>NC_091618.1:63160984-63464015 GCF_027580195.1 Bos mutus
GTCGCATGTCAATCGGGAAGGGGGCGTGGAACGGTGGCAGGAGATGTGGCGGCACTGCGGAGGGGAGAGAGAAACAGGACTTCAGAAACTTTTCCCCTCCCTCAAAAAGCAATTTTCAAAGGGCTTTAAAGCTCGATGAATTTCAGAGCAAGAACGGTCAGGACAGGGGGGCTCCGGGGTGCCCAGCTATCACACACCCACGAAGGGGGATGAATAAATAATCAAAGTCAGCCCGAGAACCCTACATCTTTCACATAAAAGATCCCCAACCGCGCTCTTGACAAAGACAAGCAGCTAAGCGCTCTTTGAACTCAGGGAGATGACAGACTTGGCCGCAAATCAGGGCTGACAGCGCCGACAGGCTTCTGCGCATCCCGGCCTTGGCTGGATGTGGCTCCGGCAGCCCCAGGTCAGGGCATCCGGGCTCTCAGTCACCCAGGCGGAGGTGTTTACCTAGAACCGGCTGCGGAGGCAGGACCGCTCCTGGCTGCGGCCAGCCTCCGTCAGGCCAATCCCACTGAGCCGCCCGCCCCATCCCGTTGGCAGCCACAGTGGACACCTTTGTGGGTCTGTTAATTCTCCAGCTCTTAATATTAATTACAGACCCCAAGTGCTCCGGCCCCCGGGATGCCAATGCCAACACGTGAGACCCAGCTTCCAGAGTGCGTCAGCCTCCTGTCTGCACTTGGCCTGCCCTCCACAAATCATCATGATAATTGTAGGATGCTCTTTGCTTATTAAAAAAAGAAAATTCCTGGGTACCCTGGAGGCAAACATAATTATAGGCCTTAAGAAAACAAGGCTCTTTAAAAAGTAGTGAGACTGGGAAAGGGCTAAGATTTCTCAGTCAGCTCTCACTCAGGCTGAGAGCCATGGGCCAAAGAGGATGAGTGTTGAGTCTAAATTACCCAAGAGTTTAAAGAAGTCAGGTGGGTCTGTTTTCCATGTGCACAGGTCAGCTGACTGTCAGACTTGAGGTGATAAAGACACACAGATAATGCTGTGGGTTTTGTCCAAGCGGATCCTAGTACTGGAAACACCACGAAATCTTTTCTGATTGTGGTAAAACACATGTAACAGAAAATTTACCATGTTAACCATCTATAAGCGCACAATTGAGTGTGCCTCCACCATGCATCACCAGAATTCTTTCCATCGTCTCGGACTGAAACTTTCTCCACATTCAACACCAGCTCCCCCTCCCCCAGGCAATCACCATTCTCCTTTAGGGACCTCCTATGAGCAGAATCACAGTGTCTCTTGTCTTGTGATTGGCTGACTTCACTTAGCATAATGTCCCCAAGGTTCATCCACTGTGGCTTGTGCCCAAATTTTCTTTTTTTAAAAAATATATTTTACTAAAGTAGAGTTGACTTGAAATTGTGTTCATTTCTGCTGTACACCAAAGTGACTCAGTTATACATATATATATTCTTTGTCATATTCTTTCCCATGAAGGTTTATCACAGGGTATGGACTGCAGTTCCCTGTACAGTAGGACCTTGTTTATCCATTCTCTATATACTAGTTTGCACCTGCTCATGTCAAACTCCCAATCTACCCTTCCCCTACCTCCCTCCCCCTCGGCAACCACAAATCTGTTCTCTACTTCTATGAGTCTATTTCTGTTTTGTAAATAGGTTCGTTTGTATTAATTTTTTTAGATTCTACATACAAGTGATGTCATCTGGTATTCGTCATTCTCTAATTTACTTCACTTAGTATAACAGTCTCTAGGTCCACCCATGTTGTTGCGAACGGCATGATTTCATTCTTCTTAGGGCTGAGTGGGAGAACTTCCTTTTTTAAGGCTGGTTAATATTCACTGCATAGATATACCACCACATCTGGACTACACATTCATTCGCTGATGGACACTTGGGTTCATCGCTTATGAATTCTTAAGAAGAGTAAACTTTTCTCCTGACATTTAACCTTAACTTTCATGTATTTAATTGTATCTTCCTAATTCTACAATCCTGACACCCTCCACGGGGGCTGGGGATAAAGAAAGCAAATCTTCTCACCCTGATTGAATCAATTTGCCAAACCCAGACTCCACAAATCTTGGGCGCCAAGGGAACATGATGCCAGCACACTGCCCCATCCCTGTGGCTGGGCGCTCCCTTTTGGGGCTGCTGATTGCAGAAACGACCAACCTCTTCTCCCATCATGCCCTGTCCTCTGAGGAGGTGAGGCTGGGCATGCAGCTGTGACTCTGAAAACAGTGACAGGAGGAGCGGACAGCCTCTGGGAGTCAGAGACCCGGAGACCAGCTGCTGCTCACCAACTCCTGGTTTTGGGCAAACTCCGTTACCTCTCTGCATCTCTCTGTGTCCAATCTGAAGACAAGTAACAGTAACCACCCGTATGGCTGCCATGAAGATAAAATGCTCCTGCTGAGAGATGCCAGTGCACATAAAAGCACCCTGTCTGTACTATTGATGATGACAATTATCACTAATGTTCGGAGCTCCACGGCCATAATCAAACCATGTTGTTGTTGTTCAGCTGCCAAGCCGTGTCTGCCTCTTTGTGAGCCCATGGACTGCGGCACAACAGGTTTCTCTGTCCTCCACTCTCTCCCGAAGTTTGCACAAGTTCAAGTCCACGGAGTCGGTGATGCTACCTAACCATCTCATCTTCTGCTGTCCCTTCTTTCGCCTTCCATCTTTCCCAGCATTAGGATCTCTGCCAGTGAGTCGGCACTTTGTATCAGGTGGCCAAAGTACCGGAGCTTCAGCTTCAGCATCAGCCCTTCCAATGAATATTCAGGGTTGCAAGGAATATTCCCCTTCATGGACCACAGTCTTATCATGGCAAAGGGACTTGTGAAACCCAGTGAAGCTATGAGCCATGCGTTCTGACACATGCAGCAGAGAGTTCTGACAAAACATGGTCACAGCAGAGAGTTCTGACAAAACATGGTCTACTGGAGGAGGGAATGCAAAGCACTCCAGTATTCTTGCCATGAGAACTCAATGAACGGTATAAAAAGGCAATCAAACCACGACTACACCATTTACTGGCCCTAGGGTGTGCGACAAGTCTTCCTCTGCTTACTGCAGACCCTGGGGAGGGCGGAAGGGCAGAAGGCTGGTGCTGGTCTGCTTACAGCCTAGGAGGCAAAGTGGGGTTCTCTGAACCCCAGGGGAGTCAGCAGAGAAGCAGTGTTCACCTTTCCAAACCTGCAGGAAAGGGCCTTTATGATGTTTTTTAAAATTTTCTTAAAACACAGCCAGGCAGATCAGATAACAGTATTTGCTAATAAAATAAACATGGTTTGTTTTTGTCTATTTCTGACTGTTTCCCTGCATATTCAAAAGGCTCCCCGAGACAGCCAGGGTAGGTGTCACTGTGCCCATTTCATAGATAAGGAAATGGAGACCAAGGCCGATTTCAGCTCAAAGTTGTGGAGCTGAAAGATGATAGAGCCAGGAGGGGAATCCAAGGCCCGGGACAGCTGGGCATAGGCTTTTCCCTCTGCCCAGTTCCAACGAACACTCGGAGGCAGTCTCTGGGTCCAAGAGTGATCCTGGGGTCTGTCTGTCCCCACCTTGTTGATGTGTCATATTTAACAAACGCTCACACAGTCCCAGGCCCTGCTCTCAGTGCTTTGCAAACATCAGTTCCTGGGTCTTGACTGAGAGCCCAGGCTGTATTTGTCCCAGAATTCCTATTCTTTCCACTGACCAACCTCCCAGCACCTTGGGGTGCTCCTTTCTCCCGGATCTTGTGCCTGCCAAGGTTGAAGGGGATCCCCTGATGCCAGGAGAGCCCAGACCTTCCCCTCCACCTCACCAGCTAGCAGTGCTCTTCTCAGGTTTCATTCAACTTCATCAGGTCTATAGAGCTGTGAAAACTCCAGGAATGGAGTGCTCATGGTAGCTGACCAGGCAAATATGAAACGGAGGTGGCACCAAGGTGCCAGCTGCACAAGACCAGGCTCTGTGTGTGCGCATGCACGCGTGCACAAGGTGGCGGAGGAGGGGCCTGGGGCTTCCCAGCAGAGGCATAAGAGACACCCACCCACAGGTCCTGCTGCAGCTGGGGTTGCTCCCTCCTTTCTGCCAGGTCCTGGTGTGCAGGCTGTGGAGGTTACCAAGGAAAGCAGCTTCCTCGTTCTCAAGTCAGGGCCACCAGGCACGAATTCCCCCAGCCCTGCTGCCCCCCGGGCAGCTGACACCCATAGAAGTAGCAGGCAGCAGGGGCTCTGGCCTCACCCCCTTGGGATCCTCAGGACAAGCCTGGGAATGCATTTCAGAAGTTCCTCTAGTCAGGGTGGGGAAGGTGTTGGGTCGGCCAGCTGCTGAGCGTAGCAGGCCCCACCAGGGTCAGGAGGGAATGGGCCCAGATGCTCATTCTTAGTGACATCAGCGGCCTCATGCAGCTTTGCTTACAGTGTCTTGCTTAGTTCGACCATCAACCCTGTCCTTATCCCCATTTTTCAGGAAAAAACATCAAGGCTCAGAGTGGTGTGTCTCCACTCTAGGAGACCAACTAGTGTGACTGCTGGTTTCACTGAATCTACCCACTCAGCCCCATGTACTTTCCCGGAGACCTCTGCACAAAGCTGACCATCAACCATAGGGCCTCTGAGCACTCACTTCCAATCCAGCAACTCCCAGGATGGACAGCGGGCCTCCCACAAGCCAGCAGAGAGCAAGGAGTCCAACCTGGGACCTGCGGTCCAGGCCCCTCTGCCCACCCTCAGAGAACCACCCAGGCCATTCATATCAGGGGGCTACTTCTAGGCGGCCATCACCATAGCAACAGCCATCCATTCATTCATTCATCCAGCTTGTATCAAGGGCTGGCTCTGTCAAAGCCCGGCTCCAGGTCCGGGAGGTGCGCATCACCGAGCCACCTACACTGCTGCTACCACAAAGCTGTAGAGCTTCCTGGGAGAGGAGACAAGCAGAGAGCAAACCAGAAATACACTGATGATATAATGCCAGAGGTGATGAGGCTAAGAAGGAAACCCAGCTGGGCAGGGGAACACAGGGGCCTCGGATGACATGAGGAAGGAAGTCAGGGCTCTCAGGGAAGAAGGTGGGCCTGGCAAGGGGCATGGCCATTGCAAAGGCCTGGTGGGTGGGTGGTGGGTGGGGAGAAGAGCTTGGTGGTCTCAGCACCTGGCCACCTGGGCTGGAGCAGAGGGATAGAGCTGGGAGAGACAGAAGAGGTCCTATAAGCCTGGATGGGCCCTAGAAAAGACTTGGGGGTTCTTTTCTGGCAGATTTAGTTTCCTAGGGTACTGAGCAGGGAGTCATGTGCTCTGATGAAATCTTTCAGAAGACCACGTGATACAGCCAGGCCACATGGGGCTGGGCATGCATCGGCCAGGAACCCCAGACTGATTCTGCCACTAGGTAGCCCTGGGACACTGGGAGCATTAAGTTCCCAGTCTGAGTCTCATGTTATCTTTCTGTACAATGGGGATTGATGAACTCCAAGCTCCTTCCTACAGGAACAACCCTGCTGTGTGAAGTGTCACCTGCACATCCCCAGGGAAGAGCCATGCTCGTCCCAGCTGGTGACTCACCAAGGCTTCAGGAGGGATACGGGCAGCTTCAGGGGGGGATACAGGTGGGGGAGGGGTGTGGGTGCTGGGTGCAGGCTCTGCACCTGCATCTTTCATCTTTACGGTCCTCTGTGTACAACTCACTGACCTAGTGGCCCTGCTGAATCCACTCAGCCCTCAGCCCTGGGCCCTGGCACCTGAGCCCAACTATACATTTGCCTCTGGGATCAGCTTCACTGTGCACATAAACTGAGGATAAAGCTTGACACTGGCTCATCTGAGGACTCAGGATCCTCACAGACCAGCACGGACCACTGCTGGCCCCATGCCCCTGATGGAAACATTCAGACGGGAATGCTGTACCCAGGGCCCCTCTGTCAGGCAGAGGAGGAGGAAGCCCCACTTTGGACCTTCTATGAGAGAGCACGCCATCCAGAGGCCATCAGCAGCATCCAAGGAACTCACGAACGCACAAAGAACAAGGCAGCCTTCCAGAAACATATTGAATGAGACCCATCCACACATTGTTTTCATTGTGAGTTCTTTTTTGAAGCTAAAAAAAAATTCAAACTAAATCATGTCCTTCTGGCATGAGCAGGGAACACACACACACACATACACACACCATATGCCATTTCAAAGAAATGGCTCTCTTTTTAAGTTTCTGAGGAAGAAACTCTAAGATGGAAAATTTCTATGGATTGCCCTGCCCCCTCTGAAAAAAAAAAAGCACATGTGTTTTTGATCCTACATAGAAAGAACAACAGTTTGAGAAACTGATGATGGTGGTATGATGGCTTTTTTTTTTTTTTAACCCCAGGATTTTTTTGCACTAAGGTTTAAATGCTAAATGCTCCTTGGCTGGTGGTCCCAGGGGTGAGGGCACGTTTGTGTCAGCAGTGTCCTTGGTATAAGGATCTGGCTTTGTGAGTTAGCAGAGCCCAGAAAGGGCCAAGGGGACCTTCCCCTGGAAGCCCAGCTCTAGTTAATGCCCGTTACTAATGACTCTGGTGGGTTACTGCCTAAGAGGATGGGACAGTGGGGGTGGGGTGTCAGCAGAGGATTTAGACAAAGAATCGGGAAAACTGGGTCATGGAAACATGACCAGGCAGCCAGGTCAGCAGCTGGAGGAATTCTCCTTGGATGAAGTCATGTGTTGCTACAATGGGGAGGCGCTGCCCGGAGGACTGGGCTCAGAGACATAGTAGGAGGGGCCAGCCAGGGGGAAGCAGCCATCTCCCAGGAGAGACCAGGCGTGCTGGGGACACCCCAGCCCTCTAGGCAGTCTAATTCCTAGAGATCAGCATGCTGTCCAGTTACGTGGTCATTCCCATCAAGACTGCAGCAAGGAATGAGCTCAGATCACATGGGCTCCAGGCCTGGGACCAGGGAAGAAAGGGGCTTCTGCGAGAAGAGCTGTCTAGCCCTGGCACTGACTGAGGGAGGGTGCAGACAGCAGCCTCTGGAAGGAGGTTTGGTCTTGGCCTGACACAGGGCTGAGTTACAATGAGGCACGAATGCATCTCAGCTCGGCCTGTGGGACTGGGCAGGAGGGACATGATGTCAGAGTGGCCAGGACAGGGCTTGATCCCATCCCTCTCAGGAGGCTGACCATGCTCTAGGGTGACTTGCAGAAGGCCAGTGCTGGGGCCGTGTCAGGGGGACTTTTGGGATCCAGTAGTCTCTGAGAAGCTGAGATTGGAGGCATGGCTCTGGAGACCAGGAAAGGGGCCCCCACTATTTCTGCCTGGGATTCCCCATTCATGACCAATAGATCATGTTCCTTTCCTTTATAATTCCTTGCGTCTTAAAAAACATCCAGTGCAATTGTTTCACTCTTCTTAAAAGTAAACAGATCATGGGAAAGTCATAAATTCACACTAATGTGAAAATTCACAGATGACTTATCAGGTCACTTCCCCATCATGGAAGGACCCAGGCAGCAAGTGACACCTATATCTTTGGAGAAGGAAGGGGCTAGTGTGCAGGAGAAAAAAATGGCAGATGACGAGGCTTCAAGTCAAGCATAGTGAGCTTAACAGCTCAGCTGATGTCTGCCTCGCCCCTGAGTTGTGCATCAGTCAAATCAGAGTCCTAAGGGGTAACCTGTTCCTGTGGTCTGAGGAGCTCAGGGGAGGAACAGGAAGCACGTGGGCCCCAGACAGAGCTGGGTGTGAACCCCAGTTTTGTCATTTGCTAGCAAGTGACATCTTTTAAGATTTTAAATAGCTCAGCTAGAATTCCATCGCCTCCACAAGCTTTGTTCATAGTGATGTTTCCTAAGATCCCCTTGAGTTCACACTCCATAACGGCTGACTCTAGGTGATTGACCACACCACTGTAGTTATCAGGGTCATTAAGACAATTTTTGCACCACAGCATTGTTAATTGGCTATACCACAATACAAAATAAAAAGTTTAAAGTTAAAAAAAAAAAACACCCTTCAAGCTAGGCTTCACCTGTACTTCCTGAGAAACTCCAGATGTATAAGCTGAATTTAGAAAAGGCAGAGGAACCAGAGATCAAATTGCCAACATTTGTTGGATCGTGGAAAAAGCGAAGGAATTCCAGAAAAACATCTATTTCTGCCTCATTGACTACATGAAAGCCTTTGACTGTATGGATCACAACAAACTGTGGAAAATTCTTAAAGAGATGGGAATACCAGACCACCTTACCAGTGTCCTAAGAAACCTGTATGTGGGTCAAGAAGCAACAGATAGAACCTTATATGGAACAAGTGAGCGGCTCAAAATTGGGAAAGGAGTACAACAAGGCTGTATATTGTCACCCTGTTTATTTAACTTAAATGCAGAGTACATCATGCAAAATGCCAGGCTGGATGAAGCACAAGCTGGAATCAAGATTGCTAGGAGAAATATCAACAACGTTAGTTATGTAGATGATCCCACTCTAATGGCAGAAAGTAAAGAGGAACTAAAGAGCCTCTTGATGAGAGTGAAAGAGGAGAGGTAAAAAGCTGGCTTAAAACTCAACATTCAAAAAACTACAATCATGGTATGCAGTCCCATCACTTCATGGCAAATAGAGGGGGGAAAAGTGACAGTTTATTTTCTTGGGCTCCAAATCACTGTGGACAGTGACTGCAGCCAGGAAATTAAAAGATGCTTGCTCCTTGGAAGGAAGGCTATAACAAAGCTAGACAGCGTATTAAAAAGCAGAGACATTACTCTGCCGACAAAAGTGCGTATAATCAAAGCTATGGTTTTTCCAGTAGTCATATTCAGATATGAGAGTTGGACCATAAATAAAGCTGAGTGTCAAAGACTTGATACTTTCAAACTGTGGTGCTGCAGAAGACTCTTGAGAGTCCCTTGGACAACAAGGAGATTAAATCAGTTAATCCTAAAGGAAATCAAGCCTGACTATTTATTAGAGGGACTGAGGCTGAAGCTGAAGCTCCAATACTTTGGCCACCTGACTCAAAGAGTTGACTCACTGGGAAAGACCCTGATGCCAGGAAAGATTAAAAGCAAAAGGAGAAGAGGACGACAGAGGATGAGATGGTTAGATAGCACCACCAACTCCTTTTCAATGCTTTTTTGGAATGAATTTGAGCAAACCATTGGAGACAGCAGAAGACAGAGGAGTCTGGCACGCTGCAGTCCAAGGGGTCGCAAAGAATCAGACATGACTCAGTGACTGAACAACAAGTGACAAGGGCTGTGAGCTTTAGTCTTCATCTGTAAAACGTGATGGCACACACCCAACTTGTGTAGCCAATGACCGCATCTACACAGAGCAGGAACTCAGTAACTGGCAGCCCTCTCCCCGCTCACCGTGCATCTCAGGAGAGGTGAACAAGAATCATGTGGGGACCTTTTCTCCAATCCATGGCATAAGGGACCCCAAGATGCATCTCACTGATCTCAGATGTACCACCCACCACTGAATGTGGCCTCGTCAGGAACTGCTGCTTTACACAGTGGGGACAGGTGGAAATGATGGGTCATGGGCTTTAGGGCACTGTGGGAAGATAAAATCTATGATTTTATTCCTGCTGAAATCACGCCCATTCCCACACAGCTCACTGCAGGAAGCTCAGGCTGGCTACTCCAACTCTAGCGGTCCCCACTGTTCCTTCCCTAGAATCTGTGATGTGCCGCCCAAGACGAAACAAATAGGGGATTTGCAGGTGGCTTGAGACTTCCAATGAACATCATTGTGAATTTTGTTCAAATGGCGGCTTTTGATAAAAGTGTACCCATCCCTTCCTCGCTTCCCTGGTGGCTCAGACGGTAAAGAGTCTGCCTGCAATCCGGGAGACCCAGGTTCGATCCTTGGGTCAGGGAGATCCTCTGGAGAAGGAAACGGCAACCCACTCCAGTATTCTTGTCTGGAAAAATGCATGGATGAAGCAGTCTAGTGGGCTACAGTCTATGGGGTTGCAAAAGAGTCAGACATGACTGAGCTGTCCTGTGTGTTGGAGGGCAGCAGCTCAGAGGATGGATCCCTTTTATGATCGAACTTCCTGACATCAAACCCTGCTCTCCCTTCCAGGAAGCAAGGAGGGATCAATGAACAAGTGAACCTTTGGGGAGGACTCTCAAAAGAGAAGAAAATCACTATTTTCTATTCCACCCTGAATGCCCAACTTGGTCAATTAAACTGTTTAACTCTTCAGGGACTGAGAACGTGAGGACACTTGGCAAAAGGAAAAGGACTGATAGGGATGGGATGGTGATCGTTGCCTTTATATTTTGTGCCCCGATGAACCCAGAGGGTCCACCAGCCCTCAAGGGGCTGCTGGACACCAGCTGGTCGCCTAAGCACCTAAGTTCAACATTTCAGCCATTGAAGCTGGGCTTGTCTCGAATCTCACAACCCTTCCCATCTCTGTGAAGACCCCAGATCCATGCCTTTCCAAAAGATACCAGGAATGAAGGTGCCAGCTGCAAAAAAGACACGGGATGCCCCCTTCCTCAGCACACAGGTCTGACCTAGGGACATGATGCAGTTCAGACACGTGACCCCTCTAGCACTGCCTTGACCTACACAGGCTGCAGGCCCCACGAGGTCCAGCTCCTTAACTTTCTGGGGAATTCACAGCGTGGAGCTCTCAACTCTGGCCCATCACAGCCTGAAGAATGGAACTCATATTGACAGCCCACCTAAGGCTCCCTTATTCTCCCAAATAGAGGAGTCCTGTTCGAGGGTCTGGAGGCCCAGAGAGTGAGGAGCAGTATTCCTGCCCACAGGTCATGCACTGGGCACCTCAGTGGAGGCTGTCTGCAAAGCTGGAGACCCTGACCCTGTGGGATTCAATGGGGTCCATGGGCATAGCTGCCAGAACGCCTCAGAGTTGAGGAAGCGAGATTTCCACGGGACCCAGAGCAGCCCGGAAGACTCCCTGGAGAAGGTGGTCTTGGAGCTGGGTCCTCAAGGAACCAGGAGTGGGAGAGCTGGACAGAAGGGAGAGGATGATAGGTCCTTCGGGCTGGGAGGCAGTGTGGACAGAGTCCAGAGGGCTTGCTTACATCCTGGCACAGAGCTGTGTCCATGTGGGTGCTGGTCCAAACCATGTGGCCCCTCGGGTATATCCAGGCTGAGGAAGGCCTGGGGCCCACTCAGGGATTCACAATGCAACACCTACCAGATGCTCACATCAGTGCTTCTCAGACCCAAGAATCACCTGCAGACTTTTTTAAAACACTGTGGCTGGGCCTCTTCCCCGGAGTCTCGGCTTCCATGGGCCTGGGCGGGCCTGAGACCCTGCATTTACAAAAAGTGCCCAGGTGGTACTGACCAAGCTTGCCAAGGACCACACTTGGAAAACAACTAGCCTGGATCACCCTTTTTCCTCCTGTTTCCCAGAGTTCCCTCTGGCACCAGTAAGTGCCAGTAAGATTACTTCTCATATTTCTACCTACTATGCATTGTCCTGGCAGGAGAACATTCGCAGCTGGAGAAACTCCATGGTTGAGGAGAGAGACTGCCCTAGGTGTGTCATTTGAATCCAGGGGACCACCAAGCTGTCCCATTTACCAGGGCTCCTAAACACAGACTTCAAATGGCCAGAGGATCATGAGGAATGCGGCCCAGAGTCTGCTTTTCCGAGTACAAGAACAAAGATGCACACGGGGCTGGAGAAACCACGCGGATGGCCCCTGTGCACACCTCCCTGTGCTGGGGTGGGCTCAGTCCACTTTCAAACCTGGAGAGTTTCAAAGGCCAACTCTTCAGACACATGGACTCAGATGGCCAAGGCTTCTCCCAGCGGGAACCAAGTTATAGGTTGAAGTACCAGGGCCGGGAAGAAGACCTTGCAGGCACAGCCAGGAAAGCCTCCTCAGTGGCCAGACCTTATGCAAATAGCACTATTACTCCCAATAATAACCGGGGGACAGGCTGCTTCCAGAGCCCCTCCCCATGCCTGGGCACCGCCCCACAGGAAAGCACTTAATAAGAATAATAATATCCTGACTGGCACTCCAGAGCATGCAATTAAAAAGCGTTTTTGTCTCACTTAAGGGGGAAAATAGTGGGGGGAAATGAAAATCAGACAGGAAATTCCAGCACTACAAGTTGGCATGTGTCTGGGGGCTGAGGCCCAGGACACTGGCACAGTCAGACCTGTCCCCACCCAGGGCCTGGCAAGACGAGGGCCGTGGCTGGGCCCACCTCACCACCATGGGCTGGCCTTTCAAAGAAGGTTTTGCTAGACAAAATAAGACAAAATAGCTGGGCTGGGGCCAGTATGAGCCACTCCACGAGGGCAGTGCCTTGATGCTGGTCTGAGGGTGGGTGGGCAGGCAGGCAGAGAGGAGTATGAGGTCCACAGCGGAACAGACACCAACAGGGAGCGGGCAGATGTGAGTCCAGACTTGAGTGCCACGTGGCCCTCACAGCATGGGCACCTGGGCAGTCCTGGGGCCTGCTCCTCTCCACCACAGACTGAATATTTACATTGTCCCCAAATCCTTATGTGGCAGTCCTAACACCTGAGATGATGGTATCTGGAGGTGGGGCTTTGGGGAAGTGATGAGGTGATGTGGGTGGAGCCTACATGATGGGATTAGTTCTCTTATAAGAGAGACTCAGGGAGCCCCTGTCCCCTTCCAAATATAAGGACACAGTGGGAACAGGCAGTTTATAAATCAGGCAGTAGGATGTCACCAGACACTGAATCTGCTGGTGTCTTGATCTCTGACTTCCCAGGTTCCAGAACTCTGAGCAGTTAATGTCTGCTGTTTGAGCTCTCCACCCACCTCTGGTGTTCTTGTTACACAGCTTGTGCTGACTGAGACACCTGCAGAGGGTGGTGGGAAAATGAGTCCACAGGAGGCAGATGGGACCTGGGCCAGAGGCCACAGGATCGTGGTGAACAGCACTGAGGCTGCAGCTGCCGTGCTGACACAGCCCAGCCCCACCACTGATGCACTTAACCTTCCCATGCCTTGGTTTTCTCATTTGTAAAGTGGGGGTGGTGTTAGGACCCAGGTCAGAGGCGGATGTGAAGCAGAGACCAGCTAACATGTCAGAGTCTATGTTGGCTGGGCACACAGTGGGGCCCCAGCAGTGCCAGCCTGGTCATCTCCTGCCCCTGAAGTGAGGATTGGGAGACTAGGAGGGAGCTCCAGGGAGGCCCTGGGGAAATCCCTGCTGTCTTAGGAAAGGGATAAGTGGTCTGCCGATCAGGGTAGACCAGTGGAGTCCCACATTACAGATTAGGATCAAAAGAAACCTGGGAGGTCAAGCCTGATTAATTTTGAAAACTGTCTTGGCCACAGAATCTCTCTCATAGACAACTGTCTGCAGGACCCCAAGATCTACAATAGACTTGAGGCCCAGGGGACTGTGGCTCTAAAGGTATCCCCTGCAGCCCTCTGAGGGGCCTTGCCGAAAGCACAAATTCAGCTCAGGGGCCTGGAGAAGAGACTGACCTCTTCCTGTCCTCCTTCCAGTGGCTCCAGAGGCTGAGGTGGGTGGGGTGGCCTGGGATGGACGCACAAACCCCAGTGTCGACCCTGCCCCACACAGGTTTACCTGCCAGACATGCCCTTGACTCACCTGCCAGCTTGCACGAGCAGCCCCACTAGCCAGCAGCTTCACTGCTGTCCTGTCACTGACCCCAAAGCCCACTTGTCACAGGGGCATTGAGGCTCTTCAGGAGGACACCTGTGCCACTCTGCCTGTCTCCCCTGGGTCCCCAAAGTGTCACCTGTCACTCTGCTTCCCTCACCAGCATCTGCCCTTTCCTGCACAGATCCAGCAAAAGGTGCTCCCCTGTCTGTGCTACGGCCCTGCCTCCCACCTCCCGAGAGCACCAAGAAGGCTTTGGGTCTCAAGGAGGCCACAGCATCCTGTCCCCACCAAGCACTGGTGATACTTCCCCAGGCTGGCCAAGACCCCCAACTTCACAGCATGTTCCAAGGCAGAGCCCACCAAAGCCAGTCAGTGAGATTCCAAACCAG
Source organism: Bos mutus (assembly GCF_027580195.1). Taxonomy (NCBI): domain Eukaryota; kingdom Metazoa; phylum Chordata; class Mammalia; order Artiodactyla; family Bovidae; genus Bos; species Bos mutus. Next base: position 63,174,945 of record NC_091618.1, read on the forward strand.
GCAGCGGAATCTGCTATGAGAACAGCCTTCAAGCACTTCCAACCTCCATGGGCGGCACATACTTATTTTCCTGCCATGGACGGCTCATCACAAATGCGTTCCATTCCCTCACTGAAGTAGGATTCTTAAGGATCCCTTCTGGGAGGCCCTTGTCAGTACGGCACAGATGACTACATGCTACTCAAAGGGACTTTTTTCCTTCAATCTTCCTCAAATGAGTCTCCTCCAGTGGTCCTCCATCAAGGACAGCCTTGGCCTCACAGACATGTGATGTAGGCCACATACATTACTTTAAATTTTCTAGTAGCCGCATTAAAAAAAAAAAAAACTAAAAACTAAAAAGAAATAGGTACTAATTTTCATATACAATTTCCTTGACCCAGTATGTCAAAAATATTGTCTTTTCAACATACAAGTAATTAAGCTGCTGTTTTATATTGGGGCTTCCCTGATAGTTCAGTTGGTAAAGAATCCACCTGCAATGCAGGAGACCCTGGTTGGATTCCTGAGTCGGGAAGACCCACTGGAGAAGGGATAGGATACCCACTCCAGTATTCTTGGGCTTTCCTTGTGGCTTAGCAGGCTAAGAATCTGCCTGCAATGTGGGAGACCTGGGTGCGATCCCTGAGTGGGGAAGATCCCCTGGAGAAGGGAAAGGCTACCCACTCCAGTATTCTGGCCTGTAGAATTCCATGGACTGTATAGTCCATGGGGTTGCAAAGAGTAGCACACAACTGTGTGACTTTCACTTTTATTTGTACTAAGTCTTCCAAGTCAGTTATGTAGTTTCATTGACAGCACATCTCAGTTTGAATCGGCTCCATGTGAAGTGCAGGACAGTCAACATAGCTTGCAGCCGCCTTACTGCACAACTCAGGCTTAACCAGTTATCATTATCAGACTTTGCTTTTGAATTCTAGTCTAGTTGGATCAAAGTTTCATTGATATATAAATAATGGTGACAAACATTTTCCCCAAACCTCAGTCCTTTGCTTCTGAATCTAAGCTCCCAGCCAACTTCTATTTGGCCCTTAAATTAGCCAATTAACAAGCAGTTAACCGTTCTTCCTTCCATTTCTCCCTTGTTTGCATCTGCTTAAGTCACAAGGGTGCCCAGGTTCATTCCTTCCACATCCTTTTTTGTTTATTGTTTTTTAATCTATTGACTTTATTCATTAAAAATTCTTTATTTAAGTACAGATGATTTGAAATATTTCATTAGTTTCAGGTGTATGGCACTGGGATTCAGTGTTTTTCCCAATTATACTCCTTTGAATGTTATTACAAGATCACGGCTACAACTATACAACATACATATATGTGGCCTTCCCAGGTGGTGCCAGTGGTGAAGGGCCCACCTGCCAGTACAGGAGGCATAAGAGACATGGATTCGATCCCTGGGTCGGGACGATCCCCCGGAGAAGGAAATGGCAACCCACTCCAGTATTCTTGTCTAGAGAAACCCATGGACAGAGGAGCCTAGTGGGCTACAGTCCACAGCATCGCAAAGAGTTGGACATGACTGAGTGACCACCACTTTCCATTATGTTACCATGAGGTATTAAGTACAGTTCCCTGTGCTATACAGTAGACTGTGGGTGGTTATCTATTTTATATATAGTCATGTGCATATGTTCATCACAAAACTTCTTCCATACCCTTAACCCATGAGGGTGGTACAGTCTAAGCCCTCAGAGCCTCCCCGAATTCTGCCCTGGACTGTTGCCCACTGTCTTCCCCATTGGCTTGGGCAGGCATACCAAACAAGGCAGAGTAGGCATCTGGACTAAGACCCTGTGAAAAATAAGAGGGTCCCCAAAGTACACACAGGGAGTGGTGAGGGCGGGGCTGTGGACAAACACAGGCTGAGTCCTTCAACACTCCTGAAGCCCGGCTCCCTGGGCAGCACTGGCTCCACGTGATTCTGGACCCAACTGTCTGAATGACAGTCCCAGCATATGCCATTTCCACCCCACACGCCGACCCACAACATCTCACTGCCACATCTGGGGACATGGGATGTCCACCTTGCAGGACTGGAGACCCATCTACAGAATGCCCAGGAGAGCTCATTCCCCCAGTATTGCTGCTGGATAAACAGACACAGAAAACATAGCCTCAAGACTCAACCTGCTGGCTCTGAACAGGGCCCAGAACCTTGTTTTCTAAAGTTTATAACAGGGACTAAAGATTAGAACTGGACACGGAACAACAGACTGGTTCCAAATCGGAAAAGGAGTACGCCAAGGCTGTATACTGTCACCCTGCTTATTTAACTTAAATGCAGAGTACATCATGAGAAACACTGGGCTGGAAGAAGCACAAGCTGGAATCAAGATTGCTGGGAGAAATATCAATAACCTCAGATATGCAGATGACACCACCCTTATGGCAGAAAGTGAAGAGGAACTCAAAAGCCTCTTGATGAAAGTGAAAGAGGAGAATGAAAAGGTTGGCTTAAAGCTCAACATTCAGAAAACAAAGATCATGGCATCTGGTCCCATCACTTCATGGGAAATAGATGGGGAAACAGTGGAAGCAGCGTCAGACTTTATTTTTTTGGGCTCCAAAATCACTGCAGATGGTGACTGCAGCCATGAAATTAAAAGACGCTTACTCCTTGGAAGGAAAGTTATGACCAACCTAGATAGCATATTCAAAAGCAGAGACATTACTTTTCCAACAAAAGTCTGTCTATTCAAGGCTATGGTTTTTCCATTGGTCATGTATGGATGTGAGAGTTGGACTGTGAAGAAAGCTGAGCGCCGAAGAATTGATGCTTTTGAACTGTGGTGTTGGAGAAGACTCTTGAGAGTCCCTTGGACTGCAAGGAGATCCAACCAGTCCATTCTGAAGGAGATCGGCCCTGGGTGTTCTTTGGAAGGAATGATGCTAAAGCTGAAACTCCAGTACTTTGGCCACCTCATGGGAAGAGTTGACTCATTGGAAAAGACCCTGATGCTGGGAGGGATTGGGGGCAGGAGGAGAAGGGGACGACAGAGGATGAGATGGCTGGATGGCATCACCGACTCGATGGAGTTTGAGTGAACTCCGGGATTTGGTGATGGACAGGGAGGCCTGGCGTGCTGTGATTCATGGGGTCGTAAAGAGTCGGACGTGACTAATCGACTGAACTGAACTGAATTGAAAGATGGCAGGGGGCAGCATGCAAAAAAGAAAAAAAAAAAAACCTCCAAAGGCTCCCTGGACATCAAAAAGACCTCTTGCAAAACAATGTTTTGATGAGCTAAGTGTATGAATGAAACGCAGATAGTGTGCACTTTCTTTAAAACAAAGAGTGTTTAACATCTAGGGGTGAACTCTCTCACACAATGTATTTGGAGGCTGAAGAAACAAGAGCTGCCCTCCCTACAAACCCCAGAGCATCCTAGCCCCTCTTCACCCCATTCAAGGGCTGTGGGCAATGGCCCTGCTCTGTGAGTCCAGCTTCACCCCAGCCAAGAGGACCCAGAGGAGGGCTCCCATTGCTTGGCAGGTGGCCCCCAAGTCCTGCCATCACCGGCAGAATGGAGTCCCAGAGCCTGGCCAGGCCCTTGGACTCTCCTGATCCTGTCCCCAAGTCTTCCCTCCAGGATTAGTCAGACATCTTGCAGACCCCAGAAAGCTCCCAGGTTGCTACCCCCACACATTCTGCTACTCCCCACCAAGCCCATGTCCTACTTATCACACCATCTCATACTGCCTTAAACAACTCCAAACTGAGGCAGGCTTGGATCTGGGACCCTTTGCTGCAGTGCTTGCATCTGAACACATGTCTCCTAGAGCAACAAAATACAAAGAAATGCTAAGGGATTAAAAAGCAAAACAAAACCAAAAAAAAAAAATGCCTGCATGCACAGTTGGGTCAAATTATGGACAACAAGATACAAAGAGACCAAAAAAGCCAACTGCCATTTCTGAGGAGCCGGGAGCAAAAGCAGGGTACCATGCATGTCCCCTGCACTCAACATCACATAAGAGGTGGGCAAACCACCTAAGCCTCCCCTCCAGCCCAGCCCCTGGACACACCCCTACCCTCACCCCATATAAGAAACCAGCTCACCCCACTATGTGGACTAAGTGAAGAAACCTGTTTCCTGTTCTCGATACCCCCAGTAAAGCCTTGCCTGAATTTCTTACCTGGCCTCTAGTCAATTTCTATTGATTAAGGAAAGCTGGGAACCCTGGTTGGTATCAAGATCACGAGTGCCTTCTGCTGTGACATTTCTTGAACCTGTCTCCTGCTCCCTCCCCAAATCAGGCAGAAGATACAGCCTCTGGGCCAATTCCTCCAAGCTGGAGTCCAGCACAGGGCATGGAGGGAGGGAGTAAATAAATGAGTGGATGAATGAGTGAGGGAATCTGTTCACGGCTAGAACAGAGGCTTGGGGATAACAAGGGGGCAAATAGCTGCCAATGTTCTGCATAGATTAGGACCTGGGAGAGAAAGTCCTACAGCACAGATCTGCAGTAGGAAGAGCAGAGTTAAAGCAGGGAGAGCAGGCAGAGTGGACAGGACAGCAGCAGCAGGCAGAAGAGCACCAGACAGAGCAGCTGTAGCGGACATGGTATTAACAGCATTGCGTGCTAAGCCACTTCAGTCGTGTCCAACTCTTAGTGACCCCATGGACTTTAGACCTCCAGACTCCTCTGTTCATGGGATTCTCCAGGCAAGAATTCTAGAGTGGGTTGTCATTTCCTCCCCCAGGAGTTCTTCCCGACGCAGTGATCGAACCTGCATCTCTTGCATCTCCTGCATTAGCAGGTGGGTTCTTTACCACTAGCGCCACCTGGAAAGCCAACAGAACATTGTTATTGTTCAGTCGCTAAGTCATGTCCAACTCTTTGCAACCCCAATGGACTCCTGCAACCCCAGGCTCCCCTGTCCTTTGCTATCTCCTGGAGCTTGCTCAAATTCATGTCCATTGAGTCATAGTCACAGGTAAAGCAGGACAGAGTTCTCAACTTGTCAGCTGGGGCCCTTCTCACAGACTGAAATTAGAAGTTGTTCTAAGAGCAAAATCACCAGGTTTCCTATGTTCTGGAGGCTTCTTGAGTGTGTGATCTCTGTTAAATCATTAAATCATCTGTTAACTGATTTAATCCTCATAGCATTTGAGGAAGGATGTATTCTCATTAGCAGCAGCAGGCAGCATCATCAGGTCCATTTTACAGATGAAAAAACCGAGGCACAGAGAGATACAGGAGTCCAGCCAGGGTCAGTCACACAGTGATACAACTACCCACAGAAATTCCAGCCACATTCTTATAGGCGGAACAGGGCAGTAAGAGCTCTTCTAGGATCATGAAGATAAAATGTGAGCCAAGGAGGAGGTCCAGGGTCCTACTCTGTGGGTCCAAATTCACCCCCAGCCAAGGGGACCTGGAGCAGGGCTTCAGTGTGACCAGAGCCACAGGTGTATGATGGAGGGGGCGAGGCACAGGTGAGCTAGGAAAGCAAAGTGGCAGAGCTGACCAACTCCAGCAGTCACAGGGCTGAACTAGCTCTTTGCACTTGGTCCGTGGCCTTTCCAAAAACAAATTGAACCCCTCCTCCCCAAATGGAATGAGTTTTTCTTGCAGCAGCTTCTAAGCACTACCCAGGGATCTAGCAAAGTTCAGGAGGCAAGTCTTGGGGGACACACAAAAGGGGGTCTGTTTTCCCCAGCTGTATTCCTGGGCCCTGCTAATCACCCCCATGGATCATCCTGCTGGGCTTGGAAATGTGCTGACTAATGTTAAAAATGCACCCCTCTGCCCTGCCGTGGTTTGGTGCCCCCAAAGCTCGCTGTTAGCATGCTGCATGCATAATTAGGGCAGCAAGGAGGCAAAGGGCCCAGCCCTGGTCCCCAGGAGTGACTGTGGTTCAGAAAAAGCACCCACCTGGTTCTGTGCTGATTAATCATGGCCCCTCTATGAGCCCTGTGTAACAGAGGAGTTTGTCAAGATTAAGTAATTGCCTTAAACAAAGAGTGTATTATCTTTAAGGCCCCGCTGATGATTGACTGATGCTGGGAGATGGGGTGATGGATGTCTGTGACTCCTACCCTCTGCATAGATGACAAACAGCCTATAATTAGGAGGGGACTCCCCCCCCTCCCGCATACCTGCCAAGGGATGGTGTGCCTGAGGGCTCTGCCACGACCCCTGCCTCAGGCCTGGGGGCCACAGGGAGACCCATGGAATAAAGGTCCCACTGGCAGGGTTGGACCAGATGCCCCAGGGGATCGAGGTCAGAACAGGATGGCTGGAAGAAGAAACCACAGCCTGGGTAGACTGCAGGTGTCATCAGTGGTCCTGAGGGCACCCAGAGGGAAATGAGATGGCCATGCCCATGCCCAGCACGTGCACCTGGACAAGCTGTGGCTATGGCTACAGTTTGATCTGTTCCCTTGAGTGCTGCTGTCCATGGGGATGAAGGCCCACTGGGGGCCTGGGAGAAGGCAACGAGGACCCACTGGTGGCTTGGGACAAACCAGGATGCAAAGTAGGAGTGAATAAGGGGGCACAACCAGCAGCTGTCCCACCATGAACGATGTCTGTGTTTCCACTCCTCTGAGTGTCAGCTTCCCAGGCTTGGAGCCATGCAACCGACATCCCTTCTCCAGGGCCCCAGAATATTTCACTCTCTCCCTCCAGAGGGCACTTTGGAAGAGTTCTCAGACGTGGACAGAACCACATGCAGTGGGGATACAACTGACAGGGCACAGCTGGCCAGAGGTGCTGAACACCAGCAGGGCAGCTGGGAGGGCAAGTGGGGCTTAAAGTGGGGGGAAACAACAGGGCCACCTATGGGCAGAGACCAGGGGCCCCAGCCAGGCTGAAGCACCAGGTGGGCTTCCTGAGTCTGGGAGACACCTCCAGGTGATCTCCTTGTGGGACCCTCATCACCAGTTGGCCAAAAGGCAGAAGAGTGTTTATTTCCAAGAAGGAATGACAGTGAGCACACTGCAATCCTGGGGTTCACAGTGTCACAGGAGACTGGAACTAGGGGACCCTCTCTCATAGCCACTCTGCTGGGGATAAGATCATCAGCACAAGCCTTGGGTGACACTGCAGCCTGATTCTCCCCACTGGTCAGAGACGCCCTTTCAGGGCAGAGGAGGAGGGGGGCTTGGCACTAAGCTAGACCCCAAAGCCTACTTCTCAATTTTACAGACAGTCAGACCACTGCCCATAAGCCATGCGGTGAAGTGAAGTATTCTACCTGGAAGCTGATTCCCCTTCCTTTCCAAGCAAAGCAAGATTCCCAAACCAAACCCCTGACCATGAATCTGCCTCGGGACTGGAGCAACAGCAGCCCGAGCCAGGAGCTGTGCCCATAGCACTGGCTTCCCCCAAACCACAGCTCCAGGGCAGATGCCATGTGTGGCCCTTTGGCGGGCCTACCCAGGTGCGAGTGCATGAGTCACCCAGAGACCCATGGCCACACGCCATGCTCTGGCTGGTTCTGGGCACCCTTGCTCCCCTGGCTAGCCCCCTGTGGGCTGAAACTGAGCAGACAGACCACCATATCAGGGTCTGAGGGCCTCCCTCGTCACCACTGGATGACGTCCCACTACAGATGGTCTCTGCGCACCCTGCAGTGCTGGGGGCACATGGGGTCCCACATGGACATGAGGCCATGGTGTGCTGTCCACACTGGCCTTCTGGTCACCCCGTACCCCACAAACATGAAAGAGGATCAATAAATATCCACAAGGACAGCAGCCTCCATGTCCGTATTGTTCACTGTAGTAATTATATTGTTTTTCCATGCCCATAAGTCCAGAAGTAAACCCTCAAGAATATCTAATGAATGATGTACAACTACCAAAATCATTTTGAGGGACTTCCTTACTGGTCCAGTGGTTAAAGATCTGCCTTGCAGCAGGTTTGATCCCTGGTCGGGGAACTAAGATCCCACATGCTGCAGAGCAACTATGCCAGTGCACTGCAATCACTGAGCCTGAGAGCCACAACTAAAGGGTCCGTGTGTTTGCAATGAGATCATGCATGATGCAACGAAGACCCCCTGTGCCACAACTAAGACCCAACAGAACCAAATAAATAAATGAATATTTTAAAACATCATTTTGAGCACCATGCCAAGCATAATCCTGTGCACTTGACTTTCATGTTTACTTGCTCTTAGATCAGATCTCTGTGGGCTTCCCTGGTAGCTCAGCTGGTAAAGAATCCGCCTGCAATGCAGGAGACCCTGGTTTGATTCCTGGGTTGGGAAGATTCTCCTAGAGAAGGGATAGACTACACACTCCAGTATTCTTGGGCTTCCCTGGTGGCTCAGCTGGTAAAGAATCTGCCTGCAATGTGGGAGACCTGGGTTCAATCCCTGGGTTGGGAAGACCCCTGGAGAAGGGAAAGGCTACCCACTCCAGTATCCTGGCCTGGAGAATTCCATGGACGGTATAGTCCATGGGGTCACAGAGTCGGACACGACTGAGCGACTTTCACTTTCACTTCAGCCCTCCGTGGGGTAGGAAGCAATATGACTGCCCCAGTTCTACAGATGAGGAAACTGATGCTTGTAGAGTCCGTCACGTGTCTAAGATTACACAGCAGGCAGTCACAGGCAGGAAAGGACTGCAAGCCTTGTCTGTGTTCTAGAGTTTGAGGTTTAACCACCCTTGTATTCTGCCTATCATCATGACTGCTTTCGTATGACAGCATGGCTGGCTGGACAAATGAAGACGTTTAACTTCCTGGCCATGGGAAAGACACTCCCTGTGGTCTTCCTCAGGGAGGCCACCTCCACTCAGATTCCTTGGGAGAGTCCAGCTCCCTGTTCTGTCTTCTTCACCATACATCTTCAGTCCCTGGGCCCAGGCTCTGCTCTGGAGACACAGGAGGGAAAGGGCATGGACACTGATCTCGAGGATCTGCCAGCCAGTGGGAGACACCCAAAGTAGCAAGTGACAAATGAGAGAGGAGGGGACCAGGAAGGCACAGAGATGAGAAGCAGCAGGGAGGCTTGGTGTTATCACAGCATCAAAGCAGGGCCGCAGCGGGGGCAGGGACGGGGGCATGAGACTTCTTACAGGATGCTAAGGACACTCGACATTATATATTGTTACAGCCACTATGGAGAACAGTGTGGAGGCTTCTCAAGAAACTCAAAACAGAGCTGCCATATGATCCTGCAATCCCACTCCTGGGCAGTTATGGGGACAAAACTATAATCCAAAAAGACACATGCACCCTTATGTTCGCAGCAGTGCTATTCACAATAGCCAAGACATGGAAGCAACCTAAACGTCCATTGACAGATGAATGGGTAAAGAAGATGCAATACATATACACAATGGAACACTGCTGCTGCTGCTGCTGCTAAGTCGCTTCAGTCGTGTCCAACTCTGTGCGACCCCATAGACGGCAGCCCACCAGGCTCCGCTGTCCCTGGGATTCTCCAGGCAAGAATACTGGAGTGGGTTGCCATTTCTTTCTCCACAATGGAACACTACTCAACCATAAAAAAGAATGAAATAATGCCATTTGCAGCAACATGGATGGACCTGGAGATTATCATACTAAGTGAAGTAAGTCAGAGAAAGACAAACGCTATATGATACCACTTATATGTGGAATCTCAAGTATGACGCAAATGAATATATCTGCAAAGCAGAAACAGACTCACAGACAAAAATACTTGTGGTTGCCAAAGGGGAGGATGGATTGGGAATTTGGGGTCAGCAGAGTCTGTGAGCTGCTGGCTTGGGTTCTGGGTGCTCTGCTTTGGACCCAGCCCACCTGGCATCCTGTGTGGGAGGAGGGCTGACCCGGTGGCCAGTGAGCCTCATCACCCACGCATGGGTACAGGCCAGGAGAGGGGAAACCCATCTGGATACAGGACCTCCCCCAGATCAGAGTCCAGAAGCCCCCATCAAGGCCAACCCACTGTCTTCCTACTGGACCCACCACTCAGGCTGGCCTGCTCCCAGTGAGGTTCTGAGCCCAGAGACTGACCTGGCTCTTGGGGGACACTGCCATGGGAAGCTGGGTGGGGAGGGTGCCCTGCCCACGGCTAGTACAGCTGCTTTCTCAGAGAGGCCCTGCTCTAGACTGCACCCCTCCGTCCAAGCCAGCAGTGGGCTCAGGAGGTCACTGGAGCCCAGTGAGGGGCAGGGGACAGAATGAGCTGGGGTCCTGACACCTGGACAGAAACTCAGACTGGGATGGCTGTGGGTACAGCCACTTCTCAGCAGTCCCTGGTGACCCCAGGGAGGCAGCAACTCCCGAGCCACAAACCCCTACACCACATGATGAGTCTCGCTTGAGTTTGCCTTGAAAACCCATGTTCCCACCAAAGAGCCTCCCAGATACAGACAGGAGACCTTTTCTCAGCCGGATCTGCGCCCCAAGCCCAGGCTCTGGAACATTCCCGGGAGCAGTGGGCAGAGGCTTGCTCAGGTCAGCCTGGGCCTCTAGCAGTGATTCAGGTTCCAACAGAGTGAGAACTCATCCCAGCGCTGGGTGTCCTGAAAAGAGGAGGGTTTTGGTTTCCTCACCCCGGCTCTGCCACTTACTTGCTGTGTGATCTTGGGCAAGTTGCTTACCCTCCCTGAGCTTCAGCCTAGCTAATTTCCTTCTCTCGCAGGATCAGTGGGGGCAGCTAGTGAGCTCACACAAATGAAACCTCATCCCTAAGCTGGCTGTTGGCACACCTGCCCCCGGGGGAGCGGCCCTACCACCACAGAAGTTGGCAACTGGAGGATACACACAAGGGACAGCACCCACAGACTGAACTGGGGGCTGCCGAGGAGCCAGCACTCTCCTGGCCAGCAGCAGACAGGGCTGAGCTTCTCCTCCTTTCTCCTTCTGTCCCTCCCTCCACCTTTGCAGGAACTAAGAGCTCCCTCCTTTTACAGCCCTCCTGCGGCCCCGGGGGAGCCTGAGGCCGGCAGAAACGACTGCTAATACTCGCAGCCACACTTACTGAAACCTTTTGACACGGAGGATATTTTTATGAGATAAGTGCCCTGTGTAGGTATCAGCTGGCAAGTTTCATTGCTCACATTTCAGTCCTGCAAAAAGCCTTTTTCAATCACTGTCCGCGGCGACGATAAACTTTAATGGCTGAGGGAGAGCCTGCAGTGCGGGCTGCTCTCTGCATCCTTCTGTCCCTGCACCAGCTGGCTGCATACCCCCCCATGCCTGAGGGGTTAGGGGTCCAGGGAGGCCATCACCCACCATCCCCCTTACCTCTCCCCGTTTCTCAACCTCAGGGGATCGCAGGACCTGGAAGCATATTTGAAACACCAGGGAATTAAAAATGCCAATACCCAGCCCACTCTGGCCAACAGAGCCTCTGGGGTGGGCTCCCAGACATCAGCATTTTTGAAAGCTCCCTGGGGGATCCCAAGGGACTTGTAGGCCTTGCAAACAGTTGTGCTTCCTCCAGGACAGGCCGTCCATCGCTCATGCACGATCACACCTGGTTCTGCACCTGGGAGGTACTGGGCAGTACTGGATGGTTCAAGAACCAAAACCCAGAGGTCACAAGGTCACCCTCAGCACCCAGGCCCCTACCCTTCCACTCTAAAGAAGCTATGCTTGAAATGAGCATCTGAGTGGAAGGTGAGGCTAGTGCTCAAGGGATGAGGAAGAACGAATGAAGGAATGGCTTCCACCTACAAGAAGCTCCTCAGACCACTCCATGTTCCCTCGGTCGGGATGGTGCTCAGTGCTCCCCAAACACTCACTTTCCAGAAGCACCGAGCAGATTCCAGAACTCAAGTCTGGCAAGACCTCTACCTGTCCTCATAGTCACTCCTGGCATTGCTCACAGAGTTGTGCCCACTGCCCACAGTTGTTCTCAGCGATGAACACATCCCTAGGACTGTGATGGGCTGAGGATGGCTCTTCCTGCCCCTGCATCACAATCCAGGCTGGCCACACACCTCCTCCTCCGAGGCCCCCCATGCTACAGATGCCCGCACCTGAGCAAGTCCCTGTTTTCCCCGCTCACCAACACCTCCCAGTCACACCTGTCTCTTCCCAGGACCCTCTTATAGGTTCTTCTGTCATGACACCTACGGATCAAATGTGGGGCCATTAGGAAGACAGTGGGCAGAGGGTAGGTGTGGGGAGCATCACGGGCTGCAGAAGGCTCCCCTTCACCTGGGTCACTGCTGCCAGCTCTGTGGCATCTAAGGCTTATGCCCATGTGCATCTCCCGTGTGGACAGAGACTCCGCATCCTCTGCCCATGAGGACACATACAGACACGAAGACAGGACATGAAACTAAAGACCAGCCAGGGCTGGAGGACCCTCAGAGGCGTACTCAGCCAACCTGTCTTCTTGGGCCAAGGTCAAAGGTTTGACAGCAGAAGGTTCTGGAGCAGCCAGAACTGAATAGCTGGATCCCAGTTCTATCACTGAGGCCTCTGACAGCGAGGGCCACCAGCATCCAGCACCAAGAGACTGGAGCCACTGAAAAGTGACCATCTGAATTGCCCTTTTAAGCCAAACCAAACCAAGCCCTGAACATCTCCCTCTGGCCGTCTGGCCCTGATTCCCTCCTTTCCTGTCTTATTTCTTGGATCTCACTTCGGCCCCAGCTTGAACCGTTTATTATATACAGAGTCTCAGAATGAACTCCTTCTGCAACTTCCAAATACACTTGCAAGTTCCACCTGTCCTCCCCCATCCATCAAGGCAACAGAACTCATTTCTTCTTGGGAGATGAAAAAAAGCCCCGCATTGGGGACCAATTAAGCCTTGCCTTTGAAATCACGTGGGCTGTAGATTGTGCATAGTGAACCCCAACCTTTGACAAAATAGGAACCAGATGCCGCAATCGGGAGGTGCACAGCATCTTGCTATCATGGTGCAGCCCCTAGAGGGATGTGGGGGTGGGCAGCATGGCCCTTCTGGGGGTCCTGGCTAATGTCACAGTCAAGGTTCATAGCACCAGCTGGGATTTTAATGTGAGCCTTCACTTATGACAACAAATGAGGGCTCCTGACAGCCCCTCCAACACAACACACCTCCCAGGCTTTACTCCTGTTTCCTCCATGCTTTGCAGGCTCTTGGGGATCTGGCTTAAGTGCTAATTCTTCCTTAAAGTTTTCCTTGAGTACTCAAGCCTGAAAAGGAACGTGTTCTCTCCCATGCAGGGACTAGGAGAGCTGCAAAGACCAGCCCTTGATTGAAGAGTGTCCATTACTATTAACCAGACTCCTTCTTCCTAACCAGACAGCAGGCTTTTCTTGCTATCGTGTGTTTCCTCAGCAAGCTCTCTCGAAGCACGTGTTAAATGGCTGCACTGTTGATAAGGTTAGCAACCAGTTCTTAGGGGCAGGGGTAGAGGGAGGAGGCCTGGTGTGCATCATTTGCCAATTTCCACAATGTAAATGCTCCCACCATGGCTGGATGTAAGCTGCTGAGGAGTGACATGAACCGGGAGCCAGAAAATGTATAGAACTGGCTCCTGGGAGCTGGCATAAGCAAGCTCCAGCCAGGTTCTGCCAAATTGGGTCCTTACAACCCTCAATGCTTCTGTAATCAAGGACCTTCTTCTCTTTTTGGGGGAAAAAAGAAAAAAAACAAAACAGCAAAACCATCTTGATGTCCTAATAATTAAATAATACTATTTCCTACCTAAAAACATTGGCTAGATTTTTTTCTTAATACCCAAGGCTGGAGAGGGCATTTGGAGGTGCTGTATTGGAAATGACTACTAGAAATAATTTGGAAACACAGTTCAAGAATCAGAATCATATCCTTAGACTCAGGAACTCACTTTCTCCTTCTAGTCCTAAAAACCTAAGCGATGAAAAGTTCAGGTCCAGAGATTTTGACTCTGTTTGCAGTAGAACTTATAATACTGAATGATTGTGGGTGGCCTAAAATCATTAGGGAGAAGTGGTTCAGTTAGGCCTAAAATCAACCTTCGAGATGACACTGAAAGGATCTGATCATAAATAAAAAGGGGTTTATGTCCCCTTTCTGAAGTGAAGTTCCCCTCCTACACTGCTGGTGGGAATGTAAACCAGCACAGCCGCTATGGGGAACAGCATGAAAACTGAAAACAGAATCACTATATGATCCAGCAATCCAACTCCTGGGCATACATCTAAACAAAATTATAAACCAAAAAAAAAGAAAGAAAGCCACCCTATGTTCACAGCAGCACTATACCCAACATCCAAGACACGGAAGCAACCTAAATGTCCATTGACAGATGGGTGGATAAAGAAAATGCACATATGTAAAGTGGGGTGTTATTCAGCCATTAAAAAGAACAGAATAATGCCATTTGCAACAACATGGATGGATCTAGAGACGGTCATACTAAGTGAAGTAAATTAGAGAAAGACAAATACCATATGATATTACTTATATGTGGGAATCTAAAATATGACACGAATGAACCTGTCTATGAAATAAACAGAAACAGACTCACAGACAGAGAACAGACTCGTGGTTGCCAAGGGGAAGAGCGGTGGTGGAGGGAAGGATTGGGAAGCTGGGATTAGCAGACACAAACTATTATATACAGAATGGGCAAATGGCAAGGTCCTACTGTAGAGCATAGGAAACTATATTCAACATCCTGTGATAAACCATAATGGAAAAGAATATGAAAAAAGCATATGTATGTGTAACTGAATCACTTTGCTGTACACCAGAAATTTATACAACATTACGAATCAACTATACCTCAATAAAAATACTGGTAAAGTGGGGTTCCACATGCATTACCCTTCTCCCCAGGGTCTGGGCAGACCCTTGCTCTCCTGGTGTTCACCAGATATCTAGCTGAGGGCCAGGGCCATGAAGACCCTCCTGGCTGATGCTGTGTCTCCATCAGAGGCTTGAAGTAATGGGTTGGCCAAACAGATGGGATAAATCAATGCCAAGGACGCTGTCACCCCGGGCAATCCCTCACCACTCAATTTTCATGTGAATTTAGCAGCTCTGCGTGGTTTTTAAGAACCCAATTGTATCCTGACACTTTTTAAATGATGCCTCTTTACATCCAGCCATAATTTATCTTTTACTTGGGAGCAGCTCGACTTCCATAACCATTTCAGGGAGGGGGGCGGAAATCCCCACTGTGACCTCACTTAATTTACAATAGCCCACACTCAGTAAGATACGGGTGACAGAGGTTTCCCAAATGTGGGTTTCATGTCAGCAGCTCATCTTGGTAAAGCTTAAGTGGCTTTCTTTTGAAAGAAAATACACATTTAAAAACTGTTTACAGATTTGAACAGGAGTGAGGGTAAATGTGTGGGTATGTGAGAAAGAACTCATACTGGTACAAACCTCAAAGCTAAGATGTGTAATCATCAGGCAAAAAGCCTCTGTTTTCCGTTTTGACCTAAAAAAGTAAGTGATTCCAAATTCTTGAAAAGTCCAAATGGATCTGAGTACCAGGTAGATGCTCTGAGGGGTCTTTACTCATCGCTCTCAAGGCATGATGCTGAACCTGGACTTGGGGGTCAGCAGGGGCGTGGTCACCCCTGGGGCTTCCTCCACCACCCTGGGCAAACCAGCCAACACTTTTCACTCTTTTGAAACAACTATAGCCACACAAATCTCTTGGCTATTTTATCAGGGGCTGTGAAAGTCAAAGAGTTGAAAGACAGCAATTAATTTTCATCCAAAACCTCCAAGGCTGTAGGCAAGGTCTCGTCCTCTCATTTCATCCACACAACCATCCTGGGGCCAGCTTTATCATCTTAACTACACAGAGGGGAGACCGAGGCTGCACCCACTCAGATCCTGTGCCCAGGGTCACCAAGCTAGTGGGTGAGCTGCTTAGAGTTCACGGAGACAATGACAAGTGGGTTCACCAATTAGAAGTGACTCCACTACTACGAAATTGCCTGTCTTGGGCCCTGCTACTCAAAGTGTGGTCCAAGCACTAGTAGCCTTGGCATCACCTGGTGTGTGTGGAAAATGAAGTCTCCTGGGCTCCATGCTGACCTACAGATCCAGGAGCAAATTCAGCAATATCCTGGGGTGATTCTTCTGTACACTGAAGTCTGAGAACACTGGTTGAAGGATTATAGTCCGTTAAAGAATGACCCAAAAAAGACAGTTGAGAATAGCAGCAGGACACACACGGATTCCAGTGGCAACAAACAGGCCAGCTGCATCCAGCTCCCCGAGAAGACTCTGCCCAGCCCCACTGGGAACTCAAAGAAAAATACACTTGGCTCAGTTCTCAGGGTGGCCTGGGAGCAGGCAGAAAATGCACACACTTGGGCATCACCCCAGATCCTGGGAATGAGGGGCTAGAGCTCAGTGATCAGCGTTCACCAAGCCCCTGGATGCACCAAGCCAGGGCACATTCCCTACAAAGCGCTCCTGTCCCTCCCAGAAGCACTGACATTTCACTGGCGGCCCACACCTGGGCTGGACACCAGCAAGAAAAACAGCCTGCATTTATACTCCCTTGGGCAGACTGATTTCTAAGGCATATTTTCATCCAAGACCTCACTTCACCCTAAGAGCGGCCACAAGAAAGAAGCGAGGTAGGGCCCAAATGTTCTTGTTGAGCAAATGGGAAACCGAGGCCCCATCAGGTACAGGTCCAAGCTGGGTCTGGGCAGAAAGGGGGTCCCTGGGCTGCAGGCACCCAGCCTCCCCTGTCTGCCGTGGCCTCACGATCACCCTCACTCTACTGCCTGCTGCAACCACCCCGCCAAAGAGGCATTCCAGGACAGAGGAGGGCTGAAGGCCCCATGCTGGTCCAGCCAGGAGCACACTTGGGGCAGGGAAGTGGGGATGCGGTGAGGGTGGAGGTGGGGTGGGGAATCCATCCTCCAGGGCTGGACTTCCATAGTGGCAGCCTGAGGAACAGTGAGGCTGTGGGGCATGTATGTGCGAGCGTGTGTGTGTCAGAGAGAGAGTGAGACAGAACACATTTCCAAAAAAGGAAGCCTTCAGAAGCAAACCCCTAAAGTGAGAAATGTGTTTTCCCTTCTATCCCAGGGTGTTTGTCTCTGTATTACAGGAATCTGCAAAACCCACCTCCCACCGAGATGTCCGCTAGTAAAACTCTAAGACACAAACGAAGCCCAGCTGCAGTTCCACTCACGGTGAGCCCCAGGCAAGAGCTGTCCTGGGGGGTGTGCAGGCGGCCTGACGGCTGGAAGAGATTCCAAAGGCCCCAGCTTTCGGTGAAGAGGTGTAAACGTGTGCGCAGCCGGACATCCTAGACCAGAGGGACTGGAGAGAGAGAGAGAGATACTTGCCTTGCTCACCAGACACCCTTCCAGTCTGCCCTATAGCTAGAGGTGCCCCAAGCAGGCCGTCACCCTGGATCTAGGTTAGAAGGAAACAGGCATGCAGGTCCTGCAGCCGGCCCTGCCATCTGGGCTGGGGAGACAGCCGGCTGCACCGCCTGCTAGCTCTGTGATTCAGGACGGGTTGCTTTCCCTCTCTGAGCCTCAGCTGCCTCATCTGAAGACTGGTAGTAATAGCTGGGTGGTAAGAAAATGTGGCTGTGTAAAATACCCATCCCACAGTGAATGCTGATCATTGTTCATTTCCCCTCCCTCAAGCTGGGCTCAACACTGAAGAGAGAAAGACCAACTCCCCATTTACGAGCAATCCGGGAACGCACAGCCCAAGTTAGGGAAGCCCTCATCCAAGCATTTGTGTGGAATTCTGCCAGTGCTCCAGTTTTAACAGCTTGACATTTATTTCGATATTTATTTTTCTCTGTAAATACAACCTATGTTTACAAAGACATTTCTTTTCCTCTGTAAACACAGCAAATGTCTGGGGGAAATAAAATGCGAAAATCACAGAATTGGAATGAATTTCTTTACAATAATCTTTTTTTTTGTTTTTTTAAATCTACTCTAGCAGTGCCTCATATTCTGATTTGGAAGGAGGGGGTTTGGATGGGAATCACATCACACAGCAGCAGTAAGAAAATGTTATAGGTGAAGAAACTTTCATTGGGAAAATATTACTATATTTACTCTTCTGAATGGCAGGAGCTGGAAAGGCAGAATTCCCAAGGACCAGCACCAGAATCCATCTAATCAGACATGACACTGATATTGGAAACAAAATGTCACCCCACTGGGTGGAATTACTAGATGATTTCATGAAACTGGGTGAGAAAAGCCTCATAAAATTTGAGGACCCTAAAGAGATAATCCAAGTATAGGATAATCCATGCATAGGATCAAAGATCTTATCAGTTCAACCCAAGAGATTATCAGCCAAACCCACTCCCTGTATTGCCAGGGAAACTGAAGTTCCCAGCTGTCACCTGCCTTCCTGAGATCACAGATGTTAATGGCAAAGCCTGATAGCAAATTTCCTTTGTTGTTGTTTGCTTGTTTTTCCAAAATATTCTGGGCAAGGAGAAAGACTGAGGAAAGGATGGAGCCCTACTTCCCTTCCCTTATTTCCTGAGGAAATAAACTCAGGGCACTTCCTCCCCGCTGGAGGTTGAGACAAGATCAGGAAATGTGGATGCATTCGTGAGTAAGAGGTGTGTGATGGAGCATCAGTGGGAGAGGTGCTGGGTTGGGGAAAGCACAGCATTCAGGGTATCATAACAGAGGAGAGTCCTGGACTCTGGTTTCTGGGACCGCTGCCCATAGGACAGTCCCCAGCTGAGGCTCCTTCCTTTGGGGTCACAGACCACCTAGTATGGGAAGGAATGCCTTCCCCCAGCTCCACAAGCACTGGTCCCCACTTTGCCCTGTTCTTTTTTATTTTATGATCCCTTTTTAAAACCCTGGTCTTCTTTTTTGTTGACCCCATTAAACGACAAGCCTGTTTGGAGGTTGCCTCTAGAACCACAGAGGGTAAAAACGAAGTAACAAACCTCATCAAGTTAACCCTCAGTGACTCACAAGTGATTAATCCCCAAGTTGGGGATTCCTTAAGAAAGATAGAAAAAGGGACAAAGCTTCAAAAGAGTATTGTATGCATGGGTTTCAGAGGAAACACAGACATGTTAACACTCCCACCTTTACAATGAAATGCCAACGGTTAGGGTGCAATTTTGCCCTGGAAACTGTGGCTGCTGTAACCATGGAACCTGAGGCTTGCCTTTCAAGTCTCATCCTTTGTAAAGAAAGGCCACCTCCCTTGTCTCTGTAAATACACGCCCTGTCCCAACCTGGTCAGCTGGGCTGACACTCACATCTCAAGACTCTGCTGGAGCCCTGCCAGCCCCACCCCAACCCAAGTAGAGAGAAAGGGCCCCTCTGGACCCCAAACCAACTCTCTCATTGAAGCTCAGCTCCATGAGGTCTGGGACTGGGTCTGGGATGGGAGATGGTGGGTGCCTCCAGGTGGCCCTCAGTGGGACAGAGAAAGGGGGCGGGGAGGAGGATGGGAGGAAGGGAGGGAGAAATCTGAACGCAGCATATACTGAGAGATGCACAACCAGGTGTATCTGAGAACCCACACAGGGAGTGGAGATGAGATGGAAAAATCAGACATCGTACTGCTTAGCTTGATGGGACCCAAAACTCTAGAACCTGCCCACCATTCAGCCACCTGGTCTCGGTTTCTTATCCAGATAATGGACAGGAAGAGATTCTTGTGTACCATCAGGAGAAACAGAAGGACTAATGACTTGAGAGTCTTTTGCAATCATCAAGGTCTCGTTGGAAAACCTTGGCAGTAACAGAGGGAGCCTTCATGTTAGAAAGAGAAAAGGAAGAGGTGGGTTTCTGGGGGAGACGAGTGATGAGAAGCAGGCTTCCCACCTCCCAGACTCACCATCTCCTTGAGGTCCACCCCCTCTCATGGACACTTAATGATTTTGATTTTCACCCTGGTTCTCAGAAGAAAATGCTTAACTTCACCTCTCCCCCTCCCTACATTGTACTCTTCTTTCCACGCATCCATTCAGTGGCAAGCCCAAGCATGACTTTTCTGCTCCATATTTACAGTCAAGTTTGCATTATCAGGTTTTTTTTTTTTCCATTATTCCTATTGTCTTTTTTCTCCCAGTTTCTCAGGAGTGGAGAACCATGGGCATCACAGCACAGGAAGGCTCAGACCAGCCTGGGGTTGGGGCTGTGAGGGGTTCACAGACTCCTGGCCAAAGCCTCTGCTGGAGAGACCCCCTCCCTCACTGTCAGCCACACCCTTGGGAAGGTGCCCATTGAGGCTTTGATGAAGCAGAACTGGGCTTATCCTGGAGAAAAAAAACAAGATGGAGGCGTGTGAATTTATCTCTGTGGACTTGAAACCAGCTGATGCTCCCAATCCACTTTCTCTCATCTGCAGTCTCTTGATGATGCTGAAATTCCTCCCCTTCCAATCCCTACCTGGTCCATTGATTTGAATCACAGAAATCCATGCCCCCAGCCTCTACTCCCCAGCAACAAGGGTTGATCCAGTAGCCCTGATGCTCTAGGACGAGAGGAAGGGAACAGAATGCAGGAGAGGGAACAGAGCAAGCGCTTCTGCAAGCGAGAGGTTAAAGGCCCCCAGGGCACAGCTAAAACCTAGCCCTGGTCAATCCAGCAGCCACCCTGTGGGCGCCGCGAAGCTCTCCTTTCTAAAGGTCTGGATATCTGCCACTAAGATTACATTTTAAAAATGAGGGGAATGACTTTTGCAGCCAGAAAGTGTTTAGAATGGATAAACAAGGTCCTACTGTGTAGCACAGGTAAGTATATCTAATCTCCTGGGATAAACCATTATAGAAAAGCATATGAAAAAAGAATGTACACATGGGTACAATGAGTCACTTCACTATACGGCAGAAATTAGCACAACATTATAAACTAACTATATGTTAATTATATATATATATAAAGAAAGCACACAGATGTGGGAGGCAAGTAAATTCTTAGGAAGAAGCAAGAAGGTAAATGAAGCTCAAAACTAAGACTCACGCCCTCACCCGCCAAGTTGAGTTTTCAGCGTCAAGAGAAAGGAAACTTGAATGACGCCCCCAACTCAGCTTGAGTCACAAAGCCCCAGGAGGACCCCGGCCACCCCTTTGTGGCCTTCTGTCCCCACAATGGGCCTCCCTCGGGCCTCAGCCTTTTGTGGTGATTAACATGCAGCGGCTGAGCAAGGGAGGCTGGGAGGTGCAGAGGATCAGGTGGCCCCTCGTTAAATCACTCTGCTGTCAGCCCACACAATTCCTCTCTCCTCAAGCTCGGTCATTACTTGGGTTTATGCAAAAGAAACAGCTTTGCTAAATATCCTCCCAGACAGGGCCCACAAAGCCCTGGGCTCAGGAGGCTGAACACCCAGAGCCTCACAAAACCGTCTGCCCCCTTGTTCGACGGCTTGGGCCCAGGAGTTTGGATGTGTTCTGTCCATCTTTTCTTAGCAGCCTTCAAGTTTTCCTTTTTTTCATTTCGGCTGGTTTTGTGTTCAGCTTTTCTTCTTTCTTTTTTGGGTAATTCCTCCCAAGACACTGCCATGAATACTGTTAACTTATTCTTGCCGGGCTCTAACTCACTCCCTTCAGCTTCTTTCTTGAGCTCGGCAAGACTTACAATCCCTAGTTTTCTATAGGGGAACTGAGCCATGAGAAATCTCTTATAAAAGTTCCCAGAAAGGAGCCGGTTCTCAGAAGATCCTTCAAGACAGGGGGCTGCGGATGCCCAGAGAGAACCCTAATTGTCCCAAGCCACACACATACCCTGGGTGCAGGGGAGAGGAGTTGAGGGGCAGGCCCGCCGGGGTCTTGACAACTGCCCTCCATTTCTTGGGGAGCTGGGTTTTGTTATTCACCTTTGAGCCCACCTTTCCTCTCAGCTTCCATCCACCAGCAAAAACAAAAACTAAAATAAAAAATGAAATAGAAACTTCTAGAAGCTGTGGCAACTCAGCCTTCCTCTCAAACCACCTGGAGACAGGCTGGGCTACTGAGATATCTGAGCCGTTCCCTCTAAGACATCTTACTCAAAAAACTAGTAACTGGACTTCCTTGCTGATCCACTGGTTAAGTCTCTGCAAGGCCACTGCAGGGTACATGGGTTCAGTCCCTTGTTAGGGAACTAAGGTCTTGTGTGCCACACACCAAAAAGTAGTAATAACAGTAATAATAACTATGTGTGCAGGTGGCAGGAACTGGGCTAGTCAGGGGTCACAGTCCCCATTTTGCTGGTGGTGGACCATCCCACATGACTTCAAGTGCACAGTATCTGCCAGGGAAGCCATATCAACCCCATCTGGTCTGGGTACCCCAGAAACAGACGTGGAGACCCTGACCAAGGGTGAACGAGCTGGGGCATTGATACACTAATTCTGCCACAGCCACTCATGAAGCAGGGCTGATGGTTTCAGGGGTTAACTTCTTGGACCTCTGGCCAGCAGCAGAGAAAGCACATGTGGGTGCCAGGACCCAGGTCATGAGGCAGTAGGAGGCTGCCAGAAGCACTGCTGGTCAAGTTTTAGACCAGTTAGAACCCTCCCTATGCTGCATTCTTGCTAGCTGTGTTGCACAAAACAGCCTGCATGTACCCACTTTCCTGACATGCAACAAAGGCCTGTGCCCTGATCAACATTCCACAAGGCCTTCCTAACTCCCTGCATCACAAAACTAACATTGACCGGACCGTATGGGTCCACAGTCCAGACTTTAGCCCTGTTGACCTGGGGGTGGGGGCTCTAGTCCACCCACCATCTATAGAAACTCTCTTCTGAAACAAACTTCTCCCTGTGACCCAGAAGAAACTTCAGGAGGTGAAAACCAAGAAGAGGATGTGTTTGGGACTTGAACCAAAAGACCAAATTTTCCCGTCCCGACCTCAGTGGGGTGGGGTTGGGGGTGGGAAGACACACACACAGGATAATACTTTAATAAACACCTATGTGGGGTGTTGCAATAAGTAGTCCAAGGAGGTGACCAGAATTTGCATAGTAAGCAAGAAGTCAGGAGGCAGACAGTCCTACAGGGTCAGGAGAGTTCTGGGCCTCGGTGGGGTCTGGCACTGGTCACACACGGGGGAAGTAAGGGAAAGAGAGAGCCACTATTCCAGGAGTCTAATAATATAATCCCTCTATCTTGTTCTGATTTTCCAAATGTTACTGGTACTCGTGTGTGTGTGTGTGTGTGTGTGTGTGTTTATGTATCCATCACCTCGGTGAAGATATTGAACAGTCCCAACACCATTAGGATCCTTCATGTGTCCTTCTACAACCACACCCACCTCCCTCCTGCCTCCAAATCTGTTTTCCACCCTGACAACCACTTACCTGTTCTCCATCGCTAACAGTTTATCATTTCAAAAATTTTTATCTAAATGGAATCACACAGTTTATAACCTTTGGGGATTCTTTCATTCAGCATCCTTTCCCAGAGATGTAACAAAGTTGGTATGAATATCAACAGTAGGTTCCTTTTAGTTGCTGAGTAGTATTCCACAACATGGATGGACTACACTGCATTCACTCTCTGGAGGGCATCTGGATTGTTTCCAGTTTGAGTTTTATTACAAATAAAGCTGCAAAAGACATTCAGATACAAGTGTTTGTATGAACCTAAATTTTCACTTCTCTGGGATAAATGCCCAAGAGCACAATGGCTGGATTATGTGTTATATACATGGTTAATTTGATAGGAAACTGCTAGACAGTTCTCTGTGTGGCTGCATCACTTCACCTTTGCTCCAGCAATGGATTCAGTTGCCCCAAAACCTGGCCAGCACACCGGGCTGTTAACTGTTATGACAGATGGGCAGTGGTATCTCACTGTGCCCTTAGCTTGCATACCATGAGCTTCTTCACCATCTGCATACATTCTCTTTGCTGAAATGTCTTTTGCCCAGTTTCTAATTAGATTGTTTCTTTTGTAACTATCAAGTTTTGAGAGCACTTTACATATCACAGATATGAGTCTTTTGTCAGAGACACAGTTTACAAATATTTTCTCCTGTCTGCAGCTTATCTTTTCATCTTTTTCATGGGGTCTTTTGAAGAGCTCACTTCAGAATTTTTGTTGAGGTCCAATATATCAATTTTTCCTTTCGCCAATCAAGCTTTTGGTGTCCAGATCTTGTGCAAGGCCCTGAACCCTGAAGAGTTGTTTTTCACAAAAAGTCTTGTCATTTTATGTTTTACATTTACACTGTGTTCTGATTTCTC
The DNA here is from genome assembly GCF_027580195.1 of Bos mutus. Taxonomy (NCBI): domain Eukaryota; kingdom Metazoa; phylum Chordata; class Mammalia; order Artiodactyla; family Bovidae; genus Bos; species Bos mutus. The sequence goes on from NC_091618.1 coordinate 63,198,988, forward strand.
ATTCCTTCCTCAAGTGAGGAAACCTGCACTCTCTGAGGTGGGTGGTATCCTTTCTCTGTCTCTGCCTATCTGCCAACCACCTTCTAAGGACTGGCTGAGGTGTTTTACAAGTTGCTAAGAAAGATGAGATGCAAACAAAGAGACATTTAAACTTCCTTAGAACATCTTAACAGGGGCTTCCCTGGTGGGTCAGTGGTAAAGAATCCACCTGTGATACAGGAGACCTAGGTTAGATCCCTGGGTCAGGAGGATCCCCTGGAGGAGGGCATGGCAACCCACTCTAGTATTCTTGCGTGGAGAATCCCATGGACAGAGGAGCCTGCAGGATACAGTCCATGGGGTCGCAAAGAGTTGGACACAACGGAAGTGACTGAGCGCGCACAGAACATCTCAATGACTAAACTAGCCCCAATTCCTTTCAGTCTTTACTCGACAGCTTTTTGTCACAGGCAGGACCAAAAAGGGGCTGAAAGAGATTTTTTCTGTGTGGCCCCTGAGGAAAAGGTAGAAGATGCATTCTGTTCCTCTGGGGTCCCTGGAGACCTGACCTAATGACCTCACCTGGACCTTACATCCACCTAGCCTGGCCCCTCCCCATCTCTGGGACAAGGAGACTTGGTCCCCAGCTGGTGCTGGGCTGCCAGCTCAACTGCCTCCATTTTACCTGTAAACGGAGAAAACGAGGACCATGAAGTCACTGCTAACTGACAGATGGCCTGTGAATGGTGGGTTCTCTGGAAAGAAGGGCTCACTACTGAAGTTTCAGCCAAAGCTGGCCCATCCGGTCACCTTGAGCCTCTCAGTGGAGCCCGGACTCCAGTGGTGACTCCTGCCCTGAGCTGGAAGTTTCCCTATAGTGGAAACTCTTAACAGAGGGCTGTTCGAAGAAAACTGGCATCCTTGCTGATAACCAGCTAGTGTCAAACAGTTATGACTGTGATGAAAGAAAACCCCTGATGGTTCTAAATGGAAATCGTCATCTAAAAAAATCTCACCACCTTCCACATCCAAACTCAAACCAACCACAGGCGTGTCTATAGTGAGCAGCAGGCTTCCTAATGGGGTGTGGCCCTGCGGTCTGTGTCTGCTGCCTACCCTGCCCTGAATCTCAGGGTTGAAGTCTTCCTTGAAAAATAAGAAGATAAACATAATAAAACTTTAGGTCTCATTCCTATGCTCGGCCACAATGTCCCATAAAGAGAAAAACGAATCACCACCAGGCGTCAGAGATGTCCCTGAAAAACACCAAAAATAAAACCCCAAACACCTCCTGCCTCGCCAAAAAAGACAGCACAGTGCTGGATGGCAGGGCATTTTGGCAACTGAAAGTGTTTACTCTGGTGGGGGGAGGGGGGCGGGGGGAGCCTTCTCTGCAGTAAGCGAGCAAAGTCCTCCCCACCCACCCCCAACCCCTGCCCCCTCTGGAGGCTCTTGACAGCGTCCAGTCAGACAGAAGAAGGCAGGTGACAGGACAGGGGCTTACAGGGGAACCCCACAGGGCCAGACTGGAAGAAGGCCACATCCAAATCACTCTGCAAACTTGAACTGAGCCGCAGGCCACCAGAGCTGGCCACAAAGCAAGAGCCTGCAGGCCAGGTCCCGCTCATTGCATCTGAGCCACTGCAGCCCGGCTACTCCCTACCCGGGAGTGGACTTCCTGAGTCCCTGTCTGAGCGAACAATAAAAGGGGTCTGCGAATGAGCGTCCAAAGCTTCGGAGCTGCCTATCGTATTGATGGAGCACCGCACCAGGAGCCCAGCCCTCTCGAGGACCTGGGCAAATGCTGGTATTAGTGCTCCCCTTCCTCTCAAGGGTTTACTCAGCAGCCACTCCACTGTTTCCTCAGGAGGAGACCCCCGACCCTGACAATCCATCAAGTGGATGCAAATCGTGGTCCAGACAAAACCAGGCAAACAGCACCCCGCTCTGCAATAATGGCCTCTGGAGGAGAAGGGCCCTTGCCAACAATGATTGCTGTGTACACAGCCCACTAAATACCCAAACTTCTGATTAGCCTCATAATGATCTGTGTGCACCCGTCTCCTTTGAAAGGCTCCCAAGTACACGGCACAAGTTGACTCAAGGCTAACCTCAAAGAGGGGCCGTCCTGGGCTTCGCAGGCACCAGCGAGCGGCCATCCTCAGCTCTCCTCGCTGCTGATCACAAGTCACTCGGAACGCTAATACCCAGCCTGGTCAGGAAAAAGATGGCTTGAGAGGGTTATAATCACAGGCTCAATGCTCTGGCTGGAAATGGTCTAATTTGGTGAGCATTAGTACAGATTCACTATGGGGGGATATTCCCAGGTTTCCTCTAGGCTGCATATTTACAGTTGCTCCCTCACACTAGGGTCCTATGGCTGGCACTGTCCGCCACTTGCAATGGGGGGAGCAGTTTTCAGACAAGACTTCTAGGCACCTGCTTTCAATAACCACAGGAATCCTTCAGGGCCAGCTTCTAAGGTTCGTTTGAGAAGCCGGGCCTCCTCCTAGAGGGTCCCTGGCACCTACAGAGAAAAAACATGGGTGTGTTGGGTGCCCATCTTTCACTATGCATTTCTGAGGCTGCATCCTGGGCCCACAGCTCTCTTCTGAGCAACAAGTGGCTCTGTCCATTCTTGCAGGAGCCGTGAGCAACCTGGAGGTGACGTATCCAACCAAAACAGAGCTTGGCATCTCCTTCCTGTCCCCTCTCTCAGCAGGCCTCCCACTTTGGTGATGGCACCACCATCCACCCAGCTGTCATTGTCCTGGATTCCTCCCTGCTGAAGTCCACACACCAGCACATTTGGCACGTACCCCAGCCCTCCCTCAGCCCTCGCTACTGCTTGTCTAAGTCTTAGCTCTGCTAAGCAGTCTCCTGGCCTCACCACTCTGCCTCTGCCCTTTCATGTCCATCACAAAGGCTAGTGTAAGCTTTCTACAGTACGGGTCCAACCATGGCCTTCCCCTTCCTAAACTCTTTGGTAAAATGGGACTAGGAACTCCCTCCTCTGAAAAGTTTGCCTGAAGAACACATGCTGATGGGTGTAGAAAGCTCTGGCACCTAACAAGTGCTCAGTAAACAGGTTGTTTTCCCTTTTTCCTTCTCTTAGAGCCAGAGAGGGAGAAAAGTTCAGTTTTAGCCCAGGGTCCTTTGTGCTAACAGTGATTACATGAATGTAACAACCACAGCTCACCCCACCTCACACGCCCCAGGAAAGTTTGAGCTTCCAGGTTCTTCCTTCTTCAACTTTAAGCACAAAAGCCCTCAGCTTCCAAGGAACACAGACAATTTGATTTTGAATCCTCCCCTGAGGCCTCAAGCCTGAGTCACTCTGCCCACCTGCTAGACACCGCCCTGTGCCAGCAGCCGCCTCGCGTGCTGTTTGTCCAAGTGGGCACTGGACACTGCCTGTTGCTACAGCCTCTACCGCAGGCCTCTGAGGCAGCCAGTCAGACAAACACAGGGCCAGGAAGGGAAGGGCTGGGAAAATACACCCTGCCCCCCAAGAGAGCAGAGAGGAGCGGAAGAAACTGCCTGCCCCATCCAGGGATGGGAGCGAGGGCGGCCAGGCCAGTCAGAAAGACCTGGTCAGTGCTTCCAGGCTGGAACAGAAAGGTGTAGGGGTGCCTCCCACGGGACCAGTTATTTTAGAGCCCAGACATACGGAGGCCAGCACCCTGGCACTGAGGAGGACCCATCTGTGAGCCTTGAGCATGCCCTGTTGGGGATGGGAGCATTCACAGTGTAACTGTATCCTCACTCTCTGGGGCAGGGGTCTGACCATAAGGCCTTATGGCAGCAACAGGGACAGTGCCTATGATAATAAGTGCTTTCTGTGGACCAAGCTCAGCAGCAACTGGACCCACAGGGAGAAGCCCACCCTCAAGGCTCACAGTCCACATGGGGCTGCATACTAAGAGGGAGAATGCCCTTGTGAAGGCAGTGTCTGTGGCTTTTACCTCCAATGCCCTCGTAGTTCCCAGAAGAAGGCTTCCTGGAGGTGGTGACGTTTATGTGGGAACTTGAAGGACAGTTGGCTATAGATGGGCAGAGAGGGAGGAGTGGGTATTTAGGGGAAGAAACAGGAAGAGGGGGCAGTGAGGAGCAGCGTGGGAGTAGGAGGAAGGAGAAGTGAATCCATGCTCACAGCAGCGACAGGGAGGCTGGGGGGTGAAGGGAGAACATGGTGTAGTGACCCCTTCTCCTAGCTGGCTGGGGTGAGCAGACATCAGGCCTCGGTCCAGCAGGGAGGTGGGCAAGGTTTGGGCCTGGGCCTGTAACTGGCAGGATAAGGACTCGCCGACTCTTTGTGGGTCAGATGGACCCCAGTGGCTCTTCTAATGTCACCTGGCTTAGGGGCAGGTGCACTGCAGCAACCCAGCCTGATTAAATCCACCATCTCAACCCGGGCCCACAGCTGTATATCTCCGACGCCAGGGAAGTGACACCTCCCAGCCTGCACACAGCTTCATTTCCGAAAAGAATGTGTGAGAGGGGGAAGGTCAGGAGACAGGCACAGCTGTAAATTTGATGGAAGGTTTAGCTGGAAACCCCATTAAATCCACACACGGCTCAATGCTGGGCAATGTCCTTCCTCCGAGTCTGCTGAATGGGGCCAGGGAGGTGAGGGACTCACTAAGTAATGTCCTCATTTTTTGGTGTCTCCTATTACCCAGGGGATGGAAAACCCATTACCTATAGGTTTAGTGGCACTTGGTCCCCTGACGGCGATATTATCCTTTCCCTGAGCCCTCCCCTCGGCCAGCATGTGCAGCAGGGCCCTGGTGCCATGTCCATCCACTCCACCATTAGGGTGGACCGCCTCACTCTCCCCACAGCCCTGGCCCCTGCCTCCTTCCCAGGCAGTGGGCACCCTCTCCCCTGCCCGGAGAGGCCTGGCCGGGCCCAGGCAGAGGCTGTGTGTGATCCCACCTGCTCTGTGTGACTATGAGCCCGAGGAGGGGCTGCCATCTGGGAGCTACCCTGGATCCCTGGAGCAGCCCCCCAACCCTCCAGAGGACCTCAGGTGACAGAGAATGTATAACACAGAACAGTGGGGGGCAGGCGTGCTGAAGCACAGTGCAAATTCTTGTTCCCTAAAGGCAGGCCTCAACACATGCATTTCCTAGGAAGGGGCCACGGCTCAGACCACTCTACCTGGAAGCCTCCAAGCCCAAGACAGGGACGGGAGACATGGGGCTAGGCGCTTCCTTACCACCCGACCCCCCCACTCCCCCACCATTAGGTGCCAGAGCTTTACTTGTCACTAGTAAATAACATCTGTCAATGCTCAGCTCAAGAGCTGCATAAAATAATGAAGGTGACAGGACTGGGCTCTTATCTCAGCTGTGCAAACAGTGAATTACTGAACCTCTCTGAGCTTCTGATTCCTAGATCTGTTCAATGGAATCACAATGATACTGGTCCTCCTATGACTGTTTTGCAGATTTAAGGAGAGAATGTAGCCAATGCTCAACAAGTCCCTGCCAACACCACAACTCCCTTTGCAATGAGGCCGGCCTCCAGGTGATCTTCTCGTAGGCCTGACCAGAGTCTGCAATTCTCATTAGAGCACGTACAGTTAGAAGGCAGACCTGCTTCAAGGGACTGAAGGGACCCTGTTCTTTCTCTCTTCAAAACCCCAGCTAAACACACTTTATGATGCCATTTATATGATGTTCTGGGGAAAGTAAAATTACAGGGACAGAAAACGTAATAGAGGTTGCCAGGGGCTGTAGGTGAGACTGCAGAGGGACAGGATGAATATTTGGAGGGAGGGAACTATCTTGATTGTGGTGGTGGTAACATGACTATACACCTCTTTTAGGATTTAAGGGCTTCTCTGATGTCAATGGTACAGAATCTGCCTGCCAATACAGGAGACCTAAGAGATGTGGGTTCAATCCTTGGGTTGGGAAGATCCCCTGGAGAAGGGAATGGCAACCCACTCCAGTATTCTTGCTTGGAGAATTCCACAGACAGAGGAGTCTGGCGGGCTACAGTCCATGGGGTCACAAAGAGTCAGACACGACTGAGCAACTAATATGCATGTCCATTTAGATACCACTGTCGACTCACAGTCAAGTAAGACCCCTGAAATTGGTTAAACTGTTTGATTTCTAAGCCACAGGGAGTCTCTCCCCATCCCTGTACTTGAACAGTAGTGTCCTCTGCAATTGACCTTTTGGGTCTTACCAGTCCCTTCTTACTTTCCATCTCCAAGGAGCTGGCCTGTTGAAGCTACCTGTGGATACTGGGTCATGGGATCCCTTCTCTCCCTCCCCATTCAGCGTGGTTGTGCTGCCAGCTCCATCTGCCCTCCCTTCCCACCTGTCCTCCCATGTCCGGGGTACCCTGAGGATGGGAGGGGAGGTGAGCCTTCCTCCTGCTGGACACTGTCCCAGCTTTGGCACTTCTGGGTGTGGCAGGGGTAACTGACAGGGCACTGGAAAATAGCTCTGAACTGGAGCTGTTTTTCCTGCAAGCATCACATTCAAGGTCTCCAGTGAGAAAGTAGCAACACTAATGGGACCTCTCTGCACAGAGAGGGGGCCAGGGGAATGACCAGAACTTTCCCAGATAACTGGATTAAACATTTTATATGGTTAGTGCCTCATCCCCATTTCACAGATGCAGAAACTGAAGTTCCTAGACACCGTGTCACTGTGGTAACATGACTAGTTTTTGCCACCATGAGGACCTGCTTTTTAAGGATGGCTTAAAACGATGACTAATTTCAAGATTTTCTCTTTGGGGTAGAAACAGTGATCTTTCCACCTAGGTAGCCAGGTGGAAGCCGAGCTGGGTCTTCTGTATGACAGTGACGTCGAGAAACAATGATTCAGTCCCCAAATAAAGCTCAACTTAATACCAAAACTGTATTTTTCAAAACTAGTACAAGGACTTCCCTAGTGGTGAAGACTCTGTGATTCCACTGCAGGGGGCAAGGGTTCAATCCCTGATTAGGGAACAAAGATCTCATATGCCAAGCAATGTGACCCAAAAGAGAAAAAAAAACTTTTGAGAAGAAATAAAAATAAACATACAAAATCAGTACAAGTCAAATTTGCTTGAGAAAGACATAACCTAGTCATTGACAACCTCACACATAAGCAGATTGCCTCGACTGTCTTAACACTGTTCCTGCTCCGGGGTATCCCAGGGCATGGACACAAAACCCACAAGCTTCGCCTGTTAGCAGGGCCAAACAAGGTTTGTGTTTGTTTGTGAATAACCACACATGTGACCTGATTTCCCCTCCTGAGGGTGGAGCCGGAGGGCCAGGGTGGGAAGCAGGGGAGACATGACATGACAGGATGAAACCTCAGAGACTGGACCTGGACAAGGTGGCCCTGGGCAGGCTGGGAAAGATGAGGAAAAATGAATCCGTTCCCTTTGCTTTAAATCTGAATAGAGAGTAATTAAGTCTGCCCAATTCTCTAATTAAAATTCCCAACAAGTAGAACCCCCATGGCCGGGCGCTAGACATTCATGTAAAACACAGGGAAGAAACCAAGCGTGTGGACAGTGGACTCCAGGCTGGCAGCTCCTCAGCGCTAGCCTGATTTCAGAGGAACACGCTCCACTTTCCAATCCTTCACACTCTGGGTCCTTAAAGAAACCCTTTCCTTCCCCATAAGAGCCCCTAATAGGATAAAAGTCAGAAAGTCAGGGGCATCCCACCCAGTCAAGTCCACGCATGCAGGGAGGTCACAGGCTGCCAGACGGCATCCCCAGATGCTCCAATGTACTCCCACTCCCGGTCCCCACAGCAACATACACACGAAATTGACACACATTTGAAATGCACACACATCTCTCCATATGGGCATTTTCAACAGCATTTAAAATCCTCAGTGCTGAAATACAGCCAACTGTGGAAGTTCAGCTAAATGCTGAAGAAAATTACTGGTTTGCTCCGCTGACTAAAGGGGCCCCCTCACGTGGCAGGGTGGCTCTGGTGGGTTCAAAGCTCCTCATTAGAGCGGGAGCCTGCACAGAGTTAACACGCTGCACTGGAATCGATGGACGGGTTCTGGTCTGCAAACTGCTAAGTAGTAATTATGAGTAACCTGGTAACTCCTAAGCAGTTGCTAAGTAGTAACAGTTACTGCAGGGATACAACCCGACCGTTGAGCGAGAGTCCAGCCTGGGAACTGCCCAGGCGGCCGGCTCGTAGCAGGGCTGCGGTCAGAGGCAGACTGGTGGACATGGGTGCTGGCAGTCGTCTGCACAGCCTTCCTTCCTCCAGCCTTCTGAGACCAGCTCTTCCCTCACAACGCTGGGATCCGGGCTCAGCCTGGATCCACCCACCATCTCCCACCTGGAGAGACCCTGCGGCAGCCTCCAGACAAACCTGCCCCACCCACTCACCGACCAACAGCAAGCTCCGAAACCAGGGACACGGCTCCTCCAGGTCTTCCCAACACCTGGTCTGTTCCCCATTTTTCTGCAAACTGCTCCAGGCTGGGCAATGCCTGGCTAAAGTCCTCTCGCCTAAACCAAAGCCAGTGAGGAAAGGTTTGGGGTAGGGCACAAGGGGCACGCAGAAGCCACAGAAAGTGAAGTCCCTGCCCTGGTGGATCACCTCCTAGATCCAGGAGGTGACTACAGGCTGGGACCCCAGTGCTGTGTCCAGCATGTGCACGCATGCGCGTGCACACACACACACACACACACACACACACACACCTCCCACCCCTCCGTGGCTGTACCCAGATGTGGGTGCGTGCCAACAGGGCAGAATGGTGCCAGAATCAGGGAGTTCAAGGGATATTTCAAGTAGAAGAAAAAATTTTAAAACCAGATAAAGTAAGCCAAGTTTGCATTTTTCCTTTTGGCTACAGAATACATTTGAAAAATGGGCTTCCCTGGTGACTCAGACAGTAAAGAACCTGTCTGCAATGTGGGAGACCCAGGTTCAATCCCTGGGTCAGGAAGATGCCCTGGAGAAGGGAATGGCTACCCACTCCAGTATAGAGAATTCCATGGACAGAGGAGCCTGGTGAGCAACAGTCTATGGGGTTGCAAAGAGTCAGATACAACTGAGCAACTAACACTTCCACTGGTTTTCACATTTGAAAAATACATTTCATACAGTGTATATAATTCTATATTCTGTTTTTTAATATCATCATTAAGATTCTGCATAAATAACATTTTAGAGGATTCAAACTTCTTCATTCCATAGACAGGCATTAATTTATTTAAACTTTCCCCTTTATTCAGCCAAGTCTTTCAACACTATGAAGTGACTTTACTGTACCCATGATTTCTGCTTAGGCAGCTCTGCATGGACCTCACTGTATAAACAGATGGCCTTCCTCAGTGAGAGCCTTTAACGGCCATAAGAAATAACCAATATATTCTACAACAGAAAGGATTTGATTTTCTTTCTTTCTTGCTCAGCTGGCCTCTAGGAGGGAGGAGGCCACAGTGAATATTTGTGGCTGGAAGAAGAAAAAATATGTGAGTCAGTGAGTCTGTGTGTGAGTGAATATCCCTCTAGGTCTATTCACTACAGTTCACAATTCTTTACTTTCTCATCAGGGACTCAGGCTCAGTCAACACTTTCACGTAGCCATCCCTACCCAAATAATTTTTCCTAGATGTTAATACAGAAAATTTTGAAAAACTAAACAAACAACCTTTGAATAGCAAATCCCAGTATCAAAACTGAGGCAACTGGTACACGATTTTGGACAAGTGACAGTAATTATGAAAGCTGACCACACACACACCCAAGATCCCAGTTTTACTCCTAAGTACTTTCCCAGTGGAAATGTACCTGTACATCCACAGAAACCACACGAGGATGTGAACAAGGAACACAGAACAGCCCCCGACAGAAAACAACCCAACACCCATCGGTACTGGAACCATACAGCATATGATACTGTATTCACCAAAAAGGAGTCAATGCCATTTGATGGTAAGAATGAACAAACCACCAGGCCGTGTAACAACATGAGCAAATCCCCCAAATGTAAGAAAGAAGCCAGACACAAAAGCGCACACAGCACATAATTCTATTTACATTAAGAACGTACAGCAAGCAAAGCCAAGAGATGCTACCAGAGGCAGGAGAGGGGTTGCCTGGGATGGGGCAGGGGTGGTAGAGACTAGGACCGGTACAGGAACTCCCAGAGGCTGGCTTTGGTCTGTTTTGAGATTTGGGTGCTGGTTACATGTGGTTTAGTTGCTAAGTCATTTCTGGCTCTTGTGACCCTATGGACTGTGGCCTGCTAGGCTCCTCTGTCCATGGGATTCTCCAGGTAAGATAACTGGAGTGGGTTGCCATTTCTTTCTCCAGGAGATCTTCCCGACCCAGGGATTGATCCTACAATCTAGCAAGTGGGTTCTTTATCACTAGCACCACCTGGGAAGCCTGCTGGTTAGAAGATTGTGTTCAAATGACAAAATTTCACCAATGCAGTACACTTAACATATGTTATGTTCTTAATCATAAAAACGAATGAAATAATGCCATCTGCAGCAACATGGAAAGACCTGGAGATGATCACACTAAGTGAAGTAGGCCAGACAGAGAAAGACACCATGTGATACGGCTTCTATGTGGAATCTTAAAAAAAAAATAATACAAATGAATTTACATACAAAACAGAAGTAGAACCACAGTCAGAGAAAACAAACTTATGATTACTGAAGGGTAAGGAAAGGAGGGATAAATTTGGAGTTTGGGATTAACATATACACATAGTACTATATACAAAATAGATAAACAACAAGGACCTACTGTATAGCACAGGGAACTATGTTCAATGCCTTGTAATAATCTATAAGGGAAAACAATCTGAAATAAAATAGATATATATGTATATATAACTGAATCACTCTACTGCACACCTGAAACTAACATGATGACTGTAAATTAACTATACTTCAATTTTAAAAAAGAAATAGGAAAAAATTAGATGTGTGCTCTTTCTTGTATGTATGTTATATTCTCATAACTGTTTTTGAAGGATGTGTGGTCCTTTTTAAACTTAATCAAAGGGGTTTACTTAAAGACTGTCTCAAGTGTCTGCATTCAAAGTTCCAGAGAAATCAATAAGTGACACAGAACTTGTCCACTGGGTTTGGAGGCCAGTCTCAGGAAGCTCAGGCTGATGGGCCAGTGGGCAGCAGGGGTCCCACAGACAGGGCCTCCCACTCCAGATCTTCGGGAAAGCAACCCACACGGTCACACTGGCTGGGGGTTGGGGTGGGTCAAGCCTGGTGCAGATGCATTACCTGCAGACCTAGGGCCAAGGCCCAGTCCCTCCCAGGCCCCACACCCATGCCTGGCGAGGCCTTCTCAGACCTTCTGCCCTTCAACCTACTGCTACCGACTGTGGGAGGGACAAGCCCAGGTTCCATGGGACCTGAAGCTTATACAGTTGGGATAAGGGAGGCTCTTTAAAAGAGATATCAAATAATGCGTCTACGCTTCATCACAAGGCCATGGAGGGGGCTGTGCAAACAGGGCCCTGAAGCATCAGCCTCTGCTGAATGAGACTGATTTGTTGGAACCCAGGTGCCTGACCCTGACACTGGCCTGCCCCCGACTGTCCATCAGTACCTTCCGGGGCCTGCCTCAGCTGGGGCCCGCAGAGCCCTGCTCTACCCTAATGGTCGGCCAGATCCAGCCCACAGAGACCCTGTGGAGCAAGGCCACTCCCGAGAAGACACCACCTCCACCACCTGGGCATCCCTTGCATCTATCACTCTATCCCTCTGCAGCCAGCTACAAACCTTTGGGATAGCAGCCCCCTCCCATCTGTCATTCCTAGCTTATCTTACTTCTCTGGTGACTATTAGAACCCTATGAAGGGATTTTAACATTTTCCTCAGATGAGATTTGATCTCCAGCATCTTTGCAGAGGGAAGTTCTGATGAGCTTTAGGGAGCAGCTGGCTTTGAGCCCAGTTTGGTTTTTTGTGAGCCCCCCAGGTCAGGGCATGCATGGCCAGCAGGACATTATGGGGAGTGGCTCCATGACATCACCCCAAAAAGTTTGTTTCCTCCAGCAGAGATGCTTGCTCAGCAAGTAAGGCAGCCTTGATAACCTCTGGCCAGCCCCAAGGAAAAAGAAACGAGACCTCTGGACACCAGACCCTCTACAAAGAGCCCTGTCCACGGCATGTCCCCTGCCTTCTCCAGCTTGTACCTAAATGGTGTTTCTGATGTGCAGCTATATATGTAAATAATAGTATTTGAATAATAGCAAGGTCCAAAAGCTGAAGGTAGGGAGGGAATTCAATTTCCTGAGCTTTTGCTCTGGACAGGTATCATTTTTTCCTGTCTAAACAAAGTGAAGGCATTGCAGAAACAGCAACAGCTTTGCAGGCAGGAGAGTCCAGATGTGATCCTGGCAAGACTCACCTCACTGTCCTCATCTGTGAAATGGGAAGAATAGGACTACATAGCCTTCTGTCAAGGAACAGAGATAATAGGCAGAAAGAGCCTGAAAACACAAGGACCCAGTAAAGGCTGGCTGTACTGTTTCTAAGTTTCTCTACTTCACGCTGTACAAATAAGAGATATAGTCTGTTCACGGTTCAATTAGCGATGCTTCTTAAGAGATCAGCCCATGTCAGAACTAACAGATCAGACTCACTTTTAACTGCTATATATGGTTCCTCTAAATGGAGGTGCCATGGTTTGTTTAAACATTTATGGATTGCCTGGGGTATTTGCAACCTTTCGTTATTTTAATCAGGGCTACAAGGGACTTTTTGGGCAGGCCTCATTGGGTACATGCTCCTTCAGAGTAGATCCTGAGAAGGAAAACTGTCATTACCTGCTGCCACAGGCCCCCAGCCCCAGCTCACACCGTACCAGCGACCAAGAGAGGGCCGTTAGCAGGCATCCTGTCCTTCCTTCAACATTAGCTGACTACTAAATCTTTGCCAAATCAAGATCTACTCCTAAATACTACGAAGGTTGAAAGGTTTTCCTTTAATCCAAATTACATTGACAATTCCTCTTCTCATAATTAACTATTTCTATAGAAAAAGCAAGAGAGTTCCAGAAAAACATCTATTTCTGCTTGATTGACTATGCCAAAGCCTTTGACTGTGTGGATCACAATAAACTGTGGAAAATTCTTCAAGAGATGGGAATACCAGACCACCTGATCTGCCTCTTGAGAAATTTGTATGCAGGTCAGGAAGCAACAGTTAGAACTGGACATGGAACAACAGACTGGTTCCAAATAGGAAAAGGAGTTCGTCAAGGCTGTATATTGTCACCCTGTTTATTTAACTTCTATGCAGAGTACATCATGAGAAATGCTGGACTGGAAGAAACACAAACTGGAATCAAGATTGCTGGGAGAAATATCAATAACCTCAGATATGCAGATGACACCACCCTTATGGCAGAAAGTAAAGAGGAACTCAAAAGCCTCTTGATGAAAGTGAAAGTGGAGAGTGAAAAAGTTGGCTTAAAGCTCAACATTTAGAAAACGAAGATCATGGCATCTGGTCCCATCATTTCATGGGAAATAGATGGGGAAACAGTGGAAACAGTGTCAGACTTTATTTTTCTGGGCTCCAGAATCACTGCAGATGGTGACTGCAGCCATGAAATTAAAAGATGCTTACTGCTTGGAAGGAAAGTTATGACCAACCTAGATAGCATAGTCAAAAGCAGAGACATTACTTTGCCAACAAAGGTTCGTCTAGTCAAGGCTATGGTTTTTCCATTGGTCATGTATGGATGTGAGAGTTGGACTGTGAAGAAGGCTGAGCACCAAAGAATTGATGCTTTTGAACTGTGGTGTTGGAGAAGACTCTTGAGAGTCCCTTGGACTGCAAGGAGATCCAACCAGTCCATTCTGAAGGAGATCAGCCCTGGGATTTCTTTGGAAGGAATGATGCTAAAGCTAAAACTCCAGTACTTTGGCCACCACATGTGAAGAGTTGACTCATTGGAAAAGACTCTGATGCTGGGAGGGATTGGGGGCAGGAGGAGAAGGGGACGACGGAGGATGAGATGGCTGGATGGCATCACTGACTCGATGGACGTGAGTCTGAGTGAACTCCAGGAGTTGGTGATGGACAAGGAGGCCTGGCATGCTGCGATTCATGGGGTCGCAAAGAGTTGTACACAACTGAGTGACTGATCTGATCTGATCTGATGTTTTATCTATTCTTTGGAAATGGGACCATCCTTTTCTTCATTCGGTTGTGTGTAGTAAGTTTTCTCCCAAGCTGCCATGTCTCTTAACTTCATTTATAGCACCTTTTTCCTATAAAAGTTTACTGTTTCACTGATGGCACCAATTCACTTTGATTTGCCTCAGAAATCAGATGAAACAGAGGTAGAAGAGAGGCACAGATGGACAGACAGATGCGTGGTCCAGGAGAGGAACACGATCATGGCAGCATCGGGTTGGAATTTTCTTTCAGCTCTACTGAACGTTTGAAAATTCAAAATTTGAAAATTTTGAAAATGTATTGAAAATTCCTAATAAAAATGTCAGAGAAGAAGTATGCATTTCTGATACAGTCAAACATATCCATCTCTTCCTTTAAGGCTTTCACATTTGTGTCTTGTGTAAGGCTTCCCATGGCAGCCAAAGTGCTGGGGTGAATAGAGAAGTTCACTTACACAACTTGAATTAAAAAAAAAAAAGGAGTTATGAATTTAATTTCTCTCTCTCTAACCCATTCTCTTAATTCTACCAACAAAACTGTTATCATTCTCTACTGATTTCAATAGACAGCCTTGTTAAAAACAGGCTAACCCTCCAATTCTACATTTCTGTCTTTCTGGACTCTTCATTCTGATGCAATGCTCTGCTATAATCACTCCAGCTCTGCATCTCAAGGGCAGCCCTCCCATCCCCATCACTGTCTTCCTTCCCAGAACAGTCCTGGCTCTGTGGGATGAGTTCCTCTTCCATGTGAATTTTACAATCAACTTGGAGAATTCCATTAGAATCCTCCAGGGATTTGTATCATGACTGACTCTACAGAATTTATAGGTAATAACACAGGTAGGGTTTTGAGGACAAGAAAAAAGATGGTGTCTGTAAAGGGCTTGGGCCATGGCTGCTGCTGCTGCTGCTGCTAAGTCGCTTCAGTCGTGTCCTACTCTGTGCAATCCCATAGACGGCAGCCTACCAGGCTCCCCCGTCCCTGGGATTCTCCAGGCAAGAACACTGGAGTGGGTTGCCATTTCCTTCTCCAATGCATGAAAGTGAAAAGTGAAAGGGAAGTCGATCAGTCATGTCCGACTCTTAGCGACCCCATGGACTGCAGCCTACCAGGCTCCTCCGCCCATGGGATTTTCCAGGCAAGAGTACTGGAGTGGGGTGCCATTGCCTTCTCTGTGGGCCATGGCTAGTGGATCATAAAGAGGAGCAGATAGTATTATTAGTTGTTGTTGTTACAAGCTGGGAAGTTTCACCAGGGACATGGTGCATGTATCATGGCTCTTCTAATCCAAGGATACATTCTCTCTCTCTTTAAAATTTTTTAATGAAGTATAGTTGATTTCCAATATCATGTAAGTTTCAGGTATACAGCACAGAAATTCAGTTATACATACATACATATATAATATATATATCTATTCTTTTTCAGATTATTTTCCCTAATAGGCTATTACAAAATATTGAGTAGAGTTCCCTGTGCTGTACAGTAGGTCGTTTTTGGTTATTTATTTTATGTATAGCAGTATGTCCATCTAGTCAAGGCTATGGTTTTTCCAGTGGTCATGTATCAACGGGAGAGTTGGACTATAAAGAAAACTGAGCACCGAAGAATTGATGCTTTTGAACTGTGGTGTTGGAGAAGACTCTTGAGAGTCCCTTGGAATGCAAGGAGATCTAACCAGTCCATCCTAAAGGAAATCAGTCCTGAATATTCATTGGAAGCACTGATGTTGAAGCTGAAACTCCAATACTTTGGCCACCTGATTCGAAGAACTGACTCACTGGAAAAACCCTGATGCTGGGAAAGATTGCAGGCAGGAGGAGAAGGGGATGACAGAGGATGAGATGGTTGAATGGTATCACTGACTCAATGGACATGAGTTTGAGTAAGCTCTGGGAGTTGGTGATGGGCAGGGAAGCCTGGCGTGCTGCAGTCCATGGGGTTGCAAAGAGTTGGACACGACTGAGCGACTGAACTGATAGCAGTATGTATCTGTTAATCCCAGCCTCCTAATTTATTCCCCCTCCATTTCCCCTTTGGTAATCATGTTTGTTTTGTGTGTCCATGAGTCCCTTTCTCTGCAGATGGTGATTGCAGCCATGAAATTAAAAGACGCTTACTCCTTGGAAGGAAAGTTATGACCAACCTAGACAGCATGTTCAAAAGCAAAGACATTACTTTGCCAACAAAGGTTTGTCTAGTCAAAGGCTATGGTTTTTCCTGTGGTCATGTATGGATGTGAGAGTTGGACTGTAAAGAAGGCTGAGCACCGAAGAATTGATGCTTTTGAACTTGGTGTTGGAGAAGACTCTTGAGAGTCCCTTGGACTGCAAGGAGATCCAACCAGTCCATTCTGAAGGAGATCAGCCCTGGGATTTCTTTGGAAGGAATGATGCTAAAGCTGAAACTCCAGTACTTTGGCCACCTCATGCGAAGAGTTGACTCTTTGGAAAAGACTCTGATGCTGGGAGGGATTGGGGGCAGGAGGAGAAGGGGACAGCAGAGGATGAGATGGCTGGATGGCATCAGTGACTCGATGGACGTGAGTTTGAGTGAACTCCGGGAGCTGGTGATGGACAGGGAGGCCTGGCGTGCTGCGATTCATGGGGTCGCAAAGAGTCGGATACGACTGAGCGACTGATCTGGTCTGATCTGAGTCCCTTTCTGTTTTGTTTTTTTTTTAATGTATTTTTAATTGCAGGATAATTGCTTTGCAATGTTGTGTTGGTTTCTGCCATACATCAACATGAATCAGCTATAGGTATACACATGCCCCCTCCCTCTTGAACCTCCCTGTCATGTCCCATTCCGTCTCATCCCTCTAGATTGTTACAGAGCACAGGGTTGTGCTCCTTCCCTTTATATTTTGGAAATAAGTTCACTTGTGTCTTTTTTTTCCCCCAGTTCGATTTCACATAAAAATGATATCATATGATATTTGTTTTACTGTTTGGCTTGAAAATTGTTTTCACACTCCTCCCAAATCCCTCCCTTTCCTCATCTGGGCCAGTTGCCTTTCATATGACTTCCCTCCAACTTAGAAGCACCTTGGCCAGAAGCACTCTGGTACCCAGAGCACAAGTCCCTGAGGTCCTTCCTGAGGCTTCCCCCAGATTTGGTCCAGTTCCCCTGGCCCCTGAGCCCACTCTGTGGCTGTTGAGCCACCTGCAGATGCTCACTCGGCCTCCGCTCTGATCAGGTACCATGTGCCGCTGGGGGTATCGCCTGCCCACGCCCAGGTTCCTGATCAACAGGAGCCCCTGTGAGTACAAAGTCTGCCATGCTAGGCTCAGCTACCACCACCAGCTGCCCGGCCACCTCAGACGCAGCACAGCCCCAAGCCACAGTCCAGCTTCCCAACGCCTACAAGAGTGGGTGCCCCCATCCATCTGATGGATGAGGAAACAGGTCTATTTCAGGCTGAATGGGGAGAAATCCAGGACCCAAACCCAGGTCTACCTGTCCCCCCAGCCCTCCCCCAGCCACATTCCACTGAGTGATTGCTGGCCCTAGGGCCGTCAGTCCCAGGAACACATACCCCAAATGAAAGTCACCTCCGGCACACCCTTGACTGAACTGAGGTTCCCAGGCACCCAACCCCCGCTGCATCCTCCCTGTAGCTTCTCCCAGCACCACCCTCCACACTCCTTTTTCTTCTTTGCAGGGACAGCAGCTGCCACAGCATGCAGCTGTTGACAAACTAGTCAGCATCCTGCCGAGGCATCTTTCCAAGCCGCCCGCGTCCTCCTGAGCAGAGAGATACCTCATTAGCGTGCTATATTTCAGCCCCGAGAAAACAATGCATGCCAGGAGACCATAAACAACCAGTACAAATGCTACAGGTCGTGGATGATGGATGCCACCCATGGATGTTCGACGTGGGCCCTGCTTACACAGACAGGAGTGCAGCCGCTTCCAGGCACATCCATCTTTTCCCCAAACGCTGACGCGGGGAGAAGTCGGCACGGCCTTGCTCCACATACACGGGGCCATGGCTCCCAGCCACTCACCACGAGCCTCTCTCCTAATAGGTGATCTATGCTGCTCTCTGATGATTCTCAGTATCTCCAAATCCTTACCATTCTACTTTGGCTACTGGTTCTTTTGATCATTGTCGTAACTTTTTTCCTCCTTGCTCCAGGTCCAGGAATTCTTGAAAAATAAAGTTTCAGAACACCGCAGCCAGTTTTTGAAAAGGGCTGGCCAGCCAGACGAGCAATCAGGCCAACGCCAAAGCAAACAGGGGCCCTCGCACAAACCTACAGAGCCCTCACAGAGTAGGCTCTGTTGGCCTGAGGGGCGGTTCTGGAAGAGCAGCCCTGTTCAGTTCTACGTCGTCATTCTGGCCTTTCGGGTGCCAGAAGGGACCATGGCCTGAGGCCAGAAGCGCTCTGGGGTGAGGACAGGCAGGACCTGGGGGCTTTCCCGTGTGGCTAGACCCTGGGGCAGCAGTTTCCTCCTGGACCAGCCTCTGGACAAAGAAGTTGATCTGGGTGAGGTGCTGGGCTGGCTGAAGACCCTGGGCGTCGACACCAAAGGTGACCAAAGAGGTATGAAACGCTCTCAGCAGTTACACACCCTGCACATAAGCAAGGTTTGACGTCGGTTCCATCGTAAGGTAATGGGGAGAAAGATGCAGCCAAATGCTCAGAGGAAGAACATTGTCCAGGGAGCCTTTGACTGCTCTAGGGATGCTTATGGCCCAGCCTCAGCTGGGGAGGCTGCAAACACTCTCCAGGCATTAAAAAGGGGACCAGAGCATAAAGATCCCTGAGGACCCCAAGGCTCTCTCAGAGGTTCCACAAAGTCAAACTATCTTTATCTTTTACTAAGATGTTATCTTTTTCCCTCTTGCTGTCTCATGAGTGGACAGTGGCGGTTCCCAGAGGCTACCACGGAACAGATCAAATGCAGGAAACATATGAAAAAGCTACCTTCTATAAGACCAGACAGTTAAGAGGTACATGAAGTTGAAAAACAAGGTCATTCTTCTCATTTTTTTTTTGTTTTGGAAAACATTTTTCCTAAAAATGGCTTGTTTTCCTTAACTTGAAGTGGCTTTGTAACTATTATCTTAGGATGAGTTGAAAATATCTTTCACATTTTTCAGCTGGAATTTTGAAAATGGTAAATATCGATAGATACAACACTTCTGAAAAACCTCTTTGGAGTTCTCCATAATTTTTAAGAGCATAAAGGAGTCCAGAGACCAAAACGTTTGAGAACAGCAGTGGTAGAATTTTAATGACAGGGGGTGGTGAAGTGGGCAGGATGCCCTGGCCAGTGAAAAGGTTCCAAAGCAGGCAATACAATATGATCTCATTTTGTTAAAAAAAAAAAAGAAGAAGATAGATGTGTGTGTATAATATGTGGACACAGAAGGAAATGCAAGCACATGGCCCAAGATTTCACCACGGGCTCTGTCTGGGCGGTGGTGTGGAGGGAGGGATCCCTCTGCACCTGCCATTCACATATGTTACTACTACAATCAAATCAAGTGAATAATTCATGTTTAAGGTTTAAGCCTCTCCTTTTCAGAAAAGCCCATGGAAGAGTAAATTGAACAAATAACATTTTGAGCCCTTCCTCTGGGCTGAGTACCATGCTAAGGGTTCAAGAGACATGAGTATCAAATCTCAATGATGCTTATGGGTTATCAGCCTCATTTTATAGAAGAGAACCTGAAGGTCAGAGCATGATTGAGCATCTTGTCCACGGTCACACAAACAAGAGGGAACACACAGCCAGGACTCTGATCTGGGCTGGTTGGTCTGCAAAAGCCTGTGTCCCTGGCCACTGGACCACTGGCTAGGTGGCCTTCCCTTGGTTCTCCAGCCTCGAGAAGAGCCTGCATGCCAGGGTCTCTGCCCACACTTTCTTGGCTCTGATGGGATGGGGCCCTCTCACTCTGCCCCATGGAATTCAGCTCTGGTGGACAGGACCCAGCTCTCTTCTGAGCATCCTGAAGCCCCCATGTCCACTTCCAGACCAGGCAGCGGCTATCAAACAGGGTGAGCAGGTACAGCAACACCTCAGCAAGGGTCCAGCCACCACCACTCCATCCCTCAGAAGCTCATCCCAAATCAGAACACAAATGCAGCCTCTGAGGCTGGACCACCAGGCCAGAAGTGAGGTCATGGCCCCAGGGACCCCCAGGCACAGATCTTCAACCTCAGCTTCTTGACTGCCCCACATGGGCTGGGGCACAGGTCACAGGGAGGGTGTCACGGTCTGAGGTCATGTTGCTGCCACCTGCTCCAACCTGCTGACTTGGCTGCCCACCGCTGACTGCCTGGCACAAGGACAAACTCCGTATTGCCTCCCTGCCTCAGCAGGCAGCTCCCTATCTCCTTCGACCCCGGCACAGTGCGAAGACCCTGAGCGCCCCCCCTGGTGCCCCCTGGGAAGGGTCCGAATTCTCTGCTGGTTTCTGAACGGGTGTGCTTGCCGTGGGAGTTGGAAAACATAATAAATGGGCCTGGCTCCATGTGCAGCACCTAATTTGCAATAATATTGAAGTCTCCAACAATAACTCATTTACTCTTATAATAAATATATAAAAAAAAAGACAAATTGCTACATTGAACATGCATTTTCTTCACTGCAAGTAGCTGCGACCCCAGGGAGAAAGCCCTGTGCTGCTAACTAATAGTAAATCCTTTGGAAAATCATGTGTCATAATGATGGACAACCAGGGAAGGGGTGTTAAATAGATTTAGAGGTTAGCGACTCTAACAAGAACAAAAGCCGTCCTGTGCAAACCGCACCTTGAGAAGAGTGCAGATTGGATGTGCTTAGCACTCACCTTTGGACAGCCAGGTGCACAGAGGGACAGAAAAGTTTCTGTCCTGGGTGGGTGTGGCTGGCCAGGTGTCAGGACAGAGTTGGTGGGGAGGGGAGAAGGGATGGAGAGGCCTAGGCTAGGATCTCCAGCCCTGCAAGGACCCCTGGAGGGAAGGTTTCCAAAAAGCCAGCCCCTTCTGTGCATTTGGAAGGCAAATGCTCACAAACTGCCCACCACGTCCAGCTTACTGCAGGCATGGGGATGCAGCCCCTCTCAAGATAAAAGCCATGACTTAGGATAAGGAAGGCTCCCGGGTGTCGGCATCAGGGCCCCTGCGGAAGCCTGGTGGCTGTGGCCTGGAGGAAGGGCCGGAGGGAAGGGCTGCCTCGTTCTCCTAGTTCACTAGTTCACTAGTTCAAGGCTAGTGCAGTCATGAGTCACTCTTTCCCATCTATTCCTCCAAGTCCTGGCATTTTCGTTCTTCAATTTGGGAGTGCTGACCTCCAGGACAGGGCTTGACAGCCTTGTCCCAGATCCCAAGTGGCCTTTCCAACCATCTCTTATTGAACTTCCATTTGCAAGCTGGCACGGGGCCTGGCCCAGAGAGTTGGTGCCTGATGGCTGCTTACTGAACTGAAAGCAGTAAGCTTTCAGTGGACACGGGTCGCATTTACTGCATGCCTGCTGGCTGCCAGCTCTGTAGGAGGCTCCATAAAAAAGGGAAGTTTCAGGGGGTCGGATGACAGCCATCCGGAGGCTCTGGGGCTCCTGGCACTGGGCTCCAACCAGAGGCCGGGTGGCCCTTTAGCAGGAGCTGGGTGTGAAGCTGGCATGTGGCACAGCCCTTGGGAGGGGCAGAGGCACCCATGCAATCTCACCACAGGGGTCACCTGCTGCTGACTTTATACCCTGTCCTCCAATGCAGGGCTAGTACTACACGGACACAACTACGGATCAATGTCACCTGCAAAACTCAAGTTCTGGTCGATGTCATTGAGAATTGCACCTTGACTGGGGTCCATCCCACTCCAGACAACTTCACCAATTCCCTATAAGACCCAAGCCAAGTTGCTCCCTTCTCCCAGGACTCAGTTTCCTCAGCTATAAAATGGGGAGGGGGTTACCTAGACATGACACAGATCGTCACAGTTTTTCTCCCATTCATTCATTCATTCAGCCAATGATGGGAAAGTTTTCCACTTAAACTGATAGAAGTAATTCACAGTTATGAAATAACTCACTGAGACGGAGCAATTCTGTGAAAACAATGCTGCAAACCAAACCAAGCTTTCTGCCCCCCTCCCTGCCTCCCAAGAATATCAGTCTCTCAAGCACCAACCAACACTTTAAGGCTCTGTACTCCAGTGTTAGTTAAAATACACTGACGCCACTTAGATGTTTGATAGGCTTTGCTTTAAAACTCAACACCACCCATTAGCCCAACATTCTTATACATATTAGAAACTGGGGACATTTCCAAAAATGTCTAGAAAGAGAAACAAACTACAAGTCAAATGGAGAGAGCCGTGGACCCCCTGCAGTCTGGAGCCCAGGAGGGGACATCCCTTGACCTTTGAGAACAGGCTTGCCTGCAGTTCCTTCCTCACTCCATTTCTCCAACTTCGAAATACAAGCACATAGATTTGCTTTCATTGGTGCTTTACGCCTTTGGTACTGCCAAACTGTTCCTTTGCTGGCTTCTAGCATATCCCTTCTGGAAACCTTTCTATAGTTTAAACAACACTGCCTAGTGATTGATGACTATTTTGCGACTGCTATCAGTTTACTATTTTAACCAATACATCATAAATCAGGAAGAGGAATGCCGGGTCCAACTGGAGAGTGTAGCTTTCGCTCATTACCTGGGAGGATTATAGCCATTTCATAAAATCCATTATCTAGGGAAAGGATCCTATTGGCGGGGGGCAGCAAAATTCATTTCATGCTTCAAAAGTTTGTGATGGGGCTGGCTAGGAAAAAAAACCTTAAACTGTTTGGAAGGTAGGGATCATGATTTGTTTAAAAACCACAAATGGGCAAGATTGAGCTGTGTCCATTATACTGAATGGCACTTTGTACTCAAATGTCCAGGGCCTTGGCCCCCTGACTATAGTCCACCCCTGACTCACCAACAGCTGGCCAGAGGAAGCACCCTCCCCACCCAGCTCCAGGCGAGGCCATGCTCATCTCTGCTAGGCCCTGTCTTGGTCCCCTCCAAGGCCATCTGCCCCATCCCTCCAGCCCTGTCTCAGCATGGCCGTGAGAGAGAGTTTATTCCACATGACAATCGGGTGTGTCCTTCTGCTGCCCTGAGGATCGGGGGGGGGGTCCCAATTCTCAATGCCTGTGACATCAGGGGGCCCATCTCCTCTCTCATCTCATCCCCACCTTTCCCTGGTCCCTCACCATGTTCCAGGGACAGTGACTTTTCCTCTCTCCTCCTGCCCCCCTCATAGGGCAATGACACGCGGCTCCCTCTGTCTGGGAAGGTTTCCCTTTATAACACAGAGAAGCATATTTCCAGCTGACAGCAGCTGTTCGACTACGTCCACTACGTGTAGGTTTCCAACACTTCTCCTTTAGCACAAGCAGTCTCTGATTTGACATGGTGGGGTCGTGTCACCACTTCCCCAGAGGCAGCTGCCAAGAAGACCTTACCTCCCTCTGTAACTCTCTGTTTCCAACTAGCGAAGGGGAAAACACAGATGTCCCAGGGACCAGCCCTTGATGAGGGCCTCTGTCCCTCCTTGGCCCTCCCTGGAGAGTGTGAATTCCGCTAACCAGGGAGGCTCTCCCAAGGCCTCAGGGGCACCATCGCCCCCACTGGAACAAGTTCCCCACTTTCAGGACCCCTGGGAGCTTCTTTCCTGGGGACCTGAAGGCTAAGACAAGTAAGGACTTGTTGGAAGCCAGAAGAAAGAATCAAAAGGATGTTAAAAAGAGACAATGAAAGAAAGTGTCTTCCAGATTTTGCCAAGCCTCGAGAACATTCCTTCTGAATATGATTTTGTTTCTTCCTCTCCTCAATTCAACTTTTCCCAAATTCATTCCTCATGCGAACACAGTGTCTTCCCCAGGGAAGCTCGGCTTTAACACACACATGTTTTTCTAAGTAACTCGGAGCTGAGGCTCCACAGACAATAAAGATTCTTGTCTGCGAATCCTCCTTGCCGCTGAGACCACCAGGGAATTGCAGCGGTGAAGGCTGAGCTCCCAGACTCCCCAGTTCGCCAGATCTCAGGAGAAGCTCCCAGTTCAAAGTTCTCCTGGGCACCCAGAGAGTTTCAGGGGCTGTCTGTCCCGGAGGAGGAGCTGCGAAGAAATCCTGCAATTGACGACGTGAATTTGCCTCCTACACAATCCCTGACAACCTCTTCCTTCCCTTCGCCAAGCAGGAGTCACTTCACTTTCTTTCGAATTCTGTTCTCTATCTCTCTTTCTCTCTAGTGGCCAAAGTCCTGCCTCCCCCCCCCCACCTCAGCTCTTTGCATTCCCGCCCCCACCTCTCCCCCTACCTCCCCCAGCCAGCTTCCCCCTGGCTGGGCCCTACTCATGCTCCCAACTTCAAACTTGGAGCGCGGCGACGCGGCAGCAGAACCTGCAGGCCAGGCCTGTGCAAACAAGAGCAGCCGCCTCCTCATTTCCACTTGAAGCGTCGCGGGAAAGCAGTCTTTCTCCTTCAACTTACCCAGCGCGGCCGGGAGGGAGGAGGAATGCCACCCGCCTGGAGGGGCGGCCGTGCGGGGGAGGGTGTCGCCGGGCGGGCGAGAGGCCGCCGGAGCCTCGGGATGGAGCAGCGGGAGGGAACATCAAGTGGCCGCCGGGAGGGAGGCGGAGCGCATGAATCATTGATGACCGGCGCTCGCTCCCTTGTTCGGGAGGGTTTAAGAACGCGGCTAATCTAAAGGCCGGCTGGACTGGGGGATCCGGCTGCCGCTGCGGGCAGCGTGTTCACCTCCCTACGGGGAACGTTTCTGGCCTGGGAACTGTAGCGCCTTCCTGCTGGGAGAAGCTGCCTGTCCGCCGGTCCTCCACGGGGCTGGGCTGTCCCGGGGCAAGGGTCTGGAGCTGGGGGGCCGCAGTGCCTCAAGCTCCCTGCTCTGCAGCCCCCAGTGAGGGAGAGGGAGCTGGCTGGGACCTCAGGGGTCCATCCGGACCCGGAGGAGGAAGGGAAACGGAGCCCAGGAAAGGGAAGGTGACTTGCTCAAGGTGCAAGTGGACCCCAGGCCACTGTCCCCAAGGAATCTCTGGAGGATTCCCTGGTCCTGTGCAGACACTGAGAGCCACAGAGCTAGGGAGCAGAGGCCTGCAGAGTGGCCCTTCACAGGCAGGGGTCACAGAGGATGTGACCCCAAGCCAACTGGCAGAAATGACACGTACAGAGTTTGTCTTTTGAGTGTAGAATTCTCCCCAGGCTATGGAAGCTCACCCTTCTTCTTTCATTCCCCTTCAATAGAGAGGGGGGCCATGGCAATTACCTTGGGACAAGCAGTGCCCATCAAACACAGCTTGTGGACCTGCCGGGGGGAGGTCGGCCAGGACCACTGATCTACAAAGCCTCCACCTTGCTCCCACACCACTTTCGCCAGGTGCCAAACTGGTGGAAGAATTCTGTATTTTCTGCTCACAGAGGGGAGGGGCCCACTGGGGTGGGAAGTGATCAGTATCTTTGTCATCTTCGGCCCTTTTACCCCTAAGGACATTCTGGACCCTTTCTCCCATTTGATCTCAAGGCATCA
The DNA here is from genome assembly GCF_027580195.1 of Bos mutus. Taxonomy (NCBI): domain Eukaryota; kingdom Metazoa; phylum Chordata; class Mammalia; order Artiodactyla; family Bovidae; genus Bos; species Bos mutus. Next base: position 63,224,661 of record NC_091618.1, read on the forward strand.
TGAAAATGAAAGGTGGCCTTTCTGTCCCCAAAGGGAGAGCCTGACTTAATGGGATTAACAAAAATACAAGAGGCTAGAAATTCACCTCAGGAATGGAAAGGGGGAAGCAGGGAGGAAAGGCGTGACCAGGAGGAGGGAGGCTTCTGAGCCATCTACCCCTCCCCACACCCTGACCCTTTGGAGTTCCACTCCTCTTTAAAAGAAGGTCCCCGATTCCACGTCGCCACAGGGACCCACTGAGTGTGGCCAACATCACCCCTGCCCCCACCCACCAAATCCTCCCACTTAAGCTGTCAGGAGCACACCTGGAGGCTCCCAAAGCAAGACAGCTTCGTACAGAGAGGGCAGAGCCTGTGGAACCCACTCCTACGTCAGGAAGGCAGCCCAGGCCGCCATGGTCTTCCCTGGGATCTTGAAGGAACTGTGTGCAGAAACACCAAGTGCATCCTTCACTCAAAGTCCCGGCAGTGCAGCCCACGGGCACGAGGCACCAGGCTGGGTGTGGCCCGCCTGCCCATCACCATCACCTCTGTCCCATCTTTGACCTGCCCAGGGCACACTGCCAGCCTTTGGCCCCAGAAACAGAGCCCCCAGCGAGGCCCCACACTCAGAAGAGGCCCCACCCACAGGACCTGGGCATCACTGGGGCCTCTGGATCCCAGGTGAGCACCATTCAGGCCTGCTCACTTCCTCCACTCTCTGAACAGCAGGGCTGGAGCTGAGTCAAGGCTACTTCCTGGGATAGGAGGGTGCGGAGGAGACCGCCAAACCAGATGGGATGGGTGGAGATGCAAAGGGTCAGAGGTTTGTCTTGGTTGGTTACACAAAAAGCTCATCCCCAAACCTCCTGGGTCAGCAAAATGAAAAAGCAGGCCCCTTCTTGGGTGGTACGGCCTCAGATGGCACCACAGAGCCCACAAAAAAAAAAAAAAAAAAACAAGGGAAGTGACCCAAACTTAGCCTCAGCCTGGGGGGAGCGCAAGGTCTGGGGATGGGGTGGGAGGCTGCAGGCCAGAGCCTCTCCTGGTGGCAAGGACACAACGCAGCAAGCTGTGGTGCAGGTGGGAGCCGGGGCTCCTCCCCAGACAATTGAGAACTGGCCTAGCAGCTACTTGCTCTCAATCATCCAGGGAGATGCTTCCTGACTTAAGGCATGTGGCTGTCTGGAGCCTCCCAAATCGCTACAATTATGCCTCTAAACTTGCTAGAAGCTCAAGCTGGATTTATACAGCCCGCCCCACCCCCAACCCTACTCAGAGACGGAAGTGAGGTGGCCTGAGGGGACAGGACCACAGGATGTCATCGTTCTTCTGTTCCCTTGGGCCAGAATGAGACAGCTCCTGGCCCAACCACGGACACCCCACAAAAAGGGCTGCTCTCCAGGCCCCACACCCATCTCCAGTTAGCCCTTCCCAAGGTGTTTGCCCTCCTGTTCAGACCTTCCACATGCAGCAGTAAGCTAGTTCTCTTCCACCAAGCTTAAGGGAGCTTTAAGAAATGTCCTCCTGACAAATGCCCTGTGTGTACAAGTCAGGTCTGACTCTGCAACCCTACAGACTGTAGCCCACCAGGCTCCTCTGTCCATGGGATTCTCCAGACAGGAATACTAGAGTTGGTTGCCATGCCCTCCTCCAGGGGATCTTCTCCAGGAAGAATCTGGAGATTCTAGTAGAGATTCTACTTCAATCTTTAGAGGGGATTCTAGTAGAATCTCCTCCAGGAAGTCCACCATCTACGACTCTCTCTCTCTTTCCCCCAGACACATAAACACACCAGCAGAGAACATTACTCACAGGCCCAGAGGATCATTTCAAGCTGCCTTGGCCCCAAGGAAGCCACACTAGAGACAGCAGGTAGAAAACAGACATAGCTTAGCAGCAAAGCCACAGAGGAGGACCACAGCAGCTCCCTCGGGTCCCCAACTGGTCTGTCCCCACTCCACCCTCAGGGAGCATCCCACTCAGACACGGATTCTCCACACCCTGGAAAACGTGGCCCCACCAAAGCCCTGCAGTCGATGGCCAAATCGAGTGACCACCCTTGGAAAGCTGTCTACCTCTCTGGTCGCCCCCCCCAAAATGGGCCATTTAGCTGATAAGCTGGCCTTCTCACTGATCTAATGTGCCCACAGGCCCAGCACACAGCCTCCCTTCTGCCCTTGCAACCCTGCCTCTTCTGAGCACCAGCCTTCCTGACTAGGCTCCCCTAGCCTCATCCTCTCCGGGCTTATCTTTGCCTTTGTGAGACAGGACACGTCAGAACCTTGATTTTATTCTGAATCCAGGCTGTTCCCACTTACAAATGAATTGTGTTCCCCAAGTTCAGCATTTTGCAAACCAATGATTTGGACCCCAGATGCATTTTTCCATAGTGAATAATGTGTGAGTGGGTTTCCAGGTGACCCACAATGTGCTGGGAAACTGCATAACTATAGTTAAAACTTCTACTTAAAGATACAGTCCCTAGAGAAAGATTAAATATCATATGATATCGCTTATATGAGGAATCTAAAAAAAAAGGTACAAAAGAACCTATTTACAAAACAGAAATTGAGTCACAGATACAAAAAATACACTTATGGTTATCAAAGGGGAAGGAGTGGGGTGGGATAAGCTGGGAGACTGGACTGACATATACACACTACTGTAGATACAATAGTCTTCCCTGGTGGCTCAGAGGTTAAAGTGTCTGCCTCCAATGCGGGAGACCTGGGTTCGATCCGTGGGTCGGGAAGATCCCCTGGAGAAGGAAATGGTAACCCACTCCAGTATTCTTGCCTGGAAAATCCCATGGACAGAGAAGCCTGGTAGGCTACAGTCCACAGGGTCACAAAGAGATAACTAATAAGGACCTGCTGTTTAGCACAGGGAACTCTACTAAGTACTCTGTAATGGCCTATGTAGGAAAGAATCTGAAAGCAGATATATGTATACATTTAACTGAATCACTTTGCTGCACATGTCAAACTAATACAACACTGCAAATCAACTATACTCTAATAAAAATTAATTTAAAAAAATTAAAAATACAATACAATCCTCATAATGAAGCAAACTGGAAGCCACTAAGCATTTGATTACAACAGAATACGGATCTGTGTGTTATGTCTGTTGCGTTCTAGGGCTTGAAGCAAAGCAGACAGCGCATCATCAGGGCAGAGAAGGCTGGGATGGACTCCACAGCCAGGGCTGGTCCTCTTGGGGTGCTGAGGAAGGGGCAGGCACTGGCGGCTCACACAATCCTTCACTGGGGGCAGTGTGGTCACTGGCCAGGGCTGCAGAAGGCTGGGTGTGGAGGGGGCAGCAGGTGTCTTTGAGAGCCCTTCTCAGGGGAACTCAAAGCAGACCTCATGCTCCCAGGGTCTCCCAAGGCCTCTCTCAGGCCCCCCAGTGGACACATCCTCTTCTCACTGACCTGCTGGCCTGAGGAAAGGAGGTCAAGTTGTGAGTAATCTAAGCCAGGTCCTCCAATGGTTCAGCCACAGCAAAGGCTGTTCCCAGGACTCCCATCATCTTATAACCTGAGGAAGCAGATGCTGCAAACACCAGTGGAAACAGCTGGAATGTGACAGAGCCTACAGCCGGCTGTGTGGCCATGGCTGCTCCTGTGATGCTCTCATACCAAAGACACACAGACGACTGACGGGGAGCACGGCCACCTCCCACTTCCCCAGGGCTGTTGGAGACCCCTCTCGTTCACCCAGAATCAAGGAGCACCTGCTCAACACGTGCACAGGGGAACTATTATATTGAGAAGGATGCTACAGGTCTCCTTAAAAGCTCAGTCCCCACCTGCCAGGCAAGGCAAGCCTGGCCAGCTCACCTGGATGCCAGGTGCTCCTGGTAGACCCACAGCCCCTGCCAAAGGCTTCCAGCTCTCACAGCTGATCCATCCCAAGGGAGAGGCAGCAGGCAGACACTGCTCAGCATATCTTGCAGATAAGGAAACAAGAGTGTCTGAAATCCCACAGCTGGTGCAGGGACAGGACAGACAGAACCCAGGACTCCCGGGAGCTCCCAGAAAGTGAGGACTGCCGTGTCTCCAGCGCCCAACAGGAAGCCTGGCACAGGGCGAGGGCTGGCAGCGTGGCGGGTGAACTGCGTCCTGCTGTTAGGAGGCATCTCCCATGCAGGCATGTGTTCATCCCACAAACATTTAGCAAATGCCTTTGGGGCCAGCGCTCACCCGAAGTGCATTCCAGGTCTCCTTGAGGACCTCCTTCATAGACATCTGGGCTCGCTGAGCCTTTCCTTCATCAACAGTCCCAGGCTTGGGGAGCCTGGCTTCCCTCTGCTCACCGCCACCCCCCACCCAACCATGGTCAAGGCACAGGTAAGCAGGGGACTTTGAACTAAAGAAACCAGGGGAAAGTGGCCACAGAGAATTCCCCAAGTGCTGCAGCCCCCAGACTAAGGGACCATCCGGCCACCTCCCCTTTGTCATCACACAGCAGGTCATCTGTCTTGGCCTGCCCAAGACAGACACCTTTTCTGACTTGTTTCTTTTGGGAAAAGAGGAAGAAAAGACACACGTGTGGGCCACTTCACCCCTTCCATGGCGGCTGTGCGTCTCCATGTTCCTCCTCCCCATCTCGGGTGGCTCACCCCTCAGATGTATAATGAATCAGGCACTCGCTCATTAATAAAAAATGACAAGCGATCAGCTCATTGAAATCCACAGAGCTGTCGGAGCCTGCAGACACAATCCCTACCTAGCTCTGTGATTCCACTGTGGTCCAGCGGTAATGAGTCTGTAGGGTAGACAGGCCAGCTCGTGAGCCTCTTAGCACTTGCTGTGCAGGCAGCCAAGTCACCTTTTCAGGTTGGGCAGTTCAGCGCCCACAGGTTAAGGCCTTTTTCATCTGTATTAACAAAGGAGCTCAGCTCAGCAGGCTCTCACACACCCAAGGTCAGGGAGGTGGGAGGGCACCGCTGGGGCTGTGGAGAGTCTGCCCCGCTGTGGCATCAGCAGTCCACCATGTCCACTTCCTCAGGGGGCCCAAGACCCGGCCAGACTTAGAGACTAAACCATGAGACTGATTTTTTGTCTTCAAAAGCAAGGACTGAATTACAGAGCCCAACTCCTTCCTCATCCCCTGTGTCTAGCACCTCCACTGCTCTAGAACCCTCAATGACTACCTATTAACAGTGGAGTTGAGCCCAGGCTGTACGATGAGCCCCTGCCTGCACACAGTGGAATCTTCCACCGAACGTTCTCCCAAGGCAAAGAGGTTCCCTCCAGACCCTTCACACATTTCCGATCCACCAGGACAGCTGTCTGAAATGCCCACTCCGGGTCCCTCTACACAGCTCAGCCACTCATCCTTCACACCAAAGTGCCCCTTCCCCACTCCGGGTAACAGTGACCACTGGTGAGTCCCAATCCCAGAGTCCTGACTTTGGGCCAAGTCCAAGGGGAGCCTCTACTTTTTCTACTTTTTAAAAATTTTATTGGGGTTTAGTTGATTTATAATGTTGTATTAGTTTCTGCTGTACAGCAAATAAATCAGTTATACGTATACATATAGCCCCTCTTTTTGGATTTCTTTCCTATTTAGGGAGTACAGTTCCCTGAGCTCTACAGTAGGTTCTCATTAGTTATCTGTTTTACATACAGTAGTATACAGATGTAAATCCTAATCTCCCAGTTCATCCCACCCCTCCTTTCCCAAGGGGAGCCTTTAGATCTTCTATCAATGACACTGAGAACCAGCCTGAGCACAGGGAGCTTCCAGGGCCTGGGCCAGAACTGGAGTGAGTCTCAAGACCAGGATGAAGGCAGGGAGAGGATGAGGGACCCTACCAAGCAGATGAAGGAGCCCAGGTGAGGCAAGGTGGGACATATAGCATGCCACCCAGTTCCGTGGTGGCACGGGGACCAAAGTCATGCCTTGCAGCATCTTACAGTGTGAAGGCGACAGAAATTCCTGGCCGTGGGTTGACTGTAGACCAGGAAGTAAGTCTGGACACAGCCCTGGTCCACAGCCACTGATCCACCTGGGGGACCTTGACAAACTCCCACAACCTCTTGAGTTTCCTCTCCAACCCCATCCATCTTCCATCCTGTAGCCAAGGGAAGACATGTGCCTGCCCAGTCACTGTGATGACCTCTGGGAGCAGACAGGGCGGGGCGAGGCCTGCTTTTCTATATGGGGTTCAGGACTGTTTACACACAATCTGGAAAGCAGGCATAACTTTTTAATAACAAAAAAGAAGGCTCCTCTATAGGGTTGTTTGCTGTGAGGCTTAGCTGTCTTCATTCATCACTCACTCACTCTTTGTCTCCCAGCTCTGGTTTCAGGAAACAACCCCTTCCTACAAAAGGGGGGGCACATTTGGTGAACATGACATTCCAAGACCAAGGAAGGATGAAGTGGATAAAGCTCTGGATTCTCTCAGGCAGGAGGCCCTGGCTTCTACTTTCACAACCAACTCAGTATATGACTTCAGGATGGTCCCTCCCCTCCCCAGGGCCTCACCTGTAAAAAGGAAAAAAGCCCCTTCCATCTCTGTCATTGCCAGATGTTTGGGGAGGGCCCCAGAAAATATCAAGTAATTGGAGGTTGCCCAGCCCCAGGCAACCTCCTTTACGAGACGATGAAGAGCATCTTTGTAATGAAGCTATTAGCCAGGTCATCTTGGGGCTCGGGGAGGCGACGCCCCACCTGGCTGTGCCTTGGCAAAGCCCAGCCAGGACTGAGTCTCGTGCACAGGCACTGCCGGGGCAAGACTGCTCCAGTCCTGTCCCAACCTGGAACACGCAGGAGACAATCCATTGCAAAACCCATGCCTCAGGGAGGAGTCTGCCCTACATTAAGAAACACTTTCCAAATGAGATAATTATTTAATAGGTAATAAGTGGAGTAGGGAAGGGTGGAGGGAATTCGGTTGATTAAAAGCCTGTGGCCCCCAGCGTTGTATGCATCCCCCAGGGTTAAGCCTCCCTCTTCTCCTCCTGATGTCTTGAGTCCGAGCTCACCTCCATCACTGCCCAGGTACCCAGTGAGAAGTAGCCCACTGGCTACTGAGTTGCAAGGGAGCCCAAGGTGGAGGGCCCACACAAGGCATTAGGGAGAGCCCAAGCCCTCCAGTCACTCAGCAGCTTGTGTCTTTCCCCATCCTGCCCGGGGGACACTAAGGCCCAAGAGGGAAAACAGCAGGAGGCAAGCAGACCAGGGTGGAGCCAGGAGAGGGAGTCCCAAGAAACATCCAAGACTGCCATTGCGGGTCACAGCTCGGCCCTGGCCCGGGAGTCCTGCATCCTCAGAAAGCTTCATTTGGCTCTGCCCATCCCAACCCAACAAGGTGGAGGGGGGGGGGTGTCAAAGGAGGCCTTAATCATTCTTTGAATCTATGGACATGGGACAGGGGAAGGCATCACCCACCAGCCACACGCAGTACCATGGATACACACACACCCATTTACTTGCACAGATTGTTTATATCTTGTTTCTTGACAGTAAAGACACTGAGCCTCAGGGAGGTTAAGTGACTCACTGAAGGTCATCAGCCCTGGGAATCAATTCCACTCTCATCTGGCTCCAAAATGCACCATGCTCTGTACCACCCCCCTGCCCTGAGCCCCAGCAAGTATGAACTCCCTTTCCACCCCCACCACTCTAGAAAGATGCCCAGGCAACCTCAGTCTCAAGGAATTTAAGTATCTGCAGTAATGCTTCCATCAACCCTCTAAAGATGCTCTGAGTGACTGCTCCAGGGATAGCACCAACAGAATTAAAAGCAACCATGACTCTGAATGAAGGGGCTTACAGCCTCTGAGGGTTTGCAAAGAGAAACAAGTAGAATCATAAAAAAAATAGTAAGGAGAGTCTTCAAGGGCCACAGGTCATGATCGGGTTGTAAGTGCAAAAAAAAAAAAAAAAAAAAACAAACAAAAAAAAACAGTGAAGGTGTGGTTGTCCACTGAGGGCTATAATGAGGAGGTGCAAGCTGCATGGGAATGGCAAGAACATAGCAGGTGATCAATAAAAAAAATGAGCTGGGTAGATGGCTGGGTGGTTGGGTGGATGGGTGGGTTGGTGGATTGATGGATGGATGTTGGGGAGTGGACAGATGGATAGATTGATGGGTGGGTGGGTGGATGGATGAGTGGATGGATAGAGGAAAGGGTGAATGGATGAATGGAGGAGGGAGGGAGAGATGAGTGAATGGATGGAGGGATGGGTGAATGGATGGAGAGATGGGTTAATGGATGGGTGAATGGATGGAGAGATGGGTTAATGGATGGATGGGTGAATGGATGGATGGATGGGTGAATGGATGGATGGATAAGTAAATAGATGGATGGATGGGTGAATGGATGGAGGGATGGGTGAATTATAGATGGATGGATAGATGGAAGGATGGAGGATGGGTGAATGGATGGATGAAGGAATGGGTGAATGGATGGATGGGGGTATGGATGGACAGAAGCTCTATAATCAGGGCATTTCCTCTTTTCTGTCTCTACCTCTCATCTCTACCTGACTCCTCTTTTTCCTTTCCTCCATAGACACTCAACTTAGATCTTGATCTCTTGCAGGTGCCCACAGAGGAAGGACAGTGGCTTCAGAGACTAAGATTCTCAGCCCTGTCCATCTAAGAGAACATACATCATGAAGCCTTCCCCTCGTCTTCAGACTAGAACAGCCAAAGGCTTGGAGGAATGAACTTTTCCTCTCAGCATCCCACCACCCACACTCTCCTGCCATCCTCCACAAGCCCACAGCCCAGGCCTCTGCCTGTCCAGGCAGCAACCCCCTGGACATAAATCAGAGGGCCCCTGGGTCTGTTTCAACTCAAAGAGGGCCACTCCCCTGGGCCTGAAAATGAGCCAGGTCCACCAATGGGCTCAGTCACCCATCAGGGGCTTATTTGTCTGGACTTTTATCCCATTCCAGACACATGAGGCTTCTTCACATGCCCTGGAGGAACGAGAAATGCACTGGACAGCCAACAGAAGCAACCAGGAAACACGGGTCTGCAGAATATTGGGAGAGTGTGGGGGAGGGCAGGCAGGGCTTGGACTGCAGTACCCTGGAGCTCAGAGGGTCCTGGGGATTCTTGGTGTTGTGGGGGTGTCCTGTGGGCAGTCAGGCCAGCTCCCTCACACAGTAGCCAGTCCCAGACCAAAGCCAGACAGGCACCACACAGCCTAAGGGCAGCAGAGACCCAGGGGAGGGTGCAGGTCCACTTTAGAATGAAGCCCCTAACTGACCAAACTTCTCCCCAGCCCAACTTACTCTCCATGGGCCATCCTGCCTCCTGGCTCAGGAGCTGCCTTCCCAAGCCTGCCACATGTGGGCAGCCCAAATCCCGGCTTGGGGCCTGGCAGGAGGGAACTGGAAAGGCTCGGCCAAGGTGATGAGATGGGGACAGTCTTGGCTCAGACTCTAGGTGCAGCCACTAGAGCCCACATCAGCATCCACTTGAGATGCTGGAGGCAGGCATTGCTATATCCTTGAACACTCCTGGGCGCCGACACCAGAGGAGCCCCAAAGAAGGAAAGTGGGCAGAAATGGAGAGGAGCCCATTCATTGAGTTTCTTGGCCTGAAAAGTGAGGATGGACAGTAGGGAGAACTTAGCATTGGAGTCAGCGGCCCAGGCTGAGTTCAAGTTGCACAGACATGTTTAAGTGACCCGCCTCCCTGAGCCTCAATTTCCCCCTTTTGTAAAATGCAGACAAGAGTGATGACATAGCCGACTTTCCACAATAAGCTTAACAGAACACACGCCGGTGCTCCCCCTGCTCCTCTCTCTCAGCACCCATGATACCCTCACAAGAGGCTAACCCATCTTTGCACAACCACACTGAGCACAATGCACAGCCCCTAGGGGCGCAGCTGGTAGAGGCTAGCTGTTCCATGGAATGGCAAAGGCCCTGACACCCTGCTGAGACATACCAGGTGCTCGGGGCCAGCGATGGCACTGATGGTGCAAAGTTCATCTCCTCACTGGGACATTTGTATTCCAAGCCAAAGGAATGAACTTCTAATGGTGGAATTCCAGGCTTCAGCACCAAGTGGGCTGGAGAGGGGCAGGCAGGAGAGATGTGTGTGGGCACGGAAGCCTTCCTCAAGCCCACCATGGAAAAGCTGTTCTTCTGTCTGTGTGTGCAAGTGACTCTGCCTTGGAGACACCGGCCCTGGCTCCCAGTACCATCCCTCCATCCCATGTTGACTTTATTGGTGCCCACAGAGCATGTCACCCAGGGCTGGAGTGACAAGGGATGGGGGGGTGCTGGGGCTTGCCTGGAGTGAGCAGGGGAGGATTCCAGCACCTCCTCTGGCCTGAAGTGGCCCCGGCCAGGCCCAGAGCAGAGCTGGCCCATGAACAGGGCCAGGAGAATGCTCCTCACATAGGAAACAACTCTTACACACCTGTCCCTGCCTGACATCAGCCTGGGTGGAACACGGATGGCAAACTCCATGTGTCCTTCTCTGCTGGGATTCCCTTCAAGAATCCAAGCTTGAGATTTGCTACCAAGTCAACAGGGGCTCATCGGTAAAGAAAGAGTTTGCAATGCAGGAGATCTTCCCAATCCCTGGGTTGGGAAGATCTCTTGGAGAAAGGAATGGCAACCCATTCCAGTATTCCTACCTGGAGAATTTCATGGACAGAGGAGCCTGGTGGGCTACAGTCCATGGGGTTGCAAGAGTAGGACACAACTTAGCAACTAAACCACCAAACCACCAAGTGTATTTTATGCTGGCAAACGTCGTCTAGGCTGTAATCCCAGAGCTGCCCCAGGGTCTTTCTTACCCACTCACTCTGGGTCTGGGGCTGCTTCCTCTTAGCCTGAAGTTCAAAGCTCCCCTGGCCCTGCCCTGCCCTGCCTTTCCAGTCTCAGCTCAGTCTTGAGCCAAGAAGAGTATTTCTGCAAGATGTGATGATTTTCTCCCACCCAACCAGCCTGCCCCTCCCCTTGGACATCTCCACTTCCTCCCCATAGGCCTCTGCTCCTCCTTTCCTGGGCCCAGTTGGATTCTCTGCAAACAGGCTTCCTAAGCTCCATCACGGCTCTCTGCCCTCCAACGTCATCTCCTCTGAGAGGCCTTCCCTGATCACTCTCTCCTGCCCTGTTCTGTGTACCTCCTTCCCAGCAGCTCTTGCTGAAATGGTCTCACGTGTGTTTACCTGTTTATTGTCTATCCCCCCGACCCCCACTGCCTCCAAGGGCACAGGAGCTCCATGGACGTAGGCACCATAATGGTTTAGCCCACTGCCCACAGCCTGGCAGGCACTAGCCACCCTCTTCCAGGAAGGCCTCCATGGTAGGGCCTCCCACTCTGCCTTGACTCACACTTAGTTCCCAAGGGCAAGGACCCAGCCTACTTCACCTGTGGGTCCTCCCAGGACATAAAGAGCCCCAAACAAAGCATTCCAAGGGAGACCTGCATTCCAGAGGAGCCAGGTGCCCAAGAGGCAAGTGACCGTGTCCACTAGACCTCCCCAAGTACAAGGCCATGACCATTCCATTGGCTCTGAACTTGCCCAGGCCCGTTGGCAATATGTCTGCATATCTGTTTCCCCAAAGAATAACCCAAACAGAGCAAAATAACAGAACTGAAAAGTCCTCACTTGAGAGGTCACTTCAACCCAGGCCCAGATGGACTGCATCAGTGGGCTCAAGCCGGTGGGTCCACAGCCCAGCCGGGCTTCCCTGAGTAGACCCCAAAAGGATCCCGCTGCAGACCATGGCCCATTTCATACTGCTTCGGTTTAATTTTCATGATTCTTTTTTTAAACTTAAAAAAATATCTAGGCATTTCTGCATACAATGAAAAAAAAAAAAAAAAAGAAAGCAAATAGCACAGAAAGGCTTATGAACACTGACATCCCCCACCGTGGTCTGGAGGCATCTATCTGCTTTGAACTTTTCAAACTTTCTCTACTTTTAACTCCTCTGACAGCTACGTGATCCTTATAAGGAATATATTAAAACATCATGTTTTGGTTCTTTAATCCCATGAGCTCAGTGTTTGATCAGTTTTCTCTATGGAGGAAAACTTGATTCTCGGAAGCCCGCCAACCAGGCGCAGGACCGTGGATCGGCCACCCTTTCCTCCCAGATAGTGACGGCTCGCCTGCTGCTCCTCCCGGTGTGCAGCCTCTCTATGAGGCCTTTCCCCAGCTCCCCAGGTCCTCTGCCCCCGGTTCCTTCTGCACTGATGCGGGAGGTGGCCACAGTGCAAACCTTGCAGCACTCTCTTTAGGGAGCTCCCTGCGGGGGTCCCAGGGAGCTTCCTTCACCTACTCCCTTACCAGAGGATCTTTAAGAAAATAAGAAAGAGGTGCGGAAGGTAAAACCTCTGAGTCCTTCCTTCATGACTGAAAGCATCCCTCATCCCTGAGTGACAGGCTGAGAGTCTGATGGACCGTTTCCCTTCTCCCTGCCAGGGCAGAGTCACAGTCTTTCCACACAGGCTGCTGCTGCTCCACAGGGCGGCTCCATCCTCCTACTTGGGTAGACAAACTGTCTTTGTTTGCTTGTTTGTTTTCCCATTCTCTAGACATTTTTAGAAAATCTCTTTATTCTTGGTTATCTGAAATTTCACAAAGACATGTTGAAATAAGATTTTTTTTTTCTTTTAAGTGTTAGGCATGCAGAAGAGCATTTTAATGTAAGGATTTCTGTTTTTCTGATATGGAGAATTTTCTTCTATTAACTCTTTATTCATTTTCTCTCATCCATTTTCTGTAACTTCCATTAGTTATATGTTCAGCCACCTGCTTTAACAGTCTAGCTTTCTCAACTCTCTTCATTTCTCTTTGCCTTTGCTTGTTTATTCTCCTTTCCATGATGTTTCCATCTATTCCTTTGATGAACCTTTTATTTCCACCACCATATAGTTAATTTAAAGCTGTTTTTCTAGGGGTGGGATGGATTGAGAGTTTGAGGTTAGCAGATGCAAACTATTATATAGAGACTGGATAACCAACACAGACCTACTTACTGTACAGCAAGGGGAACTATACCAACCTCCTGTGATAAACCATAATGGAAGAGAATATTAAAAAAGAATGTATATATATGTATTACTGAGTCACTGTGCTGTTCAGCAGAAACTAACACAACATTGGAAATCAACTATACTTCAATTTTCAGAAAGCTGTTTTTCTGCTCTCTAAAAATTCTTGTTTCATAGCATTCTATTCTTGTTTTATGTATGCAATGCTTTCTGAGAATACCCATGAGAAGGATATCTTTGTCATTTACATTTTCACTTCTTCTTGAATTTGGTTTCTCCTGGGACAATACTCTGCCCATGGTTTATGCTGATATCACTCTTTCATGTCATTTTCTCCAGATGTTGGTTAAACACTGAATGTCAATTTATCTATAATGATGAGAGACTAGAAACCTGTCTGGAAGTTCCACAATGCCGACTGGGACTTGTTCAGTGGAAACTTTTACTGTTCCACTGGGGGATCCCTAAATGCCAAGGTGCATGAGGCTCAGCTCTGGGGCTCCCCATGCACGTGTTCTGCCCTGGTGACCCAAGAGAGTCACTTTAGTTTCTCTGCAGAAGAAGCCAATTATCAACTAATCACTACTGACATAAAAGATTAAAAACCCGATCTCAATCATTCTCCACAGGGGAGTCACAAGGAATAAAGGGGTCACCTCTCACTGAATCTTTATTAAAAAATCTTGTAAAATATTCATAACAGAGAATTTGCCATTTCAACCACTTTTAAATGCATAATTCGGTAAGGTTAAGTACATTCACATTCTTGTGTGACCATCTTCCTGAACTAAAAATGCATCCCCAATACACACTAACTGCTCATCCCCTATCCTCCCAGTCCTTGGCAACCACCACTCTACTTTCTGTCTCTGTGGATGACTATTTTGGATAACTCATATAAGTGGTATCATACAATATTTGTCTTTTTATGACTGGCTTATTTTGCTTAGTATAGCATCTTCAAAGTTTGCCCATGGGATAGCACGTGTCAGAATTTCCTTGCTTTATAAGGCTAAATAATATCCCACTGTATGTATGTAGTATAGTTTATCCATTCATCTGCCACCCATTTACTTTTATTTTTTCCCATTTACTCTTAAAGCAGCTCAGAGGAATGCCTGACAACAATACAGTACTGCCCTCATCGTGCACAAGCAGCCCAGGTCTTCAGACGCTCCACCTCACCCCCTCCCAATCCCGCCCTCTCTCTCTCATGGACACCTCCATCTGTCAGCTTCCAGACCTCTTCACGCAAGTAGGACATATCCAAGACCCACATCTCATTTCCCCCAGCCCCCAGATCCTCTGTGTGGGTGGCCTTGACGGAAGACTAGCTATTTTTAGTGGAAACACAGAACTGCCACCATTTTTAGCAGAAAAGGCAAAGGAGCCAAGGAGGCTTGGTTTCCCTTCAACTCTTCCCTCTCCAGAGTGTCTTTTCTGCCAGGTCCCTAGGCAAAAGTTGCCAAGAATAGGATGAACAATGGAAAACAGACCTAAGTTCTCATCTCTGTCATGAATACCCTATCTCCACCTGAAAATAAAATGAAAATCTGGAGACAAACCCAGAGCAGTGTCAAGGGGCCGGGTACCACCCAGCTGCAAACACGCTGTGTAAGCATCATTGCTCTGGACACCAAGTTCCCTAGGTGATGAGATTCGGGGTAGAACTGCATAGCCCCAGATATCACAGACTTGTTCGTGGAGGAGGCCCAGGCCTCGCTGGTGCAAACTACAGGCCAGAGCTGGGGCCTCCCCTTCCCAGGGCTGTCCCAGGGATGGCTCAGTAAGTGCCATCCAGAGCTAAGAACAGCTTCCCTCCCAAGTTCAGGGGCCAGGAGCATCCACGACCAGCTCAGGTGTGCACTGCCCAACTAGCTCCATCAAGATGCAGCCTATATCATTCATGCCTTTTCCCTCTTCTCCCAGCTGCTCTGAGCACTACCCCCACCTAAGTGCATGTCATTAATAAAAGATAAACAAGAAGCATGTTTCGGGATGGTGACATCTGCCACACCCTCTGTGGGTCTCCTACTTTCTGGGCTTTAGAACCACATGTGGTAGGGAAAGGGGGGTTGGTAGGGACCCAGCTGTATTCTAAGCCTCCACATTGGGTCCTGGCCTTGGCTGGATGAAATCAATTCCCTGGCTCCAAACAGGAATCCCCACCCCTACCCCCCATGCGGCCAGAGCATCTGAAGACCAGAATGTCCAGGCTTGCTGTGGGAGGGTGAGGAGTGATTTTCAACACACACACTGCTACCCTGTCATCAAGCTCCCAATAAGCATTTTGGGGCTCGGCACACCCAGACACACAACCATCACTGCCTTTCCCCTGCTAGAATCTCGGCAACCTCACTGCCTGGATGCCTGTGGCTGTGCACCCATTTTTCTCCGCTGCCACCAGCCGCCAGCTCTTCTTCTCCTGATCCTCAGACAGAGCCCCCAGGCAGGGATTTGGGGAGGGTAGGGGGTGCGGTGGGTGGCCGTCCTCCCCCAGGCACACAATGACCCTCGTGGCCCTGAGCACTTTTGCCTTTAGGGGCTCCTTCATTTTTAAAATTCTATTTCAGGCACGTATGGTTTAGAGATTAATATGACCCAGACTTCTGTGCTAGACTCTAGTCATTTATTTTCTTCTCATTTAAAAAGCAATTAAAACTTTTTACGGGCCCCTAACAGCACTGTGGGCCTTCAGCATCCTGTCCACTGGGCCTAAGAGGAGCTCACCCTGACCTCACCTGACTCCAGGGCCAGCCTGCCTTCAGCCCGCTCGCCCTTCCAAGTCCCTCAGAAGCACAGACAGACAAGGCAGTCTAACCGTGACACACCCCAGACCTGGAAGCTGGGGTCTTTCTTGGGTCAGGACCCAAGAGGGCTGGGGTCTTTCTTGGGTCAGGACCCTGCTAGGACCTGGAGAGACACAGCTGAAATCTGCTCCAAGGAGCGAGGCCCATGAGTCAGAGCTGGGAACGAACACTTCCCTATAAGGCCCTGGCTGGACATGTGGTCCACTGTCACGCTCTGCGGACACAGAACCCGTCATCTGCACAGCAACTCCCAGATGGAGATACGGACACAGATTTCTACATAAGGAAAGCACGTCTCAGAGAGAGGACGTAACTCACCCACGGGAGTTAAGCTGAAGTGGGTGCTGAGGCCCAAGTCCAGGACTGCCGGGCTCCAAGCCTGGGCCATGGCTTTGTCAAAGCCAGACCCTTCAGAGGCTCCAACACTGCAGCCATTCCCACCTTCTGACCTGGCACAGTCAAGTGGCCTGGAATGAGTGGGCCTTGGGGCAACTGCAGGTGGTAGGAGACAGCCTAGTGAAGGTGCTGGCCCCCAGGATCCCCACAGATCAAGGATGGTACCATCACCCAGAATGCATTTGGCCTGCACCAAGCCACCCGGAGGCCAGAGGCCCAGCAGCCACAGGACCCACCTGGAGAGCATCCTCCTTAACCATACAGATGCCATGACTCATCCAGATCCAGCCAGGCAGGACTGAGGCCTACTCAGGTTTTTAGGAAACCCCTTCTGACAACACTTGTGGACAAGAATCCAATCCTTCTCCATCAATGGCCACGGTTTGGGGGGTCCAGAGCCCAGGGCCACAGTTTACCTCCATCCAGAGCTCCAGAGAATGACTCCCAAACAAGGGGCTTTCAGCAAAGTGGAAGGGAGTCAGCTCAGAGCAAGAAAATGACTTGCTGACTGAGGAGCATCTAAGCAGTGCATACACCTCGAATGACAACACATAGCCGGGTCTAGCCTGTGCTTGGTGTCCTGCCCTGTGATATCCCCCTGCTAACCAGGGAAAAGGCGGAGTCATCCAACAACAGTCACTCTGGAATCATCCCAGCCCAGACCCACCTGAGACTTACGAGACCACTCAGCCTCGGTTTTCCTATCTGTGAAATAGGAAAGGCTGTTGTGAGGACCAAATGAGCTGATCCAGGTAATACTCAGTCTTGTGCCTGGCAATTAGGAAAACCTCATAATAATATCTTATTAGACATAAATTCTGGCACAGCGCCTGGAGCCTAGTAAATAATGAATATTTACTAAGCGGATGATTTACCACGGAAACCCAGGTCTCGAGGCAGGTATCACCCATAATTCAAATCAGGAAACAGAAGCTCCCAGTTCGTTAGTGGTGAAACAAGCCATGTCGGCCCAGAAGCGAACGCAGCTCCTGGGTTCCACTTGTGGGTTCCAGCTCTCCCAGGGAGTGCTCCTCCAGCCCCCATGCCACCAAGGCTGGGGAGAGTTTTGAGGACAAAATGGGAGGCACCAACCCAGCCCCTTGGCAACTGCCATGCGCATGCTCAAACAACGCCTGAAGGGCCAGCACGGGTGTTCCTAGGCCTGGCTGAGTGGTGGGTGCAGGATTGGGCCTGACTGATCCAGCTCCTTGAGCGACAGTGAGCAGGCTTGGTCTTAGTACAGCATCTTCCCTCAGAACAAAAGACAGGCAATAACAAGGATAAAGTTTTGCACTGTTTGCTCATCTGAAGCATCTCTTTCCCCAGTTTGTCTCACTTGTTCATCCCTTGAGGCTACGTAGGAGTCAATTCTGGGTGGTGAGCATGCAGGGGTTAACACATGCCTTGCCTGGGGCCACCCAGAAAGTCACAGGTGAGGGTATCCTTTCACAATACTACTGTGTGGGTAGGAAGCACCAAGGATGGTCCCTACCCCACCTACAACTAAAGGTTTAGGGTCTGCTAAGACAGGGTGATGGTGATGGTGGTTTAATCACTAAGTTGTGTCCAACTCTGCGACTCCATGGACTATAGCTGACCCAGCTTTTTCTGTCCATGGGATTTCCCAGGCAGGAATACTGGAGTGGGTTGCCATTTCCTCCTCCAGGGGATTGTCCCAACCCAGGGATCAAACCCAAGTCTCCTGCATTGCAGGCAGATTCTTTACCAACAGAGCCACCAGCCCAGAGATTAAATGACTCTTGGGGGACAGACTGCAAGACAAAATTACCTCATCCAATATGTCTGGGTGACCAAACACACAAACTAAAACTACAGATAAAAGAAGATTAATTTTGGAGCTAGGCAGAATCTTTGAGACATCAGTCAACCATCCCATTTGACAGGTGGGGAAAGCGAGGCGCACAGCAGCAAAGGCTCCAGGCAACAGGATTGATTGGAGGTGGGTCTTCTGACTCCCCACCCGACCAGCGCTCTCCCCCTGCACTTGGTGGTGAGGTGTCTGAGCAGAGGTTGGAAACCTGAAGTGTTCTGCACCCCCAGCAAACACAAAGAAAGTGGAGTTCGTATCCATGAGGATGGATTCACTCACATGATGTAGATTCAGTCTAACGTCATTTGTCAACAGGAGTAAGGTTAGCAAGCTGCATCCTGAGGGCCAAATTGACCCTCTACCCTTGTCTGATTGAACCCCAGTCCTGCTCCATTAGGCACGGACTGTCCAAGCTACTAGTCCATCAATAGCAGGAGTGAGAAGCTGTGAGAAAGACCTTAGGTATGGCCTGCAAACACAGATCTTTACTATTTGGCCTTTGACAGCCCAAGTGTGTTGATTGCCGCCTTAGAGCTGGGGAAAGGAGCAAGCACAGCCTGCCAGGGGTTACTGCAGGCTCTGTCAAGACATCAGAGAGGACTCCAGCCCATAGATGATGAAACAGGCCCAGCTGGAGACTACACTGCAGGCTCCGGCAGAGCTAGACCACACTGCAGGCTCCCCCACCCCCAAAACCCCTCTTATGCCCTCAGCCTGCAATGAGACATCCACAGCATCACAGCTCTCTTGTGACTTCACTGCTGCTGCTGCTGCTAAGTCGCTTCAGTCGTGTCCGACTCTGTGCGACCCCATAGACGGCAGCCCACCAGGCTCCCCTGTCCCTGGGATTCTCCAGGCAAGAATACTGGAGTGGGGTGGGGGTGCTGGTTTTCCTTTTGAAAATATTGTCCTAGAAGAACAGGGGACCTAATGGTCTTCAACAGCACCTTCGATGCTCTGCTTGGAATTATTTTGATTGATAGCATGGCCTGAATAAGAGCAGACAGATCCTGGTCAAAACCTGCCACCCTGAACCTTGGGTCCTGGAGAGTTGAGGGGGAAAAGGACTCAGTTCTCAAGAGCCCAGCCAGAAGCCTGGCTGAATCCTGGCCGTGAGACCTCAAGCAGGTTACATCACCCTCTGAGCCACGGCTGTCTATCTGTAAAGTGGGGGTGACAACAGGATTGTCAGAAGGACCGAATGAGAGCATTCCAGCAGAAGCTGGCCTCTAACACCAGCTCCTTACACATCACTCACAGTTGCCACAAATTGGAACAAAACAGGAAACAGGCCTTTAGTTAAAAATCTGCCCAGAGCATGGGGGCTTCCCAGGTGGTTTAGTGGTAAAGAATCCACCTGCCAATGCAGGAGATGAAGGAGAGATGGGTTCGATTCCTGGGTCAGGAAGATCCCCTAGAGGAGGAGATGGCAACCTTCTCCAATATTCTTGCCTAGAGAATCCCATGGACAGAGGAGCCTGGCGGGCTACAGTCCATGAGGTCACAAAGAATCAGACATGACTGAGTGACTGAGCACGCACATACCCAGTGCATGGAGTAGCTTATGAAAAAAGCCTTAGGTTAAAAATGAAGCTTCTACCAAAGTTAACCACGTTATTTTAGTGCCGCTGTCTATTTCATCTTTCATTTGATGCCAACTTATTTCGTTTTTGGCTGCCGGGCATGTGAGATCTGAGTTCCTCAACCAGGGATCAAAACTTTGTCCCCTCTGTTGGGAGCAGAGTCCCAACCACTGGACCACCAGGAAGTCTCATGAGCCAACTTTTACAATAGTGAATGGCTCCTCAGCCAGATTTCTATCCAGACCACAGAAGGTCTAATTAGGCAGCTCTCCTGCAAGTCCTTCACTGGAAATACAAGCAGAATATCCTTCTTGGGGACTTCCCTGGTGTTCCAGTGGTTAAGAATCTGCCTGCCAACGCAGGGGACACAGGTTCGATCCCTGGTTGAGGAAGATTCCATATGCCGTGAGCCACAAGCATGCCCGTGTGCCACAATGACTAAGCCTGTGCTCTAGAGCCAGTATTCCACAACAAGAGAAGCTACCATAATGAGAAGCCTGCGCACCACAACTAGAGAGGAGCCCCCACTTGCCAACTAGAGAAAGCCTGCATGCAGCAACAAAGACCCAGCACAGCCAAAATTAAAATCGATAGATAAAATTTTAAAAAAGAATACACTTCTTTGAAGTCATTTGAGGATAATCTGTATCTCAACTATTTGAGATACTTTCATAATCCAAAATTATGGATTTTGACAAAACTACTTCCTGTGCCTGCTACTGATTGTAATTTCTCTGAGCTGTAACTACTTTCACTTACTCCTTCAGAAACCATACCTTGCAAGTCTATGAATGAAAGTGAAAATCGCTCAGTCGTGTCCGACTCTTTGTGACTCCATGGACTATACAGTCCATGGAATTCTCCAGGCCAGAATACTGGAGTGGGTAAGCCTTTCCCTTCTCCAGAGGATCTTCCCAACCCAGGGATCAAACCCAGGTCTCCCGCATTGCAGGTGGATTCTTTACGAGATGAGCCACAAGGGAAGTCTATGAATGAAGTCTTAGGAAAATTCCTTTAACTGCAGATTCAGCCCATAGGAAGCTCAGGAGGCCAAGGCCAGCCCATCCCCACACCAGACTCAGAGCTCTGGTTATTACTTTAAAAGGTTCAGAAGCTTCTGTACCCTACACACACTCTCAAATGTGTAAAGTAACAAACACAAGACTATTTCTTGCAGCATTATTTGAAAACAGCAGAACCTTGGAAATCTAAATATGCATCAGAGGAGGACTCGTTAAATAAATTCCAGTCCGTCCATATAATGGAATACCAAGCAGCTATAAAAACAAATGAAGAAGAGCTTCAGGCCCGATATGGACCAATTTCCAAGATACATTGTCAAGCCAAAATAGCTAGATGTCGACAGTTGCATTAAAAAACATGTATGTGTGTATGCGTGTAAATTTATAGATCAGCACACATATATAAATATTCACAAATGTATGTATTATTTACGTGTGTACATCAAGAATATCTCGAAAGGACGTGTGAGACTTGGTGACATTGGTGGCCACCAGGGAGCAGAAGCAGTTGGCTGGCAGGGAGACAGAGTGGAGAGGAAGATTTTTTTTTTACCATATGCCTTTCTGTAATGATTGAATTTTGGATTATGAAAGGTACACTATTTCAGGTAATGAAATAACTTAAAACTTAACAAAAAGTTGAAGACCTCTGACTGTTCCCAATAATGGATGAACTCAATCAAGGGAAGGGGTGGCATCCATCTTCCCCAGACCCCATCAGTAACACAGACACACATGCATTCGTATACACATACATACACACACTCACATACACACACATGCACAGTTACACAGTCACACACACATATTCATACACACACGCGCGCGCACACACACACACTCTCCCTCTCAACTGGCTTCATCATGATAGCCTCACCTTTGAAGACCTGAAGACCCCAGCTGGCCCTTGTATCAGCGTGCTTGCTGCTCACTACTCTGCAAGGGGACTCTGAGGACAGCCCTGTCCCCACCACCTCCTGGACTGGCTGGAAGGCAAGTCCAGCTCTTCTCTGCCTTCCCAGCCCCTAGTACATCAAAGGTAGTGAAGAGCTATTTTCAGCAATGCTGGTAGGAAACCCCTGACACACAGAAGGGGTTCAGGAAACAGTCTTTGAATGTATGAGGACATTCAGAAAGTTGAAATCAATACTAACCACAAAAACTCAGCATCTTCCCCTGCAAGTCACTGTAAGCCCCTGAATTCGTTATCAGGGAAATCATGATCATCAAAATATTTGTTTCTAGGAACTTCCATGGTGGTCCATAACGTGCCTGTCAATGCAGGAGACATGGGTTCAATCCCTGGTCCAGGAAGATTCCACATGCCATGAAGCAACTAAGCCCATGCGTTGCAAACTTGAGCCTGTGCCCTAGACCCCGAGAGCCACAGGTTCTGAAGCCTCTGCATGCTAGAGCCTCTGCTCTGCAACAGAAGAAGCCACTGCAACGAGAAGCCACACCCCTCTAGAGTAGCTCCTACCCACCACCACTAGAAAAAGCCCGTGCGCAGCAACAAAGGCCCAGTACAGCCAAAAACAAATAAATAAATAAAAATATGTTTCTAGATAAGCACACGCTCTCAGAATGGTCGGTGACCTGCAAAGATGACTCAGCAAGGCAGCAGCAAGGAGGACCCATTGGGAGGCTGCAATAAGATGAAAGAGGCCCTCCCCACTCTCCAGGCCCCCTCTGAACCCCAAACACTGGGCTTTGGTGTGGCATGTAGAAGAAGCCTTGGTCCCTGTCCAAAAGGACTTAGTCAGTCAGGGACTTAGCCAGTGGATTTGGGAATAAGGCAGACGCCAAGGATTTCCTCTCCCTAAAACCGACCACTTTATGGGTCTTTTGCCTGGAGTGGATAATAATTACAGCTCTTTCCCAAAATATGGGTTTCTTTCCCCATCAACCTCATTCCCTACCTTTCATTTTCCATATTAAAAAAAAAAAACACACAGCATAGAGAGTTGACAAGGTAAGCTCTCTAACTCAATAAATATAATATCATTTAGATGTACGTTTGAGCTGGGAAAAGAGGAAGATTCACTTTTCTTCATTCAAGAGTGAATCTGGAGACCAAAAGCAAGAACAGGTGAGCTGATGTTGGAGGTCCCCAGGGCATCTGTACAACCCAGGGGTCCTGTTTTAGTGACCCACGTAGGGAAAGGATGGGACACCCCTGTGCAGTCAAGTCCACTGGCAGGGCTATAGCTTTGGTGGGGAATAAACACCTTTCAATGCCCACCAGCATAGGGGCACCCTGAGACTGCCTGGATGCCTGTACTTCTACCTGGGAAATGGGAAAAAGACTTAAAAAGTCTCCTTTGAGTGTTAGAATGACTTATTTGCCTTCTTACTGGGCAACAGTTCCAATTTACAGTCCCCACAATGACTAGAAAACCCCCAAACTACAAAAAGAATTCAGTTGATCTGGAAACCACTCTGAGGGGAGAAAGCGTCACTGAGGTTACACAGGATTCCTATAGATAAATCTCTATTCACAATCCATCAAGCCTGGAATTCCACCATTAGAGATTCATTCCTTTGATTTAGATTACAATCCAAAACTACAAAATACACTCACACACCCACAAGGAGGAGTCAGCAGATACCACATGGAACATATCAAGAAGGAGAGAATGGACAGAATCATGGGAAAAGCATAATGTGAATAATGGGAAGATGTAACAGATGAAAATTTTCCCAAACTGAAGAAAATCTAAATATTTTAAAAGAGTAAAATTGCTACATATCAAAACTCTTGGGATGGAGCTGAAGTGACATTTAAATGCATGCTAATGTCAGGGAGAGCAGAAACATAGGAAGGATGAAAGTCAATCATCTAGGGGCCCAACTCTAGGAATTAGGGAAATAACACTGATGCACACCTAAAGAAGGAAGAATGCCTACAGGACACAAGAAGAAATCAGTGAAACAGGAAAGAAAGAAACCAGATGGGATTGAGCAAGTGGAAAAGATTAACAAAGCCCATACACCTCTGTTAATTACAGAGAAGCAGCAATCAACATCATTAGGAATAAAAAAGGAGACATAACTACAGACACTGCCAGTAAATCTGGTAACAGGAGAAACCGACACATTCCTAAAGAGAGAGGGATTGATTGATTTAATGGAAAACTAAAAAAGAAGTTAAAAATTGGAATTACCTCTAACCACTGAATTGCTGCTGCTAAGTCGCTCCAGTCATGTCCGACTCTGTGTGACCCCATAGACGGCAGCCCACCAGGCTCCCCCGTCCCTGGGATTCTCCAGGCAAGAACACTGGAGTGGGTTGCCATTTCCTTCTCTAGTGCATGAAAGTGAAAAGTGAAAGTGAAGTTGCTCAGTCCTGTCCGACTCTTCATGACCCCATGGACTGCAGCCTACCAGGTTCCTCTGTCCATGGGATTTTCCAGGCAAGAGTACTGGAGTGGGGTGCCATTGCCTACTGAATTACCTCTAAACAAATTGAATCAGTAGTCAAAAAAAAAACTAACAAACAAACAAAACCAGGCAGTTTTGCAGTTTGGGTTTTTCCAAACCTTCGAGGAGTGAACAATCTTTAATATCGTGGAAATATTTGAGGACAATCAATCCTTGGCTTATATTTGACATACACAAATATGAACATATGCAAATATGTTAACATATACAAATACTTTAAGATAATCCTTAAATAATGTATTTAAATATGTGGATATTTGAGAGAGGAGTATTCCTTATCACATGTAATGAGGCTAATTTTGTGAATACTTCCACTAAATAAGAACAGAAAGAAAGTAAATTCATAGGCTGATCTCATTGCTGAACGTGGATTCAAATACCTTAATGAAGATATTACTACTTAAATCCAACAAAGTAAACTCAAGTGGGTTTATCCCAAGAATTAGTGCTGCTATAATAACAGAAATGTATCAAAATAAAGTCATCCCAATAAGAAAATAAAGAAGACATTTCATCATTGCCTAGTATTTATAGAAAAGCATCGATAAACATCCTTTCACAATCATGGAGTCCTAACAAAAGAGAAGGCAATGGCACCCCACTCCAGTACTCTTGCCTGGAAAACCCCATGGACGGAGGAGCCTGGTGGGCTGCAGTCTGTGGGGTCATGAAGAGTCGGACGTGACTGAGCAACTTCACTTTTACTTTTCACTTTCATGCATTGGAGGAGGAAATGGCAACCCACTCCAGTGTTCTTGCCTGGAGAATCCCAAGGACGAGGGAGCCTGGTGGGCTGCCGTCTATGGGGTCACACAGAGTCGGACACGACTGATGTGACTCAGCAGCAGCAAAAGAGGAAATTTTAAATCTAATATAGAAAATCAACCCCAAACCATTAAATATTATTCTTATACTTCAGAATTATCCCCTTTCAAGTTGGGAACAAGATAAAAATGCCCACTCACCAAATTTCTATTCAACAGTGAAGATTCTAGACCTTGGGGGTCCAAGACAATAACCACACACTTGAAATGTGGTTTAGCTGAGATGTGCTCTAAGTACAAAACACACAGTGGATTTTGAAAACTTGGAGAAAAAAGAATGTACACTGTCTAAATCATTTTTATATTGATTGCATGTTGACATGCTAGTATTTAGGTTAAATATTGGGTTAAATAAAATATACTACAAATATGCAATTAAGTCCACCTATGTCTTTTTACTTTTTAAAATGGGGATACCAGAAACTTTTAAATCAAACACATGTTTCACATTGTATTTCCACTGGACAGTGATATTCTAGACAGCACGGTAAGATTCAGAAAAGAGATAAAAGATGTAAGAATCGAAAAGGAAGGAAAAGACTTTCATAACTTATGAATAACAAGACTAAACAAAACATCTATGGATACATTTAATAAGATATCAGGCAAGATTGTTGGAAATAGGATTAATATTCAAAATCCAACTACATTCCTAGACACCAGCAATAAAGAATTAGAAATTGTCATTTTTAGGTATATATTTACCATTTACAAGAGCAACAAACTATAGGGCACTCAGAAATAAATTTAACAAAAAATATGTAAAAGCTTTATGACACAACTAAAGCTAATTAAAAGCTTTTTATAAAAGAAGCATTCAGTAAAGATTATGATTCTAGGTGGGGAAAGTTAAATATGACAAAGATGGCCATCCTCCCCAAATTAATCACATCAGTTCAATTCATTGCCAATCAAATCAATTTAACCTCAAAAGTCCCAATTGAGGTTTTTCAGGGAATCTAAAAACAAAAGTTTATCCTAAAATTCTTACCATAGAACAAAGGGTAAAGAAGAGCCAAGTCAATTTGAAAGAGGAACAAATGAGGAATTCACCCCATGAGATACTAACTCTACATAAAGCAGTAGTAACTAGGACAGTGTAGGATGACAAATGAAGAAATGAATGGGCCAATGCAACAGAAGAGAGAAGCCAGAAACAGACACACGGGATGCAAGGGAAACTACATGGGACAGCATTTGCAGTTGCAAATTAAGAAATGCAGTAACTGCTACTGAAAGAACCTATCTACCTAAACAAAACAAAATTTGATCCTTATGTCATGTCAAAGACAAAACACACACACACAAAAAAAAGACAAAACAATTCCAGTCAGACTTCTTAAACTACATGTAAATGTACAATTTTATAATTTTTAGAAGAAAATATTAGAGAATATCTCTACGACCTCAAAGTAGGAAAAGACCTCTTAAAGATACCAATATATGCCCCAAGAAAAGAATGATACACTCAACATTAAAAGGTACAACTCTGTCCCCATAAACCACACCATAAACAAAGATAATGGCCAAAGACCAGAAGAAATTATTTACAACACGTCTAAACAAAAAGATTAGTATCTCTTAAAAAAGCTAGAAAGCAGACATCCACCCGAAAGCTGAGCAAAGGAGCTGAATGGGCCTATCAAGGGAGAAGAAACTAAAATGCCCCATAGTGAATGGGGGGGACGGTGCAAATTAAAATGAGGTCATTCACACTTATGGATTAGAAAACCTGGCGCACAGAGTCACCAAAATACCCACATGAGGACTGCACAGCAAGGTCCTTCCTTACATGCCATCTCCCAGCTCTGGAAACCAGGATAACAACAGGACAAAGCATGTGATCCTCTACAGAAAACTGGTAACTTTCATACCTGTGGCAATGAACACATGGCAAGGACAGAGGCACCAGAAACTGTGGGCAAAGGAGGCCAGGAAACGTTCTGTGAACAAAAGGGTCTATAGGGACCAATCACCAGCACCGAATCAAAACTGGCATCAAAAATCTTCCAACAAACAAAAGCCCGGGGCCAGATGGCTTCCCAGGTGGATTCTATGAAACGTTTAGAGAACTAACACCTATCCTTCTTTAACTCTTCCAAAAAATGCAGAGGAAGGAACACTCCCAAAGTCATTCTACGAGGCCACCATCACCTGATATTACAGGGTGACAAGGATATCACAAAAAAAGAAAATTATAGGCCAATATCACTGATGAACACAGATGCAAAAATCCAGAACAAAATACTAGCAAACAGAATCCAACAATGGATTGAAAGGCTCATACACCATGATCAAGTGGGATTTATCCCAGGGATGCAAAGATTCTTCAATATATGCAAGTTAATCAATGTGATACACCATATAAATAAACTGAAAGATAAAACCTATGATAATCTCAATAGATGCAGAAAAAGCTTTTGACAAAATTCAATGGCCATTTATGAAAAAAACTCTCTACCAAATGGGCATAGAAGGAACCTACTTAACATAACAAAGGCCATATATGACAAACCCACAGCAAACATTATTCCCAACGGTGAAAAACTGAAAGCATTTCCTCTACGATCAAGAACAAGAAAAGGGTGCCCACCTTCACCACTATTACTTAATATACTTTTGGAAGTCTTAGTAACAGTAATCGAAGAAAAAAAGAGAGAAAAAAAATGAATCAAAATTGGAAAAGAAGAAGTAAAACTCTCACTGTGTGCAGATGACATGATACCATACATCAGATCAGATCAGTCGCTCAGTCGTGTCTGACTCTTTGCGACCCCTTGAATCGCAGCACGCCAGGCCTCCCTGTCCATCACCAACTCCCGGAGTTCACCCAGACTCACGTCCATCGAGTCAGTGATGCCATCCAGCCATCTTATCCTCTGTCGTCCCCTTCTCCTCTTGTCACCAATTCCTCCCAGCATCAGAATCTTTTCCAACGAGTCAATTCTTCGCATGAGGTGGCCAAAGTACTGGAGTTTCAGCTTTAGCATCATTCCTTCCAAAGAAATCCCAGGGCTGATCTCCTTCAGAATGGATTGGTTGGATCTCCTTGCAGTCCAAGGGACTCTCAAGAGTCTTCTCCAACACCACAGTTCAAAAGCATCAATTCTTCTGCACTCAGCCTTCTTCACAGTCCAACTCTCACATCCATATATGACCAATGGAAAAACCATAGCCCTGACTAGATGAACCTTTGTTGGCAAAGTAATGTCTCTGCTTTTGAATATGCTATCTAGGTTGGTCATAACTTTCCTTCCAAGGAGTAAGTGTCTTTTAATTTCACGGCTGCAGTCACCATCTGCAATGATTCTGGAGCCCAGAAAAATAAAGGCTGACACTGTTTCCACTGTTTCCCCATCTATTTCCCATGAAGTGGTGGGACCAGATGCCATGATCTTCGTTTTCTGAATGTTGAGCTTTAAGCCAACTTTTTCACTCTCCACTTTCACTTGCATCAAGAGGCTTTTGAGTTCCTCTTTACTTTCTGCCATAAGGGTGGTGTCATCTGCATATCTGAGGTTATTGATATTTCTCCCTGCAATCTTGATTCCAGCTTGTGTTTCTTCCAGACCAGCGTTTCTCATGATGTACTCCGCATAGAAGTTAAATAAACAGGGTGACAATATACAGCCTTGATGTACTCCTTTTCCTATTTGGAACCAGTCTGTTGTTCCATGTCCAGTTCTAACTGTTGCTTCCTGACCTGCATTCAAATTTCTCAAGGGGCAGATCAGGTGGTCTGGTATTTCCATCTCTTTCAGAATTTTCCACAGTTTATTGTGATCCACACAGTCAAAGGCTTTGGCATAGTCAATCAAGCAGAAATAGATGTTTTTCTGGAACTCTCTTGCTTTTCCCATGATCCAGCAGATGTTGGCAATTTGATCTCTGGTTCCTCTGCCTTTTCTAAAACCAGCTTGAACATCAGCAAGTTCACGGTTCACATATTGCTGAAGCCTGGCTTGGAGAATTTTGAGCATTACTTTACTAGCGTGTGAGATGAGTGCAATTGTGTGGTAGTCTGAGCCTTCTTTGGCATTGCCTTTCTTTGGGATTGGAATGAAAATTGACCTTTTCCAGTCCTGTGGCCACTGCTGAGTTTCCCAAATGTGCTGGCATATTGAGTGCAGCACTTTCACAGCATCGTCTTTCAGGATTTGGAATAGCTCGAAAACCCAAAAGATGCCACCAGATAATTACTAAAGCTAACCAGTGAATTTAGTAAAGTTGCAGGATACAAAATTAATACACAGAAATCCCTTGCATTCCTATACATTAACAATGAAAAATAACAAAGATAAATTAAGGAAACAATCCCATTCACCTTTGCAACAAAAAGAATAATATACCTAGGAATAAACCTACCAAAGGAGACAAAATACTTGTATACAGAAAACTATAAGAAACTGATGAAAGAAATCAAAGATGACGCAAACAGACGGAGAGATAAATCATGCCCTTGGATCGAAAGAATTGATATTGTGAAAATGACCATACTACCCAAAGCAATCTACAGATTCAGTGCAATTCCTATCAAATTACCAATGGTGTTTTTCACAGAACTAGAACAAAAAATTTCACAATCTGTATGGAAACACAAAAGACCTTCAATAGCCAAAGCAATCTTGAGAAAGAAAAAGGGAGCTGGAGGAATGAACCCTCCTGACTTCAGACTATACTACAAAGCTACAGTAATCAAGACAGTATGGTACTGGCACAGAAACAGAAATATAGGTTAATGGAACAAGATAGAAAGCCCAGAGATTAAGCCACGCACCTATGGGTACTTTATCTTTGACAAAGGAGGCAAGAATATACAATGGAGAAAAGAGAGCCTCTTCAATAAGTGGTGCTGGGAAAACTGGACAGTTACATGTAAAAGAATTAAATTAGAACACCTCCTAACACCATACACAAAAATAAACTCAAAATGGATTAAAGACCTAAATATAAGGCCAGAAACTATAAAACTCTTGGAGAAAAACATAGGCAAAATAGTCTTTGACATAAACCACAGCATTATCCTTTTTGACCCACCTCCTTGAGCAATGGAAATAAATACAAAAATAAACAAGTGGGACCTAATAAAACTTAAAGGATTTTGCACAGCAAAGGAAACTATAAAAAAGATGAAAAGACAACCCTCAGAATGGGAGAAAATAATTGCAAATGAAACAAACTGATAAAGGATTAATCTCCAAAATACACAAACAGCTCATGCAGCTCAACACCAGTAAAACAAACAGCCCAATCAAAAAGTGGGCAGAAGACCTAAACAAACATTCCTCCAAAGAAGACACACAGATGGTCAACAAACACATGAAAAGATGCTCAACATCACTTATTATTAGAGAAATGCAAATTAAAATTACAACGAGGTGTTACCTCACACCAATGAGAATGGCCATCATCAAAAAAATCTACAAACACTAAATGCTGGAGAGGGTATGAGAAAAGGGAACTCTCTTGTACTGTTGGTGGGAATGTAAATTTATGCAGCTACTATGGAGAACAGGATGAAGATTCCTTTAAAAACTAGGGATAAAATTACTATATGACCCAGCAATCCTACCACTGAACATATACCCTGAGAAAGCCATAATTGAAAAAGACACACATGTACCCCAATGTTCATTGCAACACTATTTACAATAGCTAGAACACTGAAACAACCTAGATGTCCACTGGTAGATGAATGGATAAATAGGATGTGGTACATATACACAATGGAATATTCAGTTCAGTTCAGTTCAGTCACTCAGTCGTGTCCGACTCTTTGTGACCCCCTGAATCGCAGCACACCAGGCCTCCCTGTCCATTACTAACTCCCGGAGTTCACTCAAACTCACATCCATCGAGTCAGTGACGCCATCCAGCCATCTCATCCTCTGTCGTCCCCTTCTCCTCCTGCCCCCAATCCCTCCCTGCATCAGAGTCTTTTCCAATGAGCCAACTCTTCGCATGAGGTAGCCAAAGTACTGGAGTTTCAGCCTTAGCTTCCAAAGAACACCCAGGACTGATCTCCTTTAGGATGGATTGGTTGGATCTCCTTGCAGTCCAAGGGACTCTCAAGAGTCTTCTCTAACACCACAGTTCAAAAGCATTAATTCTTCGGTGCTCAGCTTTCTTCACAGTCCAACTCTCACATCCATACATGACCCCTGGAAAAACCATAGCCTTGACTAGATGGACCTTTGTTGGCAAAGTAATGTCTCTGCTTTTGAATATGCTATCTAGGTTGGTCATAACTTTCCTTTCAAGGAATAAACGTCTTTTAATTTCATGGCTACAATCACCACCTGCAATGATTTTGGAGCCCAAAAATATAGTCTGACACTGTTTCCACTGTTTCCCCATCTATTTGCCATGAAGTTACTCAACTATAAAAAGAAACAAATTTGAGTCAGTTCTAATGAGGTGGATGAACCCAGAGCCTGTTACACAGAGTGAAGTAAGTCAGAAAGAGAAAAACAAACATGGTATATTAAGGCATCTATATGGAATCTAGAAAGATGGTACTGATGAACCTATTTGCAGGGCAGGAATGGAGAAACAGACATAGAGAAGAGACTCTGGACACAGTGGGGGAAGGAGAGGGTGGGACAAATTAAGAGTAGCACTGAAACATATACATTACCAAGCGTAAGATGGACAGCTAATGGGAAGTTGCTCTGTAACACAGGGAGCTCAACACAGTATCTGTGACAACCTAGAGAGGTAGGATGGGATGGGGAGTGGGGGGAAGGTTCAAGACAAAAGGGATATATGTATACCGATTCATGTTGTATGGCAGAAACCAGGACAATATTGTAAAGCAATTATCCTCCAATTAAAAGTAAATTATTTTAGAAAAATCAAAAAAATTAACGCAAATAAAAACTGTTACCAGAAAAGTAAAAGGGTCTGTAGTGACCCAGACCCCATCTCATGGCTCCTGGTTATTTGTATTAACTATATTTTCTTACTGTCTGTATTCTTGATGCTCTGGCATCTGGGGTCTCACTAACTAGGGAGAGATTGCCCCTTCCAGAACTGGTCAGTTCTTAAAGATAGCACAGGACTGGCAGGGGAGCATGACTTTCATAAGCAAACCAACCAATACTGCAGACCACCTCTTCAATCTGGCTCTTAGACTCCAACAGGCAAAAACTCGTGGCCCTAATCACCCCAGAGCCAGGTACCGGACAGCTAGAGATCACCCTACACACCAGAGCTCCTGAAATATTCAAACTAGCCCATCCTAAGCCCACTGACCCACACTCACCCACTCCTTCCCACAAATACCACCATCAAGGCTTGTGCCCATGCTCCCCATCCGCATTCTACCTCCATCCGACCCTGGTGCTCCCTGAGTGGCCCTGTATGGTGTGGCGGGCCCTCTCCTCTTCTGGGCTGTGAATAACACTATCCTTTTAGTGACACTCATTTTCTATCTGGTGGCCTCACGATACCTGAATAATACCAAAATCTACATTTTAGAACATGATTGTACATTCTGCAGAGGACCCAGGGCACGATGGCATGGAGGGGCACACCCCCAGAGCTGTGTGCTGGCATTCACAGTACAGTGAATCCAACTGAGAACTAGGCCAGTGCACCGTTGACCTCAGCCAGGTCAGACAGACCCCTTAGTGCTACTTGCTAGTTTTAAGAACTAGGACGGCTTTGGAAGGCCTAGGAACTGGTTTCCAATTGAATTTTAAACCTTGGTTTGTGGATTCTGCTGAAAGAGCATCTTAAATTCAAATGCTGAGTGTCCCTAAATGGCCTTCATATTTCCTAACTGCCAGTTGGGAGGATGGGGGAGCTGAAGGATCCTGCTAGCCCAGGGGCCTTGACAGTCCTTAGCTCCCCACTGGAGACCACCAAGATGGAGGGAGGTGACCTCCATGGCACGAAGTGGCTGCTGCATGCCCCCACACCTCCGTCCACAGGGAGCAAATGACTCCGAGGGGAGAGGCACACAGGAGGGAACCTGCTCATCCAAGGTGGGTGGGAGGAGGCTTCCACTGATCTCTGACAACCCTGACCTCCTGGGTCCTGCAGACTGAGATGGGTCACACAGAGCCACCGTGACTTTCCCCAGGGAACAGCAGACAGGACTGCAAACTGAGACTCTCCAGCTCAAGCTTCTCTGGTTCCTGGTGCCTGAGCACACACTGTCCTGTCACCATGGCTTGGAGTGGGGGTGGGCAGGCACATCTTTTCCAGCTGTCCCTGTCTTTCCAAAGGGTTAGGACACAGAGCTCCAGCAGCCTCTAACCCTTTGCTGCCCCATGAAAGACCCCTCCCCCCAGGTCAGCCAACACCTGACTCAGCCCAGGTGTCCTCCCAAGGCACAGGCAATGACGTGACCTCTCCAGGTCACACAGTTAGCTGCCCTTCAGAGTAGGAAGCTGTTTACTTTCCAGCTGCCCGAACACACTGCACAGAGTAACAGCCAGGCACACCCCAGGGGCAGGGGCAGCGGCCAAGGGGCCCGTAATCTGCTCAGGCCAGACCGGAGCTGGGAGGTGGAAGCATGGTTGCCTTCAAGGACAGACACAAAAAAGCCATCCCCAAACAGCCACACTGACAGTGGGTGGCAGCTGTCTGCCCCTGAGTGCCCAGCAGAAGGCAAGAGAGGTCAGTGCTCCTAGCTACAGGACGCTGACTCTCCGGGCACACAGGCTGTGTCAGCCAAGCGGAAGAGGAGAGATCTGGAGCTCTGGGCTTCTTGTGGGACCGTCAGCCCACCCTGATCCAGACGGACATGGACAGGGGACCCTCTCAATGACTGCCACATCACCAGGCAAATGCCACAGTGCGTCCTGATTTCTCACTATTCTCACCAGTTCAGAACTCACTGCGGAGCCAGTAAGGGCTGTAATCCTCCCCCGGATGCTGCAGTGGCTCCTTCACTGGCTCAGATTTGGGGCAATAATGGTCCCAATCTGGGGACTTCCCTGGCAGTCCAGTGGTTAAGACTCTGTGCTTCCACTGGAGGGGGTGCTAGTCTGATCCCTGGTTGGGAAACTAAGATCCTGCAGGCCGTGAGGAGCAGTCAAAAAAAGTTAAAAAAAAAAACTCCCAATCTCCCCAGTATTGGCAGCTTTTAGTAAATCCTTACCACAGGCCGGCGCTTTATACACAAGGCCTCAGCGAATCCCAGTAACAGTCCTGGGAGGCAGGAATCACAACTAACCCTCTTCACCGATGAAGACACCAATGCCTGGGAAGGTTAAGAACTTGTTGTATGTCTGAGTAGGATTCAAACCTGTGCTCTGGGTGACCACCATGTGTACCACCTCCCTTCCCATCCTTCCAGCTGCCACCATCACGTGGGACAATGACACGCACCATCAGGGGCTGTGACAATCAGAGACAATACAGTAAGTCTCCAACATATGAACGAGTCCCATTCTGAGAGTGAGTTTGTAAGTCCCATTTGTTTATTAGCCCAACAAAGTTAGCCTAGGTACCTAACTAATGCAATTGGCTATATAGTACTATTTTGTAATAAGTTTATAATACTTTTCACACAAATAATACATAAGAAACAAACACAAAAAATAAAGAAGATAGTTTTAATCTTATAGTACAGAACTTTGAAAAATACAGTAGTGCAGTACAACAGCTGGCATATGGGAGCTGGCATCAAGTGAACAGGTAAGAAGAGTTACTGACTGGAGGAGGCAGAGGAAGTGAGAGCTGCTAGAGCTGAAGGATCATCAGCCATAGGAGACGGAGGCAAGCTGTAATTTCACTCATGCCTGTTGCTGATAGAACACACGTTTGCAACTTTGAAAGTTCGTATTAGGGGACTTACTGTATATGTAAAGCTCTTTTCATGGGTTCCAGCATATTGAAGATGCTCTCTGAATGGAAACTATTATTTTACTCAACCGGAAAAAAAAAAAAAAACCCTGAGCCAAGCCTTTCCATCCCGGACAGGTGTGAGCCTGTCGGCTGTGATGCCTGCAGCCTGTCCCTTGGGAACATTCAGGTGCCGCCCTGGCCTAGGCTGGCATCTTGGCAAGCAACTGTCCCCACACGAAGTTAGGTCACTGCACCATGCTCTTCCTTGGAGGAGTGCCCATCAACCGCCCAAGCAAGACGACTACCAGGAGCCTGGGCCGAATGGCCTCAAGGAATTTCAAGTCTGCTCGAGAAGCCCAGCGGAGGGAAGGCCAGGCATCAGATGGGACGTACTGCCACTCAGGACAGACCTCCATGTGCAGAGAGAGGCAGATGTGGTGAGAAAGGACCAGAGACAAACAGAATGAGAGAGGAAGAGAGACTGGTAGAAAGACAAGGAGTAACAGAAAAACAAAGAGCCCACAGAGGAGAAAAGAGAGGCAGGGAGGGAGAGAGACCATGAAACCAGGAGACAGAGAAGGACTGAGGACAGGAATTGAATGAGAGAAAGAGTGACGGCAGGACAGGCACAAACAGACAAGCAGGCAGAGTGGCAAGCACTGCAGTGCAGTCAGAGAAGGACAGTGGGGACAGGAGAAAGGCATGGGGAGAGCCACCCGAGACACAGAGAGCGCATGATGGGGACACACAGGCAGGGGACGCAGCCCCACAGGCTGGCCTGGCCGGGAAGTTCCTGGAGAGAGAACGCGCCTCCCAGCTGTGTCCCCTCTGTAGCACATGGACCTGGCCTGTTCTGCAGGAGCCTCAGGAGATGAGCCCACTGTCCCCGTTTTGCCCCGAGCCTGGCCAAGCTCACCAGGTTGAAATGGGCTCCCAAGGACACACTGGGCTGCACAGGTGGCACCAGCACCACGCCACCCTCCCCACGGATGGGGTGGGCCTGGCAGGTGCCCTGTGGTCTGCGTGTGTCTTTGCAGCCCAAACTCACACTCACAGAGGCTGAGCAACTGCCACCTGGGAGAGCTCAGCCTCCCCTTTATGCATCCCACACCCCAGGACTGGGGGTCTTCTGGGGCCTTGGGCATGGTGTGGGGCAGGGGCCAGGGTGACCCTCTAAGGGCAGAGGGAGCTAAGACACTAAGTCAAAACATGGCAACAAGGAGGGACACCAGGTCTCTGATGGTGGCACTGAAAAGCCCACACAGCTGCACCCAGAGGCCAGCCAGACACTTGCCCTCCTGGAGACACTTGTCCTTCCAGACACCAGGCACTCAGACTGCGGATGCAGATGG
This sequence comes from Bos mutus, assembly GCF_027580195.1. Lineage (NCBI taxonomy): Eukaryota > Metazoa > Chordata > Mammalia > Artiodactyla > Bovidae > Bos > Bos mutus. Next base: position 63,260,689 of record NC_091618.1, read on the forward strand.
CTTGTGACCTGTCCAGGGTCTGTGTGGTTGATCACCAAGGCCACTGCCACCACCAGACTCCATCCCCCGGGTGACAGCAAACACAGACCTCCAAATCTGCGACAATTTTCACCCAAAGCACTTCCACTGGAAAGCTACCTCTTGCAAGCATGTGTGCACCGGGGCAGACACATAGGCACATCCCAACCTCCCCGAGACATGTGCCCACCAAACGCCAGGTGCCTTCTGTCTGAGTGTCCAGCACAGTGTTGATTCAAAGGGTTCCACTCTTGCCTTTGGGTACCCCAAAGCCCCTGGGAAGGAGGCCCCCAAGGAAAGAGTACTGGCCAGCATCTCCAGCCCACATGGCCCCCTACTATAGCCTGGAGGGGGAAAGCCACCCTCCTGGTCACCAGCCCCAGGCAGGGAGGCATCCAGTGAAGCGATAGGACCCTAGGCAACATGCAAATGTGGAGAATGAGGGTGATGACACTGTCCAATGCAGGTAAGACCCTCCTGGAAAACAGTTGCTAAGCATCCTATGAGGTCAACACTTTGTGATTCCCATTTACAGACAAGAAACTGAGGCTGCGGGCTAGTTCTGCTTACCAAACGTCACACAGAAGATGGTCTGAGACTCCACCCAAAACTGTCCAACTCCTGGGCCTAGGGCTTAATCACTGAAGCATCTTTGAGTCAGCTGGCCTCAGAAAGCACAAACTGTGATGAGAAATATATTCAGAGACTCCTGCGATGCACCTAAGTAGAAAGAGTTTACTGAGCTACTACCCTGCTGTCCACACCCACATGCATATGAAAACATGTGCATGAGAGAGAAAGTGTGTGTGTGTGCGCGAGCACATGTGTGTGCTGCCTGCCTTCCCTGAGACCAGTCAGCCTCAGCCAGGAGGGGCTAGGTGACCTCTTAGGGAGGGTGTGACCATGGATAATGATCTAGGGCAGCTGGAAGTCATGGCCTCAGCAGAGTATCCATTTTAGCAACAAGAGAGTAGATGACGTGGCAAATTACAGCGTCCGACCAAATGCATGCTTCCTTTCATTTTACTCTTCTGCTCAGAGGCGGGCTTTAAACCTCAGCGCCGAGCACATTCACCAAGTGCTTACGGAGCGGATTTGGAGGTAATTAGTAGGAATGGAACTCTCTTTTCTTTCCCAAGGCATGCAAGCAGAGGAGAAACAGGGAAGGGCAGATCCTCTGGGCTGAGGGCTGGGTGAAAGGTTTAATAGCTTCCCAGACCTGTGCGGGCAGCAAGGGCAAAAAGGAGAGGAAAAGTATAAAACCGTTAATTGCAGCTTCCCAAAATAACCTCAGTCTGCCTGTAATAAGCTTCTGCTGGATTTTAATTCTTTTCACAGAGAAGAAAAAATATATCAGATTTAAATTTCTCAAACCAACATATTTCCCACCAGCCCTGCTCGCCCTCAGCGTCTGTCTGGGGTGACAGCTCCAGTGGGATGGAAGTCTCGGGGTGAGGAGTTCAGACATGGGATTGGTCTCCTGGAACAGTGACCTCGGGTCCCAAACAACACCTTCTCTGAAAAGCTGGGGCAGGGTCCCAGCTGGCTCTCCTTGCCTGTAAAACAAGGTGAACAGGTGGGTCGGGGGACCCTAGCTTTGTCCCAGCCAGCACTCCTTGTCTGTAAAACAAGGTGAACGGGTGGGTCAGGGCCCCCAGCTTTGTCCCAGCTTTAAAAGTCCATGGGTCTTTGCATAGAGAACAGACTTGGAGTTGCCAAGGAGGACAAGGGGTCAGGGGAGGGATGAAGTGGGAGGTTGGGATTAGCAGATGCAAACTATTATACATAAAATGGATACACAAACAAGGTCCTACTATATAGCACAGGGAACTATACTCAATATCCTGTGATAACCCATAATGGAAAAGAATATGAAAAAGAAGATACACATATGCTTAACTTAATCACTTTGCTGTACAACAGAAACTAACACAACATTGCAAATCAACAATACTTGAATAAAAATTTTTTTAAAGTCCATGGGTTTTTGGATCTGGCTCCCCACTGATTCTTTTTTCTTAATTTTGAAAATTGTGCTAAAATACATATAACACAAAATCTCTCATTTTCACTATTTTTAGGGGCACAGTTCACTGGCATTAAGTACATTTACTTTGTGCAACCACCACGATCCATCTCTAGAACTCTTTTCATAGCCTCAAGCTGAAACTCTGTCCCCATGAAACAACAACTCATTGGTCCCCCTCCCTCAGCCCCTGGCACCCACCCAGTGTGACTCTTCTGGGGACCTCATAAAAGTAGAATCACATAGTATTTGTCCTCTTGGTGACTGGTTGATTTCACTCAGCATAATATCCTCAAGGCTCATCCACGATATAGGCTGTGTCAAATTCTCCTTCCTTTTTAAGCTGAATAGTATTCAACTGTATGTTACAAAACACATCCTGTGGGTCCATTCATCTGTCTATGGACACCTGGGTTGCTTCTACCTTTTGGATATTGTGGTTGATGCTGCTACAGACATGGATGTACATAGCTTGCACTTCTTTGGGGTTTGAGAAGCCCAAAGAAACTCCTCCTCCTACCCAGGAGCAAGACTGCCAAATTATATAATTCTATGCTTAATTTTTTGAGGAACTGTCAGACTATTTTCCATAGCATCTGCCCCATTTTACATTCCCAATGGCAACGCACTAAGGTTCCAGTTTCTCCATAGCCTTGCCAACACCTGCAACATTTTTCTGGGTTTTGATAGTGGCCATCCCAGTGAGTGTCAATCTCCCTGATTCTCCATCACCCACTCCACACAGAAGCCCTGGCTTAGGTGGCCTGGGTTCACCACCAAGAAGTATCAGCAGAAATGTGCATGTGGGTCATCCCACCAGCCTGAAAGAGGACAGTGATGGGGCCAGAAAAACTTAGCCAAATTTTGCATTTCTGGGTTGGCTCTGAATCCCTGAAACACTCATGTGATCACTGATTCACTCGAAAAACATCGACAAACATGTACAGTGTTTGTCCACTCATCTTCCACTCAACCTGGAAGCTATGGTGTGGGGAGACACAGCTCCAAGGGTGCTCATGGAGAAACATGTGCCAGCATCTAAGGGAGGGGGAGGGGAGGGTGTAGTGCTGATCTGAAATGGGCTCTGAAGGTTATCCCTGGGGATGACACATAACCACAGAGAGAACTAACTGCCCAATTCTCACATTGTCCCCTGGGCATGACTTGGAGAAGCCACCGGCTTTGAAACCTCATGGGTTTATGTCCAAATCCACCTTTCCCACCTGTGTGATCCACCCACTGTCTCTGGGCCTCAGGTCCCTCATGTGTAAAACAGGAGTAGAGGGGTTTCCCAGCTTTTGTAGGGATTTGAGACTAGAGCCTGGACAAGACAAAAATCTCCATCAGCCAAAATCACCTTCAAGAAGACTCCACGTTGGTAGACCTGCCCTCTCAGCAGTCTGGTTCGGGGTCTCCTCTGTATGGAGACATGTCGCCCCCAGTCAAGCAGCCCCCATGGGAGCTGACTGCAGTCAGAGGCCCGGGCTCGAAACCTCCGAGGGCAGAGATAGCAGAGGAACAAGCTCCAGAAATTCATGAATCAGGAGATGGGCATGAATGTGGATGTGATCTGATGCAGACCATACTTCCTGAATCCCTAGCCAGCTCAGCCCCAGCTCCCTCCCAACCAGCTGGCCAGGCTGGCTGTAAGCATCTCAGCTGTCTCTGGACAGAGCCTGCCACGGCCCAAGGCCCTGCTCTGTCATAACAAAAATCTGCCTCCCCTAGTGCCCAGCCACGAGTTCTCAACCCCACATCCTGTCCCTCGTCAGGACACTGCTGGGCCACAGCCGGAGCTCAAAGGTCCAAGCTGTCGAGGCTCGTGTGGGGACAGTTGTGAACCAGAGCAGACACAGGAAGGAGGCATCCCTGTGGTCCTCTGCCTGGTTATCCAAACATCTTCCAGCCAGCCGGAGAGAGGTCCTGCAGACAGAACACACCCTGGCTCTGCCTGGGTGAACACAAGCTGATGGGGGACAAGCGTCATCAGATAAGATGGGACGCAACGGGGCTCTGAGGGAGAGGCAAGCACTGGGGAGGGCCATCAGGGAAGGCTTCCTGGAGGGGGCAGACAAAGGATAGGATGGGTGCATCAAGACACTACTACAGGTAAATGGCTGCAGAGGTGGACAGGGCCAGGTCAGAGGCTTTATTCTGTGCGCCTGCATTTCAAACCTGAGAAATGAGCAGCCTTCTTCAAAAGCAGTAAATTCTGGGACCTCCCTGGCCATCCATTGGCCAAGATTCTGTGCTTCCACTGCAGGGGCCGCAGGTTCAACCCCTGGTCGGGAAACTAAGATCTCACATATTGTACAGCATGGCCAAAAAGATTTCTTTTACATAAGTAGTGAAGTCTTTCCAACCCTAAGTAGCGTCTTTAAATTCTCCCCCAACATTCCCGATGAACTTGTGTGGGGGCCAGAGGCCCATGGGCTCCACGTGAGAGGTGCTGCTGAGGGGACATCCCTCTCAGTGGTGTTACTGACAAGGGGGCTCAGGTCCTGACGTCTCCCTGTGGTGTGGACATCATGCTGTGCGGATATCTTAGCTCACAGCCCAGCCAAACCCCCCCGGTGAGCTGAGACCCCCAAAGACCCCCTAGAACACCTCCTCAGGGATGACTGGAGAGGGACTGGTGTAGACCCTAGAAGGCAGGAAAAGAACTGTCAGCCAGAGAAAGTGAGGGGCACTATCTGAGTATTTGGAGTTCTCCCACCTCTAAGGCCCAGTCCTCATGGTGTAAGAGCCAGGTCTGAGGACCACCAGCCTCCTGGGAGAGGAGACAATCCCTGGTGTGAGACAGAACTGCACACCTTGGGGGGAGGGCACCCCCCCCACCTTCTCTGTGAGAGCTAATAACCATCAAGACAGACACTCACCCACCACCCCCACCCCTGCCTCTGGCTCTGGGAAAGAATGGATTATTCTTCCTTCTTTGTTCCTCCCACCTCTCCCACAGGACAGCCTGACAGTGAATTGAGGTCAAGTGAACTATGTGGGTGCCTTAACTCCTCCTGCCAGCTGTGTGACATGTCGCAGGTGACTTTACCTCTCTGAACCTAAGCTCCTTGGCTTTTTGGCTATGGCTATGGCCTCCCACTGCTACACAAACAAAAAAAGTCATCCCAATGTAAATCACCCAAGAAAAGAACGTTTAGATTTCTATAACCAATATATCAGAAAAGTCTATTTTTTCCTTATTATATAAAGTTAATTCACTATGGAATTCTATTAATTAACAAACTGCCTTTGTGCAAAGAAAATATGGATATTTTGCTCTGTGGGTAGTTTTGGTGGAAAAGGGTGATTTATCCAGTGAGAGGGAAAGTTAAGGGTCATCACGCGTATAAATCCTTCCCTTTGGGCAAAGATGGTGGGCCTTGCGAGGTATGCATAGAGAAGAAAGCCCCTCACTTCTCCTGCAGCTTTGGCCCTGTCCCCTTCACCCCCACAGGGCTCAGCTGCCACAAACTCCATCATCTCCTGCCCAAGGGAGTGTGTGGATGACCATACAGGATCCCCTGGGCCTTGCCCCGAGGCCCACTTGTCCTTTTCAGAGCCTGCAGTGTAGGGGGAGGATTGTGCTAAAAGAATGGGGGGAGGAGCCTTCTGAACCCTGACTGCCAATACCATGTGTTCCAGACAGCCCCAGCTCACCTACTTCCCCAGGCCCTGTCGCAAAACTGTGAAATCACACAATGTCCTCTCCCACGGGCCAGCTCAAGAAGAATTCGCTCCTGGTGTTAAAGGAAACTTCAGCGTCTACTGGACAAGAAGCGTCCCTCACTGCCTCTTCCACACTCGCCCAGCAACTGGAACCTGCACCCAGAAACTGAGGTTAACTTAACGACAGGGGGGTTCTCTCCCCTCAGCCCTCCCATAGCTCTGGTCCCTTCCCCCCAACCAAGTAGGGCTGAATTTATAGATTTGGGATTGCTGTAAATTATCTTGTAATTATACCGCGCCAGGGGCAGCTTCCCATGGCAGAAATTAAAAAGCAATTCAGGTAAATGATCTTTAGCTACAGCAGCACGTCCCTGTAGAACTCATTAAGTCCAGGGACCAAACGGCATACCAAAACAGGCTGTACCCCACTGCATGTCAAACGCTACCTCATTCTGGAAACACGGGATACGAGCAGGGGCAAGAAGGATGCCTGCCCATCCTTCACCTGCCTCTCACTGCAAATGCTCTGCACACCTGTCCAGGAGTCCCCTCCCAACACCCTATTGGGCTGTCCCTCCAAGACCACTCTGTGGAGATGCCCTCTGGGCAAGAGGGGAAATTTGGGGGTACCCTGGCTCTGCAGAAGTGCCAAGCAGGGTAAGGGGCAGAAGATGGGTTTGACATGTACTGAAAAAAAAAATCAGATGGGAAATTAGCCATTTGGGTTACATTCGACATTTCCTCTGAAACTTTAAATTCCAAAAGTCCAAGGACTTGTTTTCAAAATTTCCTTCATTGAACCTAACACTGAAAAGAGAAATGATTACACAGAAAGAAAGAAATGGAAAAAAAATATGCAAACACATTAATGATGGGAGGCAGAATGAGGGAAGAGTATGACCATGTTCACTGTGCTTTTCTGCATTAATCAATTTTTCAGATTGCTTTAATAATCAGAAAACCATGTAAATATGTAATTTGCAGAAGTGCCATGTTTGCTGTCCTTGTGACTCTCACTCACTCACTAAAGGGTGGAGCGGACACCATCTCTCTTGGTTAATTGTGGCAAGTGTGCATAAAGAGTTCCCGTAATGGGGGAAAGGCCCAGAAGTTGGGGGGACACAGAGTTCTGGGGCCCCCCGTCCACTGGGCTGCTTGCTAACATGCTTCCAAAGCCATTCTGTCCAATACCCTGAGCCACAGGGCATGCCTGCCCCTGGTGCTGCCCAGAGTGCCTACTGAGTGCATGGTTAGCACCCACAGCATGATGGGTGAGGAACCAGGATAGCTGCCCAGAGTGCCTACTGAGTGCAGGGTTAGCACTGTGCCCACAGCATGATGGGTGAGGAACCAGGATCACTGGCCAGAGTGCTTACTGAGTGGATGGTTAGCACTGTGCCCACAGCACAATGGGTGAGGGACCAGGATTGCTGTCCAGAGTGCTTACTAAATGGATGGTTAGCACTATGCCCACATCACGATGAGTGAGGAACCAGGATTGCTGCCCAGAGTGCTTACTGAGTGCAGGGTTAGCACTGTGCCCACAGCACGATGAGTGAGGAACCAGGATTGCTGCCCAGAGTGCTTACTGAGTGCAGGGTTAGCACTGTGCCCACAGCACAATGAGTGAGGGACCAGGATCACTACCCAGAGTATCTGTGGAGTTGCAGGGTTAGCCCTGCACCCACAGCATGATGGGTGAGGGACCAGGACACCCTCTCTGGAAGGCTGTTCTCACCCACACACTTCTGTGAGCACATCACTTGCCAGGCACTGTTCCACTGGCATTCCTGATACCCGACTACGATAATCCAGGTCCCCAGCAGGTGGGCTCTATAGATGGACACCGAGGCCCAGAGAGCGCTCCAGGTTGCATCGAGCTGGTCAGTAGCAGAGCAAAAACTCGAACTAGAGATTTCCCTGGTGAGCCAGTGCTTAAGACTCCATGCTTCCACTGAAGGGGGCATGGGTTCGATCCCTAGTCAGGGAACTAGATCCCACATGCCCTGTGGTGTGGTCCAAAAAACAAAAACTTGAACTAGGCTGGGTCTTACCCACAGCAGCCTCCTTTCCAAGTCAGAGGCGTGGACACAGCAAACATTGATGGACCAGCAACTCGCTTCCCCAAGGCCACTCTCTGCTCTGCCTCATGGAGTCAAAGTCCCCAAACTCCCACTGAGTCTATCGATGGGAGCCCAGCCCAGGGGAGGCCCAATATGACCTCATCCTACTGCTGTCCAGTGGGGCGGGTCACGTGACGCCGAGGACCCTAGAATGGGAGTTCACCTGCCTCTGGGGGTTTTAGCACAGACTCGGGGAATCTCCTAACGGGCTGGTTGGGATAACATGGACAAAAATGGATGCAAGAGAGCCTCCCAACTGCTTAACAAAGGAGGAAGAGTGAAGGGGGAGTGGGCCAGGTTACCCCCCTCCCAAGAGTGTGTGTGCCCTCCCCGATCCTCCCCAGGCCCTCCAGCTCTCATCCAGGTGTCCACGTGGATCCCACCACACGCCTGTGAGTCTAAGTCTGGGGTCGGACACAAGTTTACCAGCCCCTCCGATGGTCTGACAGCCTAGGCTGGCATGAGACTAAACACCCTCCCCAAAGCTGAGACTGCCTTCTCGGAATCTGATATTTCTGCCATGATGGAAGTTCACTCATTATGCAGCTCAGCTAAGCCACGGGCCCATCCCTAATTTGGACATTTTTCTCCCAACAGCCAATCAATGTAGGAAAACACACCACATATCAGGTGGAGGAAACTCAACCCAGGAAGCCCAGGAGCCAGTGAACCACCAGGCGCGTCGGTCCCTCTGAGTCCCCGTGAGCCTCCCTGGGCCAGACGCCCCTGGGGAGCACCGTCCCTGTCACATCCTGGTGGCTGTCTGGCTGGGCCGGTGCTCTGGGCCCCGCACACACTTCTCCCATCTCCCTGGAGGAGGGGGATCCTGGGTCTTGGGGAGGCATCTGAAACCATGGGCAGGCCACACACCAGTCTCTGAGTCGGCATATGGCAGCGCCTTCGGAAGGCCTCCCGGTCACAGACCGACTGAGACAACAGACACTTCAGCCAACTCAGCGATTGCTCCTCTAGCCACTCAGGACCACAGGCCCGGGTAGGACAGAGCGGCTCCTCCTCTGGGGCCACAAAGTCACAGGGTGGCCAATCCTCCTTACTTCTCGCCACTGCTCAAAAGATACAGCCCCTCACCAAGGGGAAACCAGTCCCCTCCCACCAGAAGAAGAAGCACCCCTCTGGCACCCACACACCCTCCTTCTCCACGGAAGTTTTGGTCACAGCAGAACAAACACTCAGGCCACCCGGATCCATGCGCTGGCTGTCCCCGCAGACATTTGGAGGCCCACACGCCCACAGCCAGCCTACCTTCGGGGTCCTGGCTGGAGTCCACCCCAACGAGAGCCTCAAAGAGGCTCTGCCCTCCCCAGTGTCGTCCTCTGATGTTATCACGGGAGAGGGGCACTGATGTTCCCCAGCTGGCTCAGCAGTTTAACTCACTCAGGCTTCCAGGGTGTCCCACTGGGATGAAAGCTCAGTCCCCCTTCCAGGGTCCCAGAGCTCAGTCACAGTGACTTCAGCAAACATGAGGGCAACAGCTGAGAATTCACATTAGATGCGAAAGCAGGGTCTGGGTGAGAGAGGGGAAGGAACACTGTTCCTAAAACCCACCCTCATTCAAGCGGACTGATTCTCAGGGAGCCAGAGGGAACACAGATGCAGCTGAGAAAACCAGACAGAAGGCAAAATGGACCTGCTGGAATCTTTCTTTTGCTTGCCTTGTCAATCCCAGTCTGTCCAGGGTATGATGCTCCAGGGGAAGTTGCTGCAGAAGGTCCCCACAGCAAAAGGATCAATGGCCTTCAGATTCACACCATCAGCTACCACCCTAGCCTCTGCCTGTGCTCATGTTCTTTTTCTGTTCCACTTTTCTGCCTAGTGAACTCCTATTCATCCCTCAAGACCCAGCTCAGGCATGCCTCCTCCAGGAAGTCTTCCCAGCCTCTTTTCCCCAAAGGCAGGAAGAAGCATCTAGAGCTGACATCTCTTGAAGTTCTGACCATCCTGAGATGCCAGCCTTGTGCTTGTGAGTCCCTCCTCCTGGCTGATGAGCTCCCAGGAGGCTTGGATGGTGGGTTATTTGCAAAGTGACTGGTGAATACCTGCAACTAGACAAAGAAATTGCCTGTCACAAAGTTCCTCAGGTTTGCTATTCTTGAGGCGGACATTCATGGAGAATTCTCTATGCCTGCCCTTGGGCTTCAGCCTCTGGCAGAAGAATGGCAAAATGAAGCAAAATAAAGGGAGTGGAAAGAGAACACGAAAGCGTTCCCAAACACTAGGATCCTATTAATATCACACTAAATTATCTGCTATCAGCACTTGTAAAGTGCAGAACAAACCTCACCCATCTTTAGATTACCCACCCCTAAGGGCATGGCAACCCACTCCAGTACTCTTGCCTGGAAAATCCCATGGACAGAGGAGCCCGGTAGGCTGCAGTCCATGGTGTCGCTAAGAGTCGGATACGACTGAGCGACTTCACTTTCACTTTTCCCTTTCATGCACTGGAGAAGGAAATGGCAACCCACTCCAGTGTTCTTGCCTAGAGAATCCCAGGGACAGGGGAGCCTGGTGGGCTGCCGTCTATGGGGTCGCACAGAGTCGGACACGACTGAAGCGACTTAGCAGCAGCAGCAAGGGCACTTTTCTACCAACTGGAGCCAGGAACTCAGAAAGAGGCAAGATACCCCTGGGCCCCCAGACCTATGCACCAGAGTCTTTTTACTAAATAGTATGTAATTCATCAATAGAAGAGGCCCTAACACCCTTACTCATTGCCCCTGGACTCTCTGTCTACAAACAATTCTAGCAGATTTATATCTATTAACGTGGGTATAACTTAAAGAGGGCAGGGGGTTGTGACTAGTCCAGATAAGCAGGTTTATGAGCTGAAGACAGGAGGAGGGAAGCAGCAGTAGGAAGAAAGAAGGGCCTGCTCTTAGGGCTCAGACAGACTCAAGTTCAAGTCCTGGCTGAACCACTTAATAACTGGGTGAGCTTGGCAACAGGCTAATGAGTAGGCCTCCTGTAAACAACCAAATGCTTTTTGAATTAAATGGAATTGACTAACTGAATACGGTCTTGAAAGAAACTTGGGACCCGGGGCGGAGTTGGGGGAAGAGTCCCCCGCAGAAACTTGCTGTGAGCCCGAAGTCAGGAGGCTCAGAAGTCCTTTGTGGAGGGGTTGGGGAAGCAGGGAGAGATGAGCCCAGCATTTTGATGGACCCTGCTGGTCTTGCAGTAAGCGACACCCTGGCTCCCTACCAAAAAGCCCAGCCCCATAAGGATCTCCCCAAAGTTAGGGTCCAGTCTGGCTCCCGGCTTCATGCTAAATGCCAGCAACATGCAGTGTCAGCGGAGGACCCAGCCAGTTGAAGAGCTCAGCCCACACTCTTGTCTCTGCTTTGGGCCCTAGCCACCTCCACTCTGCCTCCCAGAGGCTGTTGAGGGATACAGAGCTATTTTCTTCTTAGAGATGTCTTCTGGGATGGAAAAAAATCCCAAATGCAGGTGGCAGCCCTCTTGTCAGACTCAAGACAGGTGCTGCCACCTCCAGCACCCACTCCCAGGCATGTAGGAGGCACTGCCACCTCCGGGGAGGATGCTGGCACTCCTGGAGTCCTCTGGCTCTTCTACCCTCTCTCTGCCAGGGGCTGGGTCCTCAGGCTCAGGCAGCTCTGACCTCTGCCAAGCGTGGGCACAGGGCCACATGGTTCCGTGAACTGAGAACACGATGCCTGCAAAGCACAGAGCAGGGCAGGGGCACTGGGTCCAGGACCCCATCAAATACCAGTCTTCTTGCTTGTGGAGACCTGGTGGGAAAGTCTGGGGATCCCTCTGGGCCTCTTGTGGGACAGCGGGCATAAAGGCTTTAGAAAAGTCTATCCTCAGTAGGGGCCGTGCCATCCGGCATCTTGTACCATCCTCAGGCACGGGTCTCTTAAGTTTCTATCATATATATATAAGTGAGAGGTTGATGATGCAGGACCCTCAGAGGAGTCCCTAGGCAGGGGACTTCCCCCAGTGGGCAGACCGATGGTCTCAGTGTGGGAGAAGAACGAATAGAGGGACTAAGGAGCCATCTGGGTGGGGGGATGGGGCAGGGTCCTGATGGACCTGTGCTTAGCTGGAGAATACAGATGGTCAGAAGAGAAGAGAGAAAGTGCAGCCACAGGGCAGGGAGCACCGAGGGGCACAGGAAGGCTGCAGGGGGAAACTCCCATGGTGGTATCCCTAAGCTGACACTTCATTTCCAAGATCTCCCTCTCCGGCGTGACTCCAGCTCAGGGTTGGCCGTGGCGAAATATGGGTGGGGTTAAGAGGAAGGCTGCTACAGAGCTGGGTCCTCTTTCAGGACAGGGCAAGCCGCAACACTTTCACAGTAATACCAAGAAACGATGTGTCTTTCTCATCTCTATGTTTGGTCAGCCTCACAACTCCATGAGCCAGTATTTCCAAGGGACGAAAGCATGATGACACACAGTGGTGCCTGGGTAAAAAAACACCCCTTCCAAGTGCAAGGCAGACCAATGGACTTTTAACAAACAGAATACAGAAAGGGCTTTGAGATGAGTTGTTTCTGAAAGTAACATTTCAGGAACAACTACATGTCAAGTTTTGGTGTATTATCTGAGAAGAACAACTCACTTAAAAGACTTTAAATATATTCCTCCACTTTCTAACTCCATCTTATGTGATGGAGGATTTCCTCCATATATTTCAACCAAAACAACATATCGCAACAGATGAAATACAGAAGCAGATAAAAGAACCCAGGTGTTTCTTATTCAACCTGACATGAAAGAGATTTACAAAAGAATCATCCCATTAATTTTTTTTTTATTTTTAGAAAACACTTTTCATAAAAACGGAACCACCACTGTTATTTTCCAGTGAATTTAAAAATATAAATTTTTCTCACATGACATTTCTAGTAAGGTAAATGTCAAGAGGTGTGAAGCCCACTAACATAAGATTTTTAGGGTCCTCAGTCATTTTTAAGGTATCAAAATATCTGGGGACACATGATAAAGGACAGGAGGCACCCTGATCCTTGGCTCACCCTGGCAAAAGGGGCAGAGCTGGCTGGCCCAGCTCCCAGACCAGATGTGAAAACAGCTGCAAGAGGCAGGCTCACTCTGCAGCTCCCCTGCATTCATCTGGCCTGAGACTGGGAGCTCGTCAAGGATGACATGAGATCTGTGTCCACAGCCATGTTCTCCCCATCACACCCAGCTTCTCCTCCTACTGTGGACCCCACTGACCTATAGCCGACCCAAGATGCAGAGGCCACAACCTTCCAGAACTCTGTGGCTCCCGCAGCTCAGTGTGAACTAGCCCCATCCCAACTCTGGTCCTATGTCGCTCCCAGTGGCTATGCTCCTCTGATTCACCTGAAGCTGGTGGGAGAGTGGGTGTCTAGGGGACCACAAGGCCTGTGCAAAGGACAAGTAGGGTGCTCTGGCAGATGAGCAGAGGAAGGCATCTGGGAAGAGGGAGAGCCACACCGAGAGGCAGAGGCTGGCATGTGCAAGGGACCCCATGAGGCTACAGAGGGGAGTAGGGGCCACGCGCGCCCACAGAGCTTGCACTTGGCCCACGGCCCCTGCACTGATGTGGCAGCGGGGCAGGGGCACTGTCTGGAAGGCAGCGGTCAGGGTTAACTCACTCCCCCCGATCTCTGGATGCAGTGATTTGCGGCTCCAGTTTCCAATGGGCTGCAGTTCCATAAAGGCAGAAGAGCCCTGTGGCTGAGCTGCCTCCTCTCCCGCTTAGTGGTGGTAAACGTTTCTTGATAAAGACATACAGTCTGCAGAGACCCCTCCACACCCCAAAGATAAGGGTTTAAGTGGCCTTATAACTGCCGTTACTTATCTTCACAGTGGGCAGCGGGAGTCTGCTCAGTGGCGGTGGTTTTCATTTCACTGTATATATTTTTAGTGACTGGTTATAAATCAGGCTCATCCCTGGGGCTTGGGGTCTGAGGTCTCCGCCACGCCAGGACAGGCTGGGAGAACCATCCCCCGTGCTTGCACTTCCAGCACTGATGGTCCTCAGGAAGGCAGGACACAGGGCCTTTGTCTCAAGGGTGCACCAAGGGGACTCTTGGGTCCCTCAGGCTTGTATCCAGCCCCTTCTCCAAGCAACAGCCTCTTTCCTGTCCTCCTGGCTTGTCCCTATCAAACCCTGTTCTCTCAACACAGCATCTGATACACTCATCCCATGAGGCACAGATGTCTGATAATGGCCCTGCTGCTGTCTTTTCCCTGGGGAATCTCTATGGTTCCACACTCATCCACTCTTAAGCCATAAGAATTCATCTCTAGTGATGAAATTACTGAGAAGAACATGGAAAAGGACTCCTAAACCCCCAGAAATCATGACCTCTGAGTTCCCACCACTTCTGTCTCTGTGTGACAGATGCTCAGTGATCTCCACTCATGTCCCCTTGTTCCCACCACTGTGAAGTATCCACACCCAGCTTCCAATCGCTAGCACCTGGGGTTAATTGTCTGCGGTTTTCCGCCTGCAAATACCACTCTGTCCCCCTGCACTGGAGGTCGAAGTGACAGGAGCTCAGCTCCCTTTTCCTTGGGTGGGATATATCACGAAGGGTCCTGGAGTTTTCCCAAAGGATGAAACTTCATTAGTTACTGGTGGCTGTGGCTGGCTGAGGTACCCTGTACCTGTCCAATCTCGTGTCCCCAGCCCCCTTCTTACCTCCTGATAAGCCCTGTGCACTAGCCCCCCATCTCAGAGCTTCTGAGGATGATGACTTTGTATACAAGTGACTGCACACCTGGGCACAGCCTAAGATGTCCCCTGGATGGATTGGGGAGGCTGGGGTGATCTTACTCCTCAAGATGCGGCAGTCCAAGAGGCTGGTACAGCCTGGACATCTAGTGGGCATGAGCCCACACTTAAGAAAGGCAGGAAGAGACCAGGGGTGGGCACCGGGATGGGAGGGGGAACTGAGGACGGAGGGCCTGATGCAGCTGAGGGTGGAGGGCTTGTTGCAGCTGAGGACGGAGAGCCTGGTGCACCTGAGGATGAAGGGCCTGAGGCAGCTGTACATATAAGGCCACCAGCAAGAGGCTGGCCCAGCAGACATGCATGGTGGCATCCATCTGCCCCAGGCAGCCACCCAGCTGTTAAGTTCTTGTACAAGCAGAGCCCAGAGTCTCAAGTCTGACCCTGGGCTTGGTTCTCTCCCTCCCAAGACAGAAGCCAGCTGAGGGGGTCAGATTGCTCCCGGTGTGCAGCTGGGATGTTTCTGGAACAGAAGAGCTCAAGGCCGTGGCCCCACATCGTATCTTCCCTGCCTCCACCTCCTCTGGGAAGAGCTTTCAAAGGCCACTCTTGTCCTGCCCCCAGCTCCAGAGCAATGGAGTGCCCAGAATCACAGCACAGGGAAACACTAACTCCATTTTCTATTTTATTTATTAATTTTTTTAAGATCCCAGGAGCTCCTGACTCCTCCACGGGGACACGTGCACAAAAACCATCTCTGACCACCCACAGCCCCGCCAGGACCCTTGGTCAGGGCTGCTCCGGGCACTAACGGGGTTAGTAGCACCTTCCATCTGGGTTCTAGCACCTTCCATCTGGCACACTGAGAATCTTTGGAACCTCTCACAGATGTCACCCAGCAGCATCACTGCAGCCATGGAACAGGCGACCCACTCCGGGTGCGATGACATCAGAAACACAGAGTGGGGCCTGTGGTCCCCAACGCTGGCACTGTGGTTGGCCTTGCCAGAGCTCCCAGGGGGAAGGCTCCAGTCTTGACCACAGGCCCCAGAGGCAGGGTAAGCCCGTTCCCGTGAGAAAGATCAGGACTCGAGGAGCCACCCTTGCCCTACAGTGGCTTGGAAACAGGGCATCTGGCTCCCTGGGGTTCCCCTTCAGCTCTTGCTCCTGGCACAGGGATAGTTGGATGGGGTGTGCTAGTTACTGCCCCCCAGCACGGGCACAGCCAGAGCCTGCTCCTCTGCCCCTTCTCTCCTGGCAGAGGAAGCGACTTCCACTCTGACTCAGCAGCACAGTGGCCTTAACCATCCTGGGAAACACTGCCTCCCCCAACTAGGGTCCCCATTTCCTGTTCTCCGCGGTGTGGCCATTCATGGGAGGACTTGCCTTTCTCACCCAACTGGACCATCCACTCCAGGAAAAGCAAACCTTGCCTGAGTGTCCCTTGCTGTGACCCAGTGACCACAACATCGCCTGGGATACACTAGACCGTCAATAAACATGTGTGGAAAGACAGGAAGGAGGCCGGGGCGGGGAGGGAAGGAAGAGTGATCTGAAAAGCAGAGAAATTCAGCCAGAATCACCAGTATCTCCTTTGTAGGGGCTTCAAGTCACAGTCAACTCAGCAAAAAAGAGGGTTTATTTGAAACAGCCCTCTCCTGCTCAAGGACTTTCAATGGCTCACTACTACCCAAAGTCTGAATTCCTCTGTGGCACATCCAAGCTTCCCCACACCTTACAAAGCTCTCTTGACAACTGCATCTCTCCTTCCACCCCTTCATGTGAACACCCCAGGCAAAGTAAGCCCTCTCATCCACATCCTCTAAGTAAGCCATCTCATTCCTGCCGCTAGGCCACCACTCTTGTCCTCTTCTCAGCACCCCCGCCTCACCTTCTTGGAGGAGCCGCCTTGGTGATGCCACCCCACGCCCACCAGAACTTTCTGGCATTTCTTCTCTAAGACTCTCTGGTAACAATCAGGTGCACTTTATGTTCCCTCATGGGAGGCTCCAAAGGACAACGAGGGACTGGGGACAGGCCTAGTCACCCCAGGAGCAGCCCTAAGAGGAAGAAACTTGCTGCTTCTGAAGAGCCAGAGCTCTGACTGCACCACGCACTCGTGTACCCAGCCCACCAAGAGCCAGAGAGAGGCAGGGGCAGTGTTTCAGTGATATCATGGGCCCCAGGTGGAGCAGTTCTGGCTTCCTGGGTTTGAAGGATCTGAGTGGGCTTCTATCACTTGCCACTAAGCATCCTGACTCAGTCTCCATCAGAGAAGAGCCACACTTTCAGGCCAAGATATCACCATCTTCCTGGATCTTTCAACATCATGCATGACCCTCTTGGGGTTCAGAATCAAGTTCAGCTGCCTGCCCATCCATGGTCCCTGGCTAAGAGCTGGCCTGAAGGACAGGCAGGGGACTGGGGAGGGGGGAAGTAGGGCTCCTGAGCCATCCACTGGGACTCCCTGAGGACCAACTGAGACCACGGAGTGGAGGGAAAACAGTGGAGGGAAGGGGCCACTCTGGGAACACCAGGCCAGGCCAGGGGAGGCAGGGGGTGCGCGCCAGACCCCACAACCTGCATCAAGCTGACCTGAAACCTCCACCACTTCCCAGCAACTGCAATCCAGCCAGCACTTGCCCTCCGTGGATGCTGCTCTGAAGAAAGCCTGGGAACCCACACATTAAGTATCTAACGCCCTCCCCTCCTTCAAGCCCGGCCCGAGGCAAGGGCAGCATCCTGGCCTGGGGGACCCAGGTTAGCTCCTTACCGGGGTCCAGCCGTGCTCAGTGTGTGGCCTCGGGCAGACTGCTCTCCTCTCTGGACCTCAGTGGACCAGATGGCCCCACGCCCCTCCCACTTGGAAGCTCCGAAGAGAAGCTGGCCCTTCCCAACCAAGCATCTGATTTCCAGCAGGACAGGGACCCCTCTCTCCCGGGCCCCCGCACCTCACCCACCTGGAGCAGGAGAAGGGGCAGCCGGGTAACCCTGGCCTGCTGGCAGGCAGTCTCTCCCAGCCCCGCTGGGCCACCACCCCTGCTGCTGCAGAGCCCATAGCCCTGCCACGATCAATTATTCGGCATCCAAGGGAGGACGTAATGTGGTGATAAAGGACCAGAAGTGAACTGCAGGCTGGTGCTCCTTCTAAAGTGATTTACTCGGCTCCCCTCCACTCTCACACCCTTAATGTAATTATTTACTTTGTCATTAAACACCGTCCTTCTACTCCAGTGATTTTTAGAGCTTCTGGAGCCTATAGACTTGATGAGGGAGGCTGCTCATTGGCCAGAGGCAGCAGAGTCCTCCCTGGGGGGCAGTGGTGCTCACGCAGGCCCGGAACTCATGCCGGGGTTTTAGGGCTATGACAAAGCCACTCCTAGACACCCCCAGGCACCTCCCTCACCCTCTTACCTCCTTCCTTACCTCCTCCCTCACTCCCTTCCTTCTCTCTTAAAACTAAGATATAATTCACATACCATAAAATTCACCCTTTTATGGCATACAATTCAGTGGTTTTTAGTACAGTCACCATGTTGAACAGTCATCACCTCTAATTCCAGAACATCTCATCACCCCAAAAAGGAACTCCATATGCATCAGCAGCCACCCCCATTTCCTTCTCCCCTCCGCCCCTGGCCACCTTTCATCTATTTTCCATCCCTATGGATTTGCTCATTTGGAACAGTTAATGTAAGGGGAACGCTGGCCTTCTGTGTCTGGCTTCTTTCACTGAGCATAATGTTAGCAAGGTTCATACCTGCTATGGTATGAATACCTTCAACTTCAAGGTGCTGAAGTATGTATCAGTATTTCATTCCTTTATTTTACCAAATAATATTCCATTATGTGGATAGACAACATTTTATCCATTCATTGGCTAATGGACTCCTAGGTGGTGCCAGTGGTAAAAGAACCCGCCTGCCAATGCAGGAGATGCAAGAGATGCAGGTTTGATCCAGGGGTCAGGAAGATTCCCCTGGAGTAGGGAATGGTAACCCACTACAGTTTTCTTGCCCAGAAAATTCCATGGACATAGGAGCCTGGCAGGCTACAGTCCATGGGGCTGCAAAGAGTCAGATGCAACTGAGCACAGCTAATGGACATTTGGGTTATTTTCATTTTGGGGGGCTATTATGAATAATGTCACTGTAAACATTCATCTACAAGGTCTTGTAGAAACACATGCTTTCAATTCTCCTGGGTAGATACCTAAGCGCGGAATTGCTAGATCCTCCCTCCCTCCTTTTTCCATCCTGTAGTCAGCCCTGAGCTGGCAGAGCTGGGGGCCTGGCATGAGGGCACCACTGAGGGCAGAGGTCAGCTGGAAAGCACCACACGACTCCGGCCACTAATGGCACAGCCAGGAGTTGCCACAGGCCCCCTGAGGCAGGTGAGGTCACCCTCTCGTGAGAATAGTGACAGTAGCCCCCTGTCGGCCACATGCAGATCCTCACCGCACTTCACACATCAGGCAAGGGTGCCCCATGCCTGTACCTGACTGAAGGCACCTGTTGCTTTCCTTGGCACCAACGCAGCCTGGAGAAATGTGATCAGTGGGCAGACTCTGGACCAGAAACAGGACAAAGTTTCTCTATCGCATCCAGCCTCACAACTCGCGCGTTTGGCAACCTCTCCTTCCCTTTCTGACCCTCTTATCCCCGGGCTCAGCTGCCCCAGCCCCTGGTACTCAGGTGCCTACAGCTGTCCATGGGGAGGGTCCTGGCACTAGGGAACCTGGGTCACAAAAGGGATGAAGGACAATGTGGGCCTCTGAAGGAACCCAGACGCAAGGTGATGGCTAAGGGTAAATGTAAGGTTCTGGGTTGGGAGCGGAGAGTGCTGTCCTGCCCTGCCCAGCATCACCCTGCTCTGGCTTCATGCAAAGGCTCCATGTCCAGAATGGCAGGGATGGAGGACAGCACAGCGTTCAAGCCTGCTGTCTATCACCAGCACCACACCAAGCCCAAGCCCTCCTCTCAAATGCGGCTGCTCAAAGGAGATAGAAAATTGGATGTGGCAAAGTGCTTCACCCTGTCTGGTGTCGGGACTTCAGGCAGCCCAACTCCCCCACACGCAAGCTGCCAGTCCACACCCACTGGGAGCGGTGCCAGCCAGCACACAGGGAGAGGGCCAAGGGCAGTTTTCTCAAGACGGAGCCCCTCCAGCCCCCTCCCTCCCTGCCTGCCCCCGGAGAAGAGGCTGCCTAAACCTGGCGTGTGCGTGCTAAGTCACCTCAGAGGTGTCTGACCCTGTGCGACCCTATGGACTACAGCCAGCCAGGCTCCTCTGTTCATGGGATTCTCCAGGCAAGGATACTGGAGTGGGTTGCCATGCCCTCCTCCAGGAGATCTTCCTGACCCAGGGATCGAACCTGCATCTCCTACATCTCCTGCATTGGCAAGCGGGTTTCTTTACCACTAGTACCACCTGGGCCTCTTGATGAAAGTGAAAGAGGAGAGTGAAAAAGTTGGCTTAAAGCTCAACACTCAGAAAACTAAGATCATGGCATCTGGTCCCATCACTTCATGGCAAATAGATGGGGAAACAGTGGAAATAGTGACAGACTTTATTTTTCTGGGCTCCAAAATCACTGTAGATGGTGACTGCAGCCATGAAATTAAAGGACGCTTACTCCTTGGAAGAAAAGTTATGACCAACCTAGACAGCATATTAAAAAGCAGAGACATTACTTTGCTAACAAAGTCTAGTCAAGGCTATGGTTTTTCCAGTAGTCGTGTATGGATGTGAGAGTTGGACTATAAAGAAAGCTGAGTGCAGAAGAATTGATGCTTTTGAACTGTGATGTTGGAGAAGACCCTTGAGAGTCCCTTGGACTGCAAGGAGATCCAACCAGTTTATCCTAAAGGAAATCAGTCCTGAATATTCATTGGAAGGACTGGTGTTAAAGCTGAAACTCCAATACTTTGGACACCTGATGCAACAAACTGACTCATTGGAAAAGACCCTGATGCTGGGAAAGATTGAAGGTGGGAAGAGAAGGGGACGACAGAGGATGAGATGGTTGGACGGCATCACCGACTCAATGTACATGAATTTGAGTAAACTCTGCGAGTTGGTGATGGACAGGGAAGCCTGGCGTGCTGCAGTCCATGGGGTTGCAAAGAGTCGGACACGGCTGAGCAACTGAACCGAGCGCCACCTGGGAAGCCCGCCTAAACCTGGAAGGGGCTCCAAATGAGCCTTGCACACTCAGAGCCAGGCTAGGCTGGGCCTCCAGCCTCCTCATATGGCTGTGCAGCAGCTGGTGGACACAGGTGGAGCAGGGGCCTCTGAACACAGCATTATAGAGCTTCCCAGTTCCAAGAGTGGGGCTTGTGCTGGGGCTGGGGAGTGAAGGGATCTGCTCTCCCAAGGGACAGCCAGAGCCAGCCACCCCCAGCCCGTTTCAGACACCAGGACCTTTGTATTATATGTGCTTTTCCTCCAGCTAGAACACCATCCCCCTTGCACATCATGGACAACCTGCTCCTCCATGAAGACTGTTCAGATACCTGTGCATTCATGCCTTCATTTCTTCATGCTCAGATATCTATTGGAAGCATACATGCTACTCTGGGGAAATAGTTCTAGAATAAACCTAATAGTAGCCACAATAATACAAACATAGCAGAAACTAGTCCATACAGAATGTTTACTACGTGCCAGGTGATGTCGAAGCACTCTACACTGCTTACCTGCACTGCGGTCTTCAAAAGATAAGTATTTTGTCCGATTTTAAGATGAGGACACCAGCGTTCAGATCAGCAAAGGATACTCAACTGGCAAGTAGCAGAGCAAGGATTCAAACCTCATCTTCCCAAGCCTGAGCCCCAGGTCCCAGACCACAGTGACCGTCCCAGAGCTGCATGTTCCATGCACCATACACGCAGTTGTCCTAAGTCCTGCCACACTCTGCAAACACCTCCTTGGTAACATCTCCCCAACCACCTGATCTGAATGTGTGGCTGCTCCCAGCAGGACCCCAGCTGAGAGCCAGCACACAGCTGCAGATGATGGCCTTCCCAGGGCCCGACTCAGCCTTCAAGGCCTTTTGGGCCCCACTCCTTCCCTGCAGTTTTCCTGGTCATTCAGGCCTCAGGCAATGGCCACATCAGCACTGTGAGTTGGGGCATCTGGTTTCTCCCCGGGTCAAGCTCTTGGGGACAAGCATTAGTCTTGGATGACTCCTCTCCTCCTTCCCACCTGCCCAATCTGGTGCTGGCATTCAGATGCGCTGCTTTCCCCCTTCACCCATCAGTGTGCCGAAAAGGAGGGGACACCGATAAAGCCATAGGAACCTCAGTCCACATGGTCCAGTGGCCACACATCCACCTGGGTACCCCAGTCACCCTTGGGCCTAACTGCAGGGCAGTCCAAAAGGCCTCCCCCTTCCTGGGTCCTATAGGTCCCCAGATACCACTGCCCATCCCTCCACGCTTGGCTGCTGGACCCCTTGCTTCCAGCTGCTCTGCCCAAGACTGCCTCCCACTGCAGGTGAGCTTCCCAGCTGGCCCTCCCATTCCAGCACGGCAAGGACCTGACTTCAGCCTCTGTGGCTGGCTCCCGGATGCCCTGGGGAGGGGAGGGCAGTCTGAACACTCCATCTGCCACCCTGGTGCCCCTCTCAGGCCACACACCCCAAATTAGAGGCACGTGTGCCAGCCTGCTGACTGCCCCCAAGCCCTTGCCCTCCTGACAGGCTACTCTGTTTCTGCTCTCCCCATAATGTCCACCATCTTTCCTCTTCCCACTTGGAAAAACCTCGCGCATCCCTATGGGCCCTTCTCTCAAGCTGCCTCCGAGGAGGCTACCTGGGCAGGATCATCCCTTGGAACCCCTAGAAGGCAGAGGCAGTGTCTCCACCAATACAGTTCTGGTTGGCGTTTCAGAACCATCTGTGTAATGCCCATGTGAGCTCAGGGAACCCCAAGGCCGCCAGGGCAATCTCAAGAAGGCCAGGGATCTCCCATGGCCCCCGAACGCCAGGCCTGACTTCATTATCTTCCAAATGTTCCCAAGATCAGAGGCCGTGAGACCTGACCACAAACATAAAATAAATTATCCTCCCCACACCAATGATAAATGGTTCTATTAGCAAACCAGATTGTTAAACTCCGATATAACAGAACGCAGGAAACCGGGGCCCATTCATCCTCCCTCCAGCGCATACTGAGTTGTAAATAGGTTATTTTGTGTGTAAATAACACATTAAAACACAGCATTAGCTGTGTCTTTTGATAGAGAGGAAATTGTTACAAATAAATAATTCTGGACAGGAATGTAAAATAAGCCAGATTTAATAGTGCATGCCTGGTGCAGTCGTGTTAAACATGACTAAAATGATAAACCCCAGAATATACTAATAGTAAACTATGCACTGACATCAAAGTAATGAGGCTGTATTTTCACCAAGCTTTAGAAATGCTAAAATTAGTTCTGACAGAACCAAACGTCAGAAAAATGTTTCTAACATAAACACCAACCATCCTTTTCGGAAGCTGAGGTTGGGCCCAGGAAGGGGACAGGGCTGGGGGCGCTAGTGCTCCAATATAGGCAGAGCCTCGAATATGGGTTTCCAGTCACCACGGTGTCCCTGGGTGACTGGACTTCAAGTATATGGGCCTCAGTCTTCACATCTGTAAAATGAACGGATTTGAACTAGATGATTGCTAAAGCTTCTTCCAGTTCTATCGTTGGAAATGACTTCGAAGCTTTCTCCAAACTCTACAACAGTTTAACATGTAAAAGAGTCACGAGAAGTGAAGTTACGTCTACCAGGCGGGTCCCATGTCCCAGGGACTAACAAGACCAAGGGTCAAAGCAGCACCTGGAACACCTTCCTGCTGCCAGGGCAGCTCAAAGGCACAGAAATGCAGGTCCGAAATGCAAACGTGAGCCAAGGGGAGTGGCCAGAGTGCAGACCCCAGGCTGTCTTTGAACACTGTAGGCAGGAGGGGAAGAAGCCTGCTGTACTGGGGGCAGGCGGGCATCCCCTCTGATTTGGGGTGGCAGCCGCTTTGAGGGACATTTAAAGCATGAGGTCTCAGCATCAAACATGAGGCCACCATACGCAAGAAGAAAGCTGGCTCAGACCCACATCCCCACCAGTTACTTCATTTCCACACAGGCACTCTGCCAGCCATGGTCAAAGGCTGTCCCATTTCAGTCCATCGTGGCCAGAAGGAGTGACCAGTATTATCTCCATTTCCCAGACTTCAGAGAGGTTAACTGACTTGCCCCAGAACACAGAGCTAACAAGTGGGGAGCTGGGAGGAAGCCAGGTCCTTTCCCCCACTCTCTGTGCTCCACGGAGGGCTGCCAGGAGGCTCCAGCCCTCCCTCTCTGATCCTCCAGGACACCCCGGCACCTGAGACCATGTCTGGGCATCATCAAGAGTCACTCAGGGCAGGGAGGGATAAATTAGTAGGAGTTGGGGATTAACATATACACACTACTATATATAAAATAGATAATCAAAAGGACTTACTGTATAGCACAGGGTACTATATTTAACATCCTGTGCTAAACCATAATGGAAAGGAATCTGAAAAAGAATGTCTATATATGTATAACTGAATCACCTTGCTGTACACCTGAAACAATATTGTAAACCAACTATACTTCAATTAAAAAAAAAAGAAAAAAACAGTCATTCAGAGCCCATCCTGAAAACATCCAGGGAACTGTGCTGCACTCCACTTCCTGGGCGTGCGGAGCTGTCTCAGAGAACTGAGCTCTGCTTTCGGGAAAAGTCTTATGGGAACCGGCTGTTCCGTGTGGCTGGGCCGTTAAAACAAGCTCAGAAGCAGCACCAACAGCTTTCTGGAAATCACTTAAATAAGAGTAATTGCCCACTTAGTCACACGTGAGTGCATCCTTGGGCTCAAAGCAAGTGTGTGGCCCTGCTGGGCAGCTCAGGAGGCCAAGCAGGACTGGCCCACAGCAGCAAGTTCCCCGCTGTCCAGGGAGTCTCAGGAGGGAGCCAGGGCCCAGGAGGAGGCCAGGCCCAGCAGACCCTCATCCTAGGGGATGGGCAGCTCAGGAGGCCAAGCAGGACTGGCCCACAGCAGCAAGTTCCCTGCTGTCCAGGGAGTCTCAGGAGGGAGCCAGGGCCCAGGAGGAGGCCAGGCCCAACAGACCCTCATCCTAGGGGACCTCCGGATTGGCAGAGGCAGCTGGCCACCCCAGTCCGCCAGGCACACACTTGGCGTGACAGTCCCAGACTCACTTCCCTTACCCAGCAATCACTTCCTGGATGTCTGCCTCGCTGGGGGCGCTGTCACAGGGCCTCGGGGCTTGGGCGGGGGGAGTGGGAGAGACTCAGAAATAGACACACCAGGGCGTCCCTGGTGGTCCAGTGGTTGAGAATCCGCCTGCCAATGCAGGGGACACAGGCTTGATCAGGGAATAAGATTCCACATGCCTCGGGGCAACTGAGCCCCTGTGCCAGAACTACTGAAGCCTGAGCACCCTGGAGCCCGTGTCCCGCAGCAAGAGAAGCTACCGCAATGAGACCTGCGTACCACAAAGAGCACCCCTGCTTGCCACAGCTAGAGAAAGCCCACACCCACAACGAAGACCCAGTGCAGCCAAAAAGAAACAATTTTAAAAAATTATTGTTAAACAAAAGAGAAAGAAACAGACACACCAGGGATGGAGACACTTAGGATGACAGGGCAAGGTGGGTGCCATATGACTTGGGATTTCCCAGTCCTGAGCCTCACAGTAAGAACATCTTATTTCCATACTCTGGCATTTTCACAGCATTCTGAAACAGGCATGAATGCCCCTCTCCTTTGAACAAAAATCTACCTTGAAGAAACTTTCCGAGAAGCCAATGGCCTGTGAACAAGAGGAAGGGGTGGCCAGTGGGAGCTCAGGCAACAGGGAGTGCCGTGCTAACAGCAATGCCAGGCCACCCCTCCACCAAAACTGCCCAGCTGCCACCGATTCTCTACTTCTGGGGGGCTCATCCATGCCTTGGACAGTGACCTGGGAAATCTGTTAACATATGCACACCCAGGCCCTGGCCCAGTAGATTCTGTTTTGGCATCCTGAAAGTCTGCCTTAATTAGAGTCACCCAAGACTCTAAGGCTTGGCCAGCTTTGGCATCATTAGGTCTGACCCCACCCTCCAGCACACAAGGCTGAATTAAGGAGGCCAGAGACCCACTAAGGTCACCTATCCATGACACCCTGTGGTAGCAAAGCACAGGAGGACAAGAACTCAGGTACAATTTCCAGCTCAGGGCTCCCTCCACCTTCTCAAACAGGAAGACACCAGAAATCTGGGATTCCTACCACCTGTTCGGGGTGGTCCACTAGCAAGGGTTACCTCAGAAAGAGACCTTCTAAGTCAGGCAGAGCCTGCAGACCTAGAAAAGGAAATTTGGTTATAGTTTATAAAGCAAAGACTTAACTTGGAGTTAACTGTGTGCCTGGCACCATACGTGTGCTAACACAGGTAATTCTCACAATGCTATGAAGCAGATGCCATTCTGGTGCCCATTTTATGGATGTGGAAACTGAGGCACAGATCTGCCCGAGATCTGCACAGTTGGGCCTTAAGCAAGCAGACTGGCTCCAGAGGCTGGGCTGCTTCAACTATGACTCTACACTGCATACAAGGAAAGAGATAGCTACTACTCACAAGGCGTCTGTCCCAGGCAGGTGTGAGCACACTGTATGTCTCCTGTAATTTCTTCATGGCACCTCTGCATATGATTCTCACTCTACATGTACAAAGACCTGTCTTGCCTTCTGCTGCCAGGCATAGACAGCCTAACATCTAAGAGTGATCAGAATCATAGCTCACAGGCTCTGCTTCAGGAGGTCTGGGGTGAGGCCCAAGTCCCAAGGATGCTGATGCTGCTGACTCTGATGGAAGGACCACCCTGGGAGCACCCTGGCCTAGGACATGGTGGGTGCTCCATGTAAGAGTGAGGTGTTGGCTACCACAGATGCATCATAGAATTTCTATGGCCTGTGTTGACTCTGGGGACAAGGAAAGCTCCCTGGATCAAGATGCAGCTGAGGTTTATGGCTCCAGCCTTCTCATCCTCCCAGCCCAGAGGCGTGGGGGTGGCTGGGTCCCTGGTGCTCAGCTGAAGCAAACACAGAGGTTCAGAAATATTTTTGGAAAGAAAATCCACTGTTGAAGAGGAAAATACGACAGCATCGGGGAAGTTTCAGTGTAAAAAAATGAGAAACATCTGAATCGAATTGCCTTTAAAATTACGCCATGTGAAAAAATTAAAGGGAAAAATAGCTCTGGGCAAAAATATGTTTTTAAAGCTTGATGGCCTCCCAAGTGTTAGCAGAGCAGCTCAAGAGGCTGGGAAAGTGCCCACCAGCCGCGGCTTCTGCCGTCTGGTCTGACCACAGGGCTGCTTGTCCTTGCACAGCCCTGTGATGCAGAGGTGTTCCTGTCACACAAGGAGGTGGAACCTCTCAGTGGAAATACCCAGTCCTGAGCATAGCTAGCTTCACAACTCCAAAGGGTAGTCAAGCAACAGAGGCTGCTCGAGCCAGGTAACTTCTAAGGTCCCTCTGCAAATAAGTCACAGCCCAGACCTCCAAGAGCTGGAAGGAAGCAGGCGCTGTTAGGCCACTGAACCAACCAACAAGGGAGGGGACAGATAAGAACTGTCCAGAGCTGGTGCAGAGGCCAGACACACACACACAGTGTCAGCAGGCTGAGCTTTGAGGCCCAAATCACCCACAAACAATCTAAGTCAGGATCTCAAAGCAAATTCAAGAAGGAGATGCTCAGTATGGGAGAGGCAAGGGCCCTGAGCCTCAGACCCCACTCTCTAGGGAAGCAGCAGAAGGTCTGGGCCAGTCCCTTCTCCACCTCATTTCAGTCCCACCTACAAAAGGAGACACTCTGACTTCCCATGAACTAGACGTGCCAACACTGCACCCCTAACACCCTAGACGTCCTGCGTGTCCTTTCCAAGCATTGCCACTGGGGACTACTACTGCCCTCATCCCTGACCTCCTCACTCTGGACCCTTACTCTCCTTCTCATTCCTAATGGGGCCAAGAAAGCTGAGTCAGTCTCCAGATACTATCAGTAAAGTGCTGGGAGAGGACAGGGGCTGGAGGCAGCCCTGATGTATAGCGTTTGCCAATTTCCATGGTGTAAATACTTCCACCCCAGCAAGGTTAAATGACCAACCTAAGGCCACAGAAAAAGCAAGAGAGTTCCAGGAGTTAGTGATGGACAGGGAGGCCTGGCATGCTGCGGTTCATGGGGTTGCAAAGAGTCAGACATGACTGAGCGACTGAACTGAACTGAAACTCTGCCACAGATGGCAGAGTTGGAAGGAGAGCTTGTATACTTGGTTCTCCCAAGTCTGCATAGTCTGCTTCCAGTGCACCCCTGCCTCTCAGACTTGATGACTTTTTCTGGCCGAGGCATGTAGGATCTTAGTTCCCCCACCAGGGATTGAACCCAGGGCCCTGACAGTGACAGCATTGAGTCCTAACCACTGGACCACCAGGGGAATCCCGTTATTGACATTCTAATAGAGGGTTCTAGAAAACTGAAGGTCCTTAAGAACCAAAGAGATAAGTTTCCTATATGCAATGTACATCGACCTGGGTCAACTACTTCTAAGGGAACCTCTATGTACTATAAACTTGTGACAGAGGTGAGAATAACTTGTATCCTGCTTTTTTACACTTTGCATTAAAACATACGCATGCGTGTGTGCTGAATCGCTTCAGTCATGTCTGACTCTGAGACCCAGCGGATTGTAGCCCGCCAGGCTTCTCTGTCCATGGGATATCCCAGGCAAGAATACTGGAGGAGGTCACCATGCTCTTCTCCAGGGGATCATCCTGACCTAAGGATTGAACCCACCTCTCTTATGTCTCTTGCATTGGCAGGAGGGTTCTTTACCACTAACACCACCTGGCAAGCCCCAAAACATATGCACATCCCCCATCATGATAATCATAACCAACATTTTCAGGCTCTACATAATGTTCCATTCAATAGACATTCTACAGTTTGATTCATCAATCCCCTATCAATGAACACTTAGGGTGTTTCCAAGTGTTTACAGTTACAAATAACGTGGAAATGAAATCCTTCTGCCTAAAGGTATGATCACTCTTAGGAATCAAAGTCCTATAATTCCAGGGTTGGGACTGAAGCTCCTGAGGCCAAAGGGCAACTAGGGAGCGGGTGATCGCAGCCCTGCCAGTTCTCAGGGTCTGACCCTTCTGCATTCCTCACCACAGTGCCCCCAACATCCTCAGACAGGACTCCCCCTACTCTGGACAGATGCATAACAGGCCATGAAACACTGAGCTTGTGTTTCTCTTCTGAGAAAGCTGCAAAGCACGGTATGGATCACAGAGACGATCTCAGGGACAAACAGTGTCAGAAGAGCCTCGTGTCTGAGCCGGCAGTCACTTGCTCAACCACAGGGAATCAGCTCAGTCCCACCCCTGCTTCAGCAAGCAGGCATCCCAGGATGGTTACCCCATCTTTTCCAGAAAACAACTCAGGGACAGACCCCTCAACAGGCAGCTCTCAGCTCTCCCCCACCCCCTGCCCCAGCCCAGCACACACCAGACAGCACGGCCCCTCTCCCAGGTCTTCAGGCAGACCCTCTGCCCTGCCCACCCATGTTCACACCAGCCCCAAAGCCAGGTACTGAGCCCCCGTCTTGGGCCAGCTCCTCACCAATGCCACCTTCCCTGACACCACCCAGGGCCCCAGGACACCCTCAGGCACTGAGCTCCAGAGCAGAACACAAATATTCCCAGCCTGAGAGGGCCTCCATGTGGGGGACCCCCACAAACCCCCTGTGCTGCCTGGCACCCCTTTCTGTGCATCCATCTCACCTGTCCACAGGCCTAAGCCCCTGTGGGCCCACAGCAAAGGTTGTTTGGAACCTTCTAGGACTTTGGTTTCCTGAGTGAAAGAGGATTCTTGCTCACGGCATCTCTGTCACCGTGGGTAAGATTTAAGGAAGGTCTGATGTCATGAGATTATACAGACTTGGAATAACATTTGCCAAATACTCTCACAACACAGTTTAGGAAAACGAGACCCAGAGAAGCGAATGGCCTGTCACACCGGGACCCAGGACATGGCTGGAATGGGGACCCAGGCCAGTGTCCCAGGGCTGCTCCACCGGCCTCCCTTGCCCCACCGGCAGGACGCAGACATCATGGTCCCCCAGCCCTCAGGGAACCGCTCCAAGATGCTACTGCTCTGCCCTGACTCCAGGAGGGCTCTTCACAAATGGGGTGTCCAGAGAGTGGCTCAGGGAGCAGGAGACACACCTGCCTTGCTCCAGTGACAATGAGCCGCCTGCCCCGGGCGACTGGGTGGACAGGCACGTCCACGCAGTGCAGGAACCTCATCAGCCAAGCACTCCCCTGGGGTCCAGCAATGAGGGGATGGATGGAGGCCTGCGGGGGTGGGCAGGACCACATCTTGGGTGAGGGTATGGGGCAGAGCAAGGTCAGGCGCCTCTGGGGAGCCACTGCACCCCAAGCTCTAGGCCCACTGCCCTCCCCCGCCCCCAAGAGACCAAGACCCCCTCAAGCATCTGTGGTTATTGCCCCATCGGTGACAACCAGGTCTGATGTTCAAGGGCTTTCTCCCAGTTATTCCATAATTACTCCCTAATTACCACCTCGGTCTGTTCTCAGCTCCTGGGACATGACAGTGCAGCGTGCCGCATGGCAGTTCACAATCCACTCTTGGATTCAGAGAGGCAGACACAGGCCAAGGTGGGGACAGCTGAGGCCCTGGAGGGTGGGCCACAGATGCACCAAGGTGACACAGGCCTAAGGGGCCCATGCGTCTCTGCATCAGGCAGAGGGAAAGCCTGAGACGCCACCACAGGTCAGGGGAAGGAACAGACCAAATGCAGACCCAGCCAGGCCCAGGACAAGCCAGCACTGGACCACCGCAGGTCCCCACCCTCGGCCACGCCTCCTCTCCTTCCACTCATGGCCTGGCTCCCTGACAACATGTGCACGGGTTCCACCCTGGCCTTTGGCGCCTTCCTCCACCCCACTGGCCCCTCCTCACAGGGGAAGGGCCTGGAGAGCCCGGCTCCTAGAGGGGACTGGAGTCAAGGGACATCACACAGGGCAGGAGGCCAAGTACCCACCTCCTGGAGTAGGAAGGTTGGCCTGGGACCTCCTTCCACTGACTGGGGCCACACATCCTGACAGTTGACCTCCAACTCAGAATCACGGGGAAAAATAAAAACAATGTGGTAACAATGACCAGTTCACTCTTGGAAACAGTGAATCCGACACACTCTCTCTTTCCAAATCCCGGGGCTCCAGCTCTAAGCTGCACCCAGCACGGCCCAGCAGTCCCAGCATCATCTGAACACGGGTTAGAATTACAGAAACTCAGCCTCACTCTGACTCACCCAGTGGGGGTCTGCACTGGAACAAAGCCCCCTGGGGTCTGTGTACATCAACGTGTGAGTGGTGCGGCCAGCATTCACACCCCACTCCAGAGAGGGCACAATCCCCCCCACCCCCACTCTGCCTCTGAGCTGTGCTTCTGAGCTGCGCTTCTGAGCTGCGCTTGAGTGGCAAAAGCAACAGGGCATGACTAACTGCGCTTGAATAAAAAGGGGAAGAAAAGAAATCTAAGTCTCTCCATTCCCCAGAGACAGAAATAGTGTTGTGGCCTCCAGATGGACCGCGCAGACACAAGGGGAGGTCTCGCCTTCCCGCCAAACTTTCCCAACGGGATGCTGGCACGGACCAGTGGAAACCAGAGCGTATTTCTCTTTGGGGCAGTAAAATGAGAGGCTGTGGCTCGGGGAGTCCTTCTGTTATAATTAAGTTGGCCAGAAATTCACCTAAGGATGCTAAATTCCGTACCTGACCCTCTAATTACAGCCAGAAGGGATCAGGAGACAATTACTTTCCAAAATAGTCCTTGGCAGGCCGGAGGCAAGAAGCCACCTCTCTGGCACATGTGTGCCAAGGGCCGCCCCTCAGCCCCGCACCTCCCATCCCTTCACTTTCCCGTTTTCCCAGTGGAGCCCGAGATGTCCAAACCCCCTTCCCAATTTGGGAGGGCTGGACCTCCAAGATCCACCTGCAGGCCTCCATCCTAGTGCCTGGGGTCCCCAGAACCTGGAGCACCCTCTGGCTCCCCCCATGAACCCAGGATGTCTGCCCAGTGACATCGACCACCCGTCTCATTGAATCTCAAATGGACTCATGAAAAACAGCCCCCTCCCCTGCCAAGTGCATTGAACAGCAAGTACCTCCTTGGGCAGCTACTGCGGCCGCAGCCGCCGCCGTGGCCACCGCGAGGGCCGAGGCTTTCCTGCCGGGGTCAGGGAAAGCGAGGCCCTCCAGGATCCCACCTTTGACTTCTTTCTTGTCCGTGGCCGTGGCTGAGGCGGATGTCTCCATCCTAGCCGCACATAGTCCTGGGTGGCAGCCCTGGAGGGGGAGACAAAGGCAATCACCAACGTGTCCCCCAGACCCAGCTAGGAAGCACCAACCCAGGTTCCCAGCCACCGCCCCGTGCTCCGAAAGCAAACAGCTTCCTCCTCTGATCTTTGCCAAGGAGGGTTTAACTAATTTTGAGGCTTCTTCATTCTGAGATTCATCTGGTCTTTCAAACGACCTCACAGACAGCAGCCAAGCATTTTCACTGTTACCCAAGATTTTTCAAATCTAAGCAACAAGTTCCTAGTCCTGCACATGGCAAGTAGCAAGAACTATCTTGAGAAAGAAAGTCAGAAAGCAATGCCCCTCAACTCAGACTCACGGGACAAGAAAAATCAATGAGAGGACCACGACAAGGAGGTCCTCAAAGAAAAGCCCTCGTTCTCCCATTCCTTGGCTGCTCACCAGGTCCACCTTTCACTTACTCACGTGTATGTTCATTCACTCTTTCATCCATTTGCTCATTCATTCATTCAACAGTTTTCATCATTTATTTACTCTCATGCGTTTAGTCAATATCTTATCGAGGCCTTACTATGCATCAAGTGTTATGCCTGGTGTTGAGAACACAACCCACAGAGTTGACACCCTTCTTGGGAGAAATGATAACTAAGGTGGGGGACAGAGAAATGTATATTTCATTCCCCTTAGTGAGAGGTGGTGTGTGAAGGAAAGCAGAGGGGCAGGCTAGAGCAGCATGGGAAGGGCAGGAAGGCCACCATCCTGCCTCACTAAGGAAGGGATGGGATGCCACTTGAGGGTCTGAGGGAGACTGCGGCAGTCACAGGGCAGGGGCAGGGGCTGCCGGCCTGGGTGGGAGGAGGCTGGTTTGTTCCAGGAGCAGCAAGAAGCTGAGTACAGGCCCTTGGAGTATTTTGAGCAGAAGGGGGACGTAACAGGACTCAACAGTATAAAGGAGTCACCCTACAGGTGTATAGAGAGCAGATCTGGGAGGAAGGGGCCTGACTACAATGACCCAGGCAGATACATGGTGGTTTGGATTAAAGGGACACTGGCTCTGAAGACAGAGCCCACAGTCCTCGCTTGGGTATGAGAGAAAGAGTTGTCATGGGTTAAGAGAGGAACCCAAGGAACACAGGGCTCAGGGAACGCGCCATCTCCATCAGGCTAGTGGGTCACAAGCAGGTGTTTTTCTAAGTGATGCTTCCCCACAGATACTGCTAATTCAGTGTTTGCATCAATTATTACAGAACAGACATCTGAAAGCCAATTTTCTTAAAAGAACAGGGGTAGGTCAAAGATGGCTCCTATTTTTGGCTGAGCACTGGGGTGACTGCACAATGGAGCCACTTGCTTGGATGTAGCAGGGGTGAGAAGTAGGTTCAGGGCAGGTGTTCAGTTTGGGCCATGTTAAGTCTGAGATGCCTATAAAGACATGCAAAGACTGAAAGAAGGTCCTGCTGTATATAGCACAAGGAACTCTACTCAATATCCTGGGATAAACCATAACAGAAAAGAACATGAAAAGAATGTATGTATAAGTAAAACTGAGCCATCTCACTGTACACCCGAAAGTAACACAACATTGTGAATCAACTGTACTTCAATTAAAAAAAGAGCAGAGACTGTTAGAAATAAGGCCGAGCTCAGGGAGACATGGAGGCTACAAATGGGAATATGGCAGGCCCAGAGCAAGATGTCCAAGAGAGAGGGCAGAGAAAGTTCCAGAACAGGATGCAGGGCATTCCAACATTACCAGGAGGGAAAAGATAAACCAGCCAAGGAGAGTGAGCAGGAATGGACGAGGGCAAAAGAAGAGAAAGTAAAATCTCTAGGGGTGTGTTGGGGCCTGGAATCCAACCGAGAGAGAAACAGCTGACAGCAGTCAGCTCCATCAGAGACTCCATGAGGCCCCGGAGCTGCGCGGCAGTGACCAGGGCCCAGGTACGCTCAGGGAGAGATGGTGGCACAGGCACTGAGTCAGGAAGTTTTGCCATAAAAGAAGCAAAAAATGGGGCAGCCATTCGAGACAGCCAAGGAGGCCCATGGCCGCTGTTTCAGAAAGAAGGCAGTGGGTCTCCACACCGGCTGGAAGAGAAGGTTCTGGGCAGGGCTTATAGGTCGCGGGTGGCAGAAACCAAAAGGCAGTGGTCAGCTCCCTCCCTGGGAGCCTCAAATCTTACATCCACAGGCCCTAGAATGTCACGTTTTAAAAGTCTGCACAATATTCTCATGTTTTTCTAAGTAGAAAGTGGGAGTGCAAAAGAATGCTGGACGTGAGGCAAGGAGGCGGTCGCAGCTCGGCTGACCTGCCAGGCAGACAGCCCTAGCTCTGAACTGCCTGAATTTATCTCACAGGCCAGCCTGTCTGGTTTCAGTCTTGAAAACATCCAGAAAACCCTGGATAGATGAGAGACAGAGAGCTCTCCCTGAGGGTTCTGGTGAGTTACAGGGTTTCCTCTGGCCTTTAGATTTCGGGATCACTGGCTGATCCTTTAAGCCTATTTGTATAATCTGTGCTGTAAGATGCTGGCTGGCTGAGCAGCACCAACAACACCCCCTGGGCCGCGCCTGCTCCACCTTCTCTGCCCCCTTAGCCTGGCCCCAGGAACCACCCCTCCCAGCCTTCTGGCCGGAACTTTAGGCCACCGTCCTCCCACATCCTCCTCCCACATCTAATCAGCTGCAATAGACATCATTTCACCCCCAAAGCACCTCACCAATGGGGCCTCTCTACCCCACATCCTTCCCTTCTGGGTCACAAGCAGCTCTGTCCCACCTTGGGTACCCCTCCAGGGCACCTT
Organism: Bos mutus; assembly: GCF_027580195.1. Classification (NCBI taxonomy): domain Eukaryota; kingdom Metazoa; phylum Chordata; class Mammalia; order Artiodactyla; family Bovidae; genus Bos; species Bos mutus. The sequence goes on from NC_091618.1 coordinate 63,295,455, forward strand.
CTATCCTAAAAACAGGCACCTTCTCCAGACCAAATCTGATCACAACCCTCCCCCTGGCCAAGGTCTTGCTGAGCCCCCTGGCCGTCAGGTAAAGTCTTCCTGGGTCTACCTTCAGCATCTTCATCCCACCCTGCTCTTTACCTTGACCCTGGCATGCCCACCGGAAACCCATCACCCTTTCTGTATGACAGACTGATATTCTTCCTTCAAGATGCCACTCAGCTGTCACCTCCTCTGGGAGGCCCCCCAACTCCTCCCCAATCATGGTCACCTCTGTTTCCAGACCCCTGCAGCACCCCCATTACCCCCGTACTATATTCATCATCACCACCAGGTCCAGAGCTGCTCCCAACTCAGGCTGGCACAGAGCAACCACTCAGGAAGTGAAAGTGTTAGTCACTCAGTCATGTCCAACTCTTTGTGACTCCATGGACTGTAGCCTGCCAGCTCCTCTGTCCATGGAATTCTCCAGGCAAGAATACAGGAGTGGGTTGCCACGCCCTTCTCCAGGGGATCTTTCCGACCTAGGGATCAAATCCAGATCTCCTGCATTGCAGGCAGATTCTTTATCAACTGAACCACCAGGGACTCCCTCTCAAGAATGCCTGGCAAAGAAAGTGCATCTCAGATGCAGGAAATCACAGCTCTTGGAAATACAAGTGATTTTGTGAACAATCTGGTTTTTCATCCCAAGAAGCTCAGGTGAGCTTAAACACATCTTGAATTTAGAAGTAAAAACAAAATAATAGCTGGAACAACACACCTTGAACAAGCATTTACCAGGTGCCAAGCTCTTTGCAAGAGTGAGTTCATTTAATCCTTGCAACAATGTATGTAGGAAGAAACCAATGTTCAGAGAGGCTGAGTAGCCCAAAGACACACAGCTTAAAGTGGCTGCACCCGGCCTTGAACCCAGGCTGCCTGGCACAAAGCTGCATTCTGGAGCACCACGGTAAACTGTTCCTCAAGTGAGGACCCTGCGGTACAAAGAGATTTGCCCCAGAATTCCCTAGAGGCATTTAGGGAATTGAGTTGAGTGTTGAGTGTGAGGAGCCCTATGCCAGAAGCCCATGAGGATTCAACATGGCCCCTGTCCTAGGGCTGTATCTAAGGTAGCAAGATTGGCGAATGGGGACAACCAGCCAAGGGATAGGCAAAAGCCGAGGCTCTGTCCAGGGCTGCCTGCCAACATGGCCCTGCAGGGAGTATGGTCCACCGAGGCTGATGGAGGGAAGAAGGAGTTGGTAGTTGTACATTCATCCCTAACTCTTTATTCAATAACTCTTTGTAGACAATCAGTTTCGTGTCTCACATTGCCGTAGGCTGGGAGCTGGTTAGGCTCCTTCCCCTGGGTCTGACCCCTCTCACACAGCCTGGCCACAACCTGCTATACATCCACCCTACTTAACCATGACCTCCTCCAAGCCAGGGCAGGGCTTCTGCACCCCTGGGTCCCCAGGCCCAGCTGAGCATGTGTTCCAACCCCTTGCCGATGGGACAAAGTGGACCCAGGGAACCAGGCCAGCATCTGGAGGGAAGTGGGCTTGAGGGACCAGAAACCAGGACAGGACTCAAGGAACCCACAGGGTCAGTCCATGTGACCAAACCCAGGCTTCTGGAAGGCAGCCCCAAAGGCAGATGAGGAACCTGAGGGGCCGGCAACTCAGAATCCATGGACTGTAGAGTCAGGGCTGCCGTGGCGAATAAAGAGGCTCAGTCAAGAAGGGACCATGACCACATCTGTTGAGGGACATGAGGAGACTGGAAAGAAGAGGGAGAGGCTGGGGGTTTTCTTGGGGTACAGCAGCTGCAGCTGTCTCATGCCAACATCCCCACCTTGTTATACGGTCAGTATAGATGGCAGCATTCAGATCATTACAGAGGAAGAGGGGAGCAGCCCAAAGCCACTGTCCACAGAGGGAGAGGGTCCAGGTCCACGGTCAGCTCCTCTGGATGGAACTCTGCCCAAAGCCTCAGGGCGAGCCCACCCCAGGACCAGGTGGACACAGTGGGTGGGAGTGGGCTTATTTAGATTTCCATACCCCAGAGGGCAGTGGGGCTGGGAGTGCCTAGGGTTCCGCAAGCTCCCGTGGGGAACTGACCCCGCCGGGAAAGGGGTGGGGCCTGCAGGGACCACTGTGTCACAAGCCTCATCTTCTGCAGACCAGCCACGGCCCTCCCCATCCCTCTCCTCCAGGAGAGGAAGGCAGCAGACAGAGCCGAGAGGCCGCGTAAATCACAGGAATTACCGGGATTAGCACAATTTCTGGGTAAACACCAGGCGCCCAGGGTCCCAGGCAGCCACTTTCACTCCCTGAAGCTCCTCTGGGGCAGACTCTGCCTGTCAACAGCCTCACCTGGGCTCCAGGAGGCCAGCTGGGGACAGCAGGGAGGGGTGCGGGTCCCCAGGCCCCTGCTGGCGGCCTGTGGTCTGTGCTGCGGGACAGCCCACCAACTCCACAATAGGATCCAGATCAGGAGGGGCTGAGAGCACAGCCCCCACCAGGTTAGAGAGAGTCAACACCCCCACTTTACCCAGGAAGCCACGCTCCTGGGCTTCTGCTGGGGAAGGGGCTGAGGGGCTAGACCCAGAGCCACGAGGAGTCCCCTTTCTGTTTGGAGCTGCACACAGGTTCTCAGCACCCACCCCCCCAGGGACACTGGCAGCACCTGAAGCCTCTGAAGACACCCTTGGGGCTTCTCCTGCCATCATTCATTCTGATGCCACAGGTCCAGGCAGAGGGCGGGGGGCAAAATACTTGAACTTTTACAAAAGCTCCACGGGTGTTTCTGATACACAGGCAGGTTTAGGAAAAACTACACAGGGTGCTCCTAAGATCGCTTCCAGCTTCCAAATAATTGATAAGTTCCAATTAAAGCAAGGCTGCAGAACCTGGATGGGAACGAAGTACTATTCTTCAGTAATTTGAAACAGGAATCTGGTGTTTCCCTTGGGCATGAAAGTGGGTAAAAGTCACAGTGCCTGTGAGCCTGCCACCAGCACAAGCCACAGATATGCTCACAGCATGGGCATCACCTATGCTTAGCACAGCGCTGGCTCAAGGTCAGGGTCGGCACTAAACACCTCCCCACCAACCTTGCCAGCCATGCCAGCAAAGAAGCACACCTATTAACCTATGATCACTGCAGTCAGTGCAGTCTCCTCCATAATCCTAATTTTTTTTAATTGAAGTATAGGTGATGTGGGCTTCCCTGTGGCTCAGTAAAGAAGCCACCTGCAATGTGGAAACCTGGGTTCGATCCTTGGGTTGTAAACATCCCCTGGAGGAGGGCATGGCAACCCCACTCAGTATTCTTGACTGGAGAATCCTCATGGACAGAGCCTAGTGGGCTATAGTCCAACCTATAGGGTCGCAAAGAGTCGGACACGACTGAGCGGCTAAGCACAACACATAGCTGATTTACAATACTGTGTTAGTTTCAGGTGTACAGCAAAGTGATTCTGTTTTATATAAATACATATATATATATATATATACACACACACACACACATATACATACACACAGATGGGCTTCCCAGGTGGTACTAATGGTAAAAATCCCACCTGCCAATGCAGGAGACATAAGAGACTCAGGTTCAATCCCTGGGTTGGGAAGATCCCCTGGAGAAGGGAATGGCTACCCACTCTAGTATTCTCGCCTGGAAAATTCCATGGACATGGGGGAGTCTGGCAGGCTACAATCCATGCGGTCGCAAAGAATCAGACATGACTGAGAACTAACATTTTCACTTTTCATATTTATATATACATGCTTTTTCAGATTCCTTTCCCTTATAAGTTATTACAAAATACTGAGTGTAGTTCCCTGTGCTATTCAGTAGGCCCTGACTGTTTATCTGTCTTATATATAGTACTGTATATATGTTAATCCCAAGCTCCTGATTTATCCCTCCCAATCCTATGTATTTTATACTACAAAACGTTATTCTGAGGAGGAGGCCATAGCACAGCAAAGATGAAGCACTCGGAGTGAAAGGACTGGCTTGAGAATAAATTAATTATCAGAGCAGAATGAACGAATCACTCTGAACTCTACAACCCAGACTCCCTCCTGCCACTGGGCTGCTTTGAACTCTCCTGAATGAGCGAGTTGCAGGAATCAGAGCGTCTTCCTCGGGCAAAATCCGTCTCCAGGGAAGGGATGAAACCTCTCCTCCCAGCGATGCTGGCCAACTTGGGGCCCTGGCGTGCTCACCTTCTGGCTGATCTCAGCATGCTGCCCAGGTCCCACACACACAGGCACACACGTAGAGCCACACAACCTACAGCAGTGACCACGACCATGCACATAGTCACATGCGTGAGCATGGACACACACACACACACACCCACTGTCACACGTTCATACGGGGTTGTCCGCATGTGCATGCACAGTTACAGAGAGATGTACACACCATGTGCACACACTGGCACATATATGCATGTATGTGTACAGAGATATGCACACACACACACATATACCCTGGGTACACAAACACATAATAATCAACTGCCCAGCCTTAATCACAGACTTGTTTTATGATCAAATGAGATAAAACACGTGAAATTTCCTGCAGTGGAAAATGCAGGTGAATGGTATAATAATTACAATCTCATTACAGCTGAAAAGATAGTAGCAGGCGCTCTCCCTCTCATGGCCCCCAGTTCCCGAGGACTCGTCCAACCTCTGCCATGAGTGGAAGACTGAGCCTTTTCATCTCCCATCACCTCTGTGTTCCATCTGGAAAATGGACATTCTAAAGGGCGCTCCAGATCCAAGGGTCACCCGACGAGCACCACAGTGTAAGGCCAGCCACAGGGAAATGAAGGATGTCCTGGTTCCTTATGTCAGAGGTATTAGGGAGACAGACACAGACTTCAACTCAGCCCCTGCCCAGTGGATCAAACTGACAGTCGCTTCTCCATCCTGAGGGGAAAAGGTAGGGAGTGAGGGGAGGGCTCCCCAGGGCGGCACTAGGTGGGACACACTCTGCTTGCCCTTCATGCCAGGGACAAAATCATGTCCTTTTAAAACGTGTGCATTTTCTTCTCTCAGAGTGAGAGACATGTCTGTGCTTGGGCCAGTGCAGTCTACATTTGCTGTGTGTCTGACCAGGTGGATTTCCCTCTCTGAGCCTCCCGTGTAACACTGAGCATCCTCCTTACTCCCAGGGTGGTTGAGAAGGCAGTCAACCTTCCCAACGTGGCCATGAACACCCTACAGCAGCAGTACTGCAAACACTGGGTCCTCAGTGGGGTTTGGGCCAAGTTCAACCAGGCACGTGAACCTCTGCAGGTGGGCACCCTTCTCCAAGAAGACAGGATTCGGGGAGACCAAGGTTCAGTGAGGAGACATGCCTGCTGGGTCTCGGACACACCCTTGTGGCACCAGCCAGCCCGTGTGGCTGCCACAACCCCTACTGCTGCCAGAAACTTCAGACCAGAGGCCTGAGAGCTGGGGGCTGGGGGTGAGGGATGTGCAAAGCCTTCCCCGTCCTCCTGTGGCCAGGGATGGGCACCATGCAGAAACCACTCTCCTCGTGGGGCACCTGTTTATTTATCTCTCCTTGAATGTATTTTCTAACTATGAAAACTCCCTCATTTGTCCAGCCCCTGGGCTTGCTGGTGTGTAGGAAAGCAGATTATAACCCTAATACACTGACTTTCTGGACCAGAATAGCAGCCAGGGAGGCCCCGACGACAGGAAACACAGGCCCCTCTGGTGGCAGCCAGCAGCCAACCTCAGACAAGGGGAGCAGAGTGTAGGGAGGGCCGGGGCTGGGCAAGAGGCTTTTTCTTTCTGGGAGGGAGAGGGTAAGAGCTCTTTGGTGACTCACTCTTCAGAGAGCCTTGCAGTTCCACTAGCCTGCACTTGGGCTCCTTCCCTGAATACATCAGGCTGCCTCCATCCCCCTTACCTCTTCATCCCACTGCTTCAGAACATTCTCTCCTCTCCCCCAGGCTCTACCCAGGGAAGCCATGCTCTAAAATCAGGGAAGCCAGCCCTGACACCCCCAACCCGAGCCCTCATCAGAGCTCACCCTCAGTCTCAAGAGCAGCACAAGAAGATGGGTGAGCTCTGATGAGGGCTCAGGGCTGCTCCTGAAACCGAGAACACCCCCTGCACATGTCAGCAGCCAGCACCTTCAGAGGAGACACAGGGAGCACAGACTGGAGAAAGGAGGTCCATGCTTGCATCCCGGCTCTACTTAGAGCTGTGCATAAGAACCAACTCCTCCTTAAGCCTCAGTCTCCTCATCTGTAAAATGGGGATGAAAATGGTGCCTCCCTCAGGATAAAGATGAAGAGCACAGGGCCTTGTACACACGGGACCTCCCACTCAAATGCTCTCTGCGTTACCATCACTGCAGTCCCTGCCAGACACCCACCCATCTGCCCACCGGGACAGGAAGACCTGCCCCTGGCAGTCCCAGCAGCGGCAGGAGGCCCCTCTGAGCCTGGACCCCACAGCCCATGACACCCCCTTCCTCTCCATCCTCCCCCACCCTCCGCAGATGTCTGGACCTCTGGGGTCTAATGAGGAAACTCTCAACTTGGCATCTTTCTAGAATGTGTTATCCTGCTGATTCCAAATGCCACTGTCTGTCCCCTTCCCCTGTGGAAGTCCCAAAGCAGCAGAGCCCCGAGGGCCAGGGTCTTGCCGCAACACCCTCACCGGCAGGCGGCTGGCAAAGGCGGGCTCCCAGCTCAGCCCCCGCAGGGCCGCCGTCTGCGAGGTGAACAAGGAGCCCACTGTGCAGCCGCCCGGACAGACCCAGATATTTTAACAGCTGCATTGTGTGTTTCTGAGGCGCCGATTCCTAAGTAGGGAGGAAAAACAAGCTTCGCCTCTGCCCAGAGGAGGAGAAACACGGCCCTGGGCAGGCCGCCGGCAGGGGGAAGGCCTCAGCCTGCAGGGCTCCGGGGTGGTGGAAGGCACATGGGCACCATGGGCACCAAGGTCCCCTTCGTCCGAACCTGGGGCGGGGGAGACACAAGGACAGAGGCCCAATAAGTGGAGAAAATGCCCGAGCAAAGCTCTGAGGTGGGGAAAAGAACCACAGAACAAGGTCCGAATCCCTTCACGGCACCAAGGCCACGTTGGGATCTGTCCCCATCTGCCCCTCCAGGCTCGCTGCCCCCCCAGTTTCGCCCCACAGCCGCCCAGTTTAACACATCTCCAGCTCTGTCTGAAGTGTTCTTTCCCTAGAGCCCACCCGGCCAACCCCTACCAGGCCAGTTTTGCTTCGTGTCCCCCAAGGGCATGCTCCCAGGTCACTGTATTCTGAGTCCTGTCGTATGGCCGCCCCCTTTACGCCTGCAACGCCTGCCCCAGACAAACGTCCTGACAAAGGTCAAGTCACTGTTTGGTGACTGACTCAACATACAAATGCTCTTCAGCTCTCAAGCCTGCAAGGATCCATTTCTTCTCCCACCCAGCCTCCCCTCGGCCTTCCCACAAGGTTGGGGGCTCCTGGGGACCCAGAAGCACGGGGGTGGGGTGGGTTGGAACTCAGGCTGGCCCTGAGGTCAGGAGAAGGGGCTGTCATCAACTTCTAATGGCAGTGTTTGCCAGCTGGGCTGTGAAAAAAAGTTCCCAGGGACTTCCCTGGTGGTCCAGTGGCTAAGACTCCATGTTCCCAATGCAGGGGGTTCAATCCCTGCTCAGGGAAGTGAAGCATGAAGATTGCCACGTACAGTGCTGAGCACCCAAGTCTATGAATACTTATCTCTTGTACTGTAAGCGTACACCATTTTCAAGACAAATAAAACCTGGGAGTATTTGTTGGTTAAAAGGTGCTTTTTGAACCATTACCCATCCTAAGGCACTCTTTGCTCCCAGTGGAACCGTAGGCTAGAGAGTGGCATTTTCAGGTTAGAGGCCTGGTGCAAATGGCCATCCCACATCCTTCTAATCGGAACCAAACTGCAGCCTCTAGAGGAGCATCCCCCCAGGTCAGGGATGGTGGGTGTGGGGTAGTTGCATACCCAGAATAGATCTCTTCAAACATCTCAGTAAACATCTCAGCACAAGCGACCCAAGTCACAGAAGCTCTCCTGGGGAGGGGCTGGGTCGCCCCAGTTGCCAGCAGGGTGCCAGGGGCAATTCTGAGTTGGCTACAGGAAGAGATTAAACTTGCCCATAGCAGGAGAGGACCTTGGTCTGATTTCTGGCTTTAGGCCTGCTGAGGACTCTGGGTACCACAAGGCAGCCAGGCAAGGAGCCCCTCCAGGGTACAAAGTATGTTTCCTGAACCCCTTCAGTTTTCTCATTCTGATCCCAGAGTTTAGCACCAAGAAGGGCCTCCAGAGGTCACCTGGTCCAGCCCCCTACCCAGGCAGCTCACATACAGAGCAGCGAGCCCCTTCCTTGCCAACAATGCCAAAGAGCCGTCCCCAAGCTCCTTACCAGTTCACACCTCAGCCACTGACCTCAACTGACCACATCACTCCCCTGTCCCAAGAGTACCCTGACTCACTGTGCAACTCTGGGTAAGTGTCTGCCCATCTCTGATCTCAGTGCCCCACCAGTGAGATGGGCAAGCAGGACCCTCGGGAGTGTCACATGATGCCACACTTGGGCAGAAACAGGGATTTTGGCCTGGGGAAGCAGAGACAGGACATGAGTAAACAGATTGAACCCACCTGTGTCCACGAACCAGCAAATGTATACTGAGCACCAACAATCTCCAAAGACCTGAGATCTCCCTCTCCACGGGTGATGCCGGGCCCGGGGTAGGGAGCAAGACAGGGTGGGGAGGACTGGCTGCAGATCTGGGGCAGCTGCTCTGCTCTCAAGGCTCCTGGAAGAACCGGGCGGGTGGGTGGCCCAGCATCTCCCGCTTCGGCCTGCGCAGCACCCTGCTCCAACTTGCCCGGCCACAGCCCTCCCCCCACGGCCCAGGCCATGCCTGCACTCAGCTCTTCTGTCTGTGCCTCTGCCAGGCTTAGCCACTGGCTTTCCCTGGAGTCCACCAGCACCACCCTGACAGCTAAAGCCAACAGGAGTGTCCTGCCTTCAGTGCCTGCTAAGCTGTCCTGGGTGGGACTGGGACCCTGCCCGGCTGGTCCCCACCTCTCCTGGGCCTGCACACCCTGGAGCCCTCATGTCCCCACACACCCTTCTCCATCCCCACCCCCTGGCCGTCACACATCACAGCCCAAACCGGGTGTCTGGTTCCCCCAGGCCTGGGGACCTGACCCCGGATTGGTTGACGGAAGCCTGAGGACCCGCCCACTCAGGGAGACTGGGGATGTCCCAGGGCTCCATGAGGGGCCTGAGCTAGCCTGAGGAAGGTCAAGGAGGGCTTCCTGGAGGAAGGGGTGAATAAGTATCTTCAAAAGGAGGACAGCTGAGGTCCAGAAAGGTGTCCTAAGGTCGATGGAGGGCAATGTCTAGACAGTGAGCGGGAGGCAGCGAGCCTGGGCCTCAGAGCCCTGAAGCCGTGTCCAACAGAGGGTGAGCGTTAACCACTGGTGGCTCCCATAGCCTGTGGAAAGATGTCTAAACTACATACCTGGGTGCACCTGGCCCCCAAGGCCTCCCTGCCTCCTCAGCCTTGGTCCCACCAACTCAGACCTCACCCTTCACATGGGATATTTCCAGAAGTCTGCAACCCACAGACACCACGGGTCAGTGTCTGTGCTCATGCTCTTGCCACCCTTACTCAATGAACTCCTATTTATACCTTGAATGTCAAGGCCAGCGCCACCTCCCCCAGGAGGGCTTCCAGGGTTCCCATGTTAACACAGTGCTCAGGAGACACTTTAAGCTCTCTGCTTAACCATCTCTCTCAGTGGTTCAGCTTTTTGACATTTGCTCCCAGACCCTGACACTCTGCCCATCACACACTCTGTGTCTTATACATGTGCAATGAGTGGGAGCCATCAAAGTAATAAATCCAGCATTTCTAAATCAGTTATCTCCTAAACCGTTCCCTAACTAGTGCTTGCCACACAGTCGACGGCTATTAATAGTTATTTAACTGACCCTGAGACCCTGACAGAAAGAGGCAGCCTAGAAGGTGCCAGATAGAATTCACTACCTGAAATTCTACCAGAGTCACTTCTCTGGCTTAAAAAAAAAAAAAAATCCACCTCTATTCACTATCTGAAATTCTACCATTAGAAAGTCACTTCTTTGAAGATTTTTCATTTTCAAGAACAGTCTATTTAAATGCAAAGTGCCCTGGAATAAGGTCAGTCCTTAAGTGGCTGTCATATAAAAAGTTAATGTCTCTAAGCAGAAGGATACAGGAATGGAGAGGGCTGGAGGGAGGAGGTGGAGGGGAGTAAGAGGAGAATCTGGGGGATGGGTGCTGAAATCCCTACGCAGTTTGCTGACGGCTGTCCTTGACTCTAACCGCCAGTCCACACCCTCCTGATAACAAGGAACATGTCTCTCTGCTTGTCCCCCACTTCAGCGTTTCTTGGCGTGACACCACATGCAGAATGAAGTGGCTTTGGAGTGCATGCCGTTTGTTCTTTCCCACTTTCGATGAAGCTCTCCAAGGCACACTCAATCAAGCCCCTTTTGTTTCCCAGGCCTTTTGAAGGCTTCCGGAGAGGAAATGAGAGAGCTCTTTAAAGCCCAAGTCTACACGCAGCCCTGCAAATCACAGTCTCCCTGCCAGCCCCGCCACCCAGACCTGACGTGTGAGTCGAGAGGCTCTGGACTCCCAGACAGGACTGCCCCTGGGAAGATGCTCCAGGATGTCTCAGCCCATGTGAGAGGCCAAGCTGCCATGCAGGGTTTCCTCAAATGAGGCAAGTCCTCCAAATGGGCCAGAAGCCACAGAGAAGGTAAAAAGTTAGGTTCCCCCTGGTCACAGGACTGTCTTGCAACCCATCATCCTTACTGGCAGTGGGGTTCGCACCCTAGAGCATATTACATGGTTGTAAGGCTTTACATCTGGACTTTGGGGCCACGTGTGGAAAAGGCCCTTCCTGAACCTGGGTCCCAAGACTCCTTCCATGATGGCACCACACTCATTCCCTCCAATCAACCACCCACTGATAGGGACAGAATCCATCAAGGGATCCTCCCAGGCAGAGCCCCTCGGAGGTCCCAGAGGTCCTGAGAGCCCATGACCAACCTTCTGTAACAGTTCAGGGATCCTCTCCAGCAGGTGAGAAACTGGGGGCGAATCTGACTCCCAGGGAATGGGTTGGCACTATCCAGAGACACTTTTTATTGTTTTCAAATTGCACTACTAGCTACTGGTGGGTAGAGAGGCAGAGATGTTGCTAAACATCCTATAATGGTCCGGACCGCTATTGCTAAGTCACTTCAGTCGTGTCCGACTCTGTGCGACCCCAGAGACGGCAGCCCACCAGGCTCCCCCGTCCCTGGGATTCTCCAGGCAAGAGCACTGGAGTGGGTTGCCATTTCCTTCTCCAATAATGGTCAGGACAGCTCCCCACAAAAGAGAACTACCCTGCCAAGATTGAGAAACTCTGATCTAGGGTACTTGAGACACTTCATCATCCAACCTCTTCTTGATTACCTCACCCCCAGGGATGGGGAGCTCACTACCTTATGCCAGGAGAGGCAGTGCAGTGAATACTGGACCCAAAGCCAGAGTCAGCTTTTTGCTGGAACCTCCCTTGTGGCTCAGCTGGTAAAGAATCCGCCTGCAACGAGGGAGACCTGGGTTCAATCCCTGGGTTGGGCAGATCCCCTGGAGAAGAGAAAGGCTATCTACTCCAGTATTCTGGCCTGGAGAATTCCATGGACTGTATAGTCCGTGGGGTCGCAAAGAGTCGGACACAATTGAGCAACTTGCACATGAGCAAGTGACTCAGCTCTTCCTTACTTCAGAATCTCTTGATGGAGAATGAAGCTAAACATTTGATATTCCAGGGCTGTTGTAAATGACCATGATTTCCTGTCTCTGAAACATCTAGTCAGCACCTCACACGAAGAAGGCACCTGCTGGGTGGTGTGTGGCTTCAGGATGCAGCAGGAAGCAGAACTCCAGCCAGCCCAAAGACTACTGCAAGCATACCACCTGCAGTAAAGCATCTGCTAAGCCTCTGGCCTGCCTCCCTGATGCTGCCACAGACCAGAGCACGTGCAACATGTTCCCTGCAGCCATGCTTGCAAAACCCTGGCAGCCACCTCCATGTTAACAGGAGGGAGATTGTTTTTAATATATTGTATTTTAGCAACACAGTGGAACAGTATTGCAGCTATGTTAGATCACTGTTACAAAGACAGAAATACAGAAATGTTTGAGATCATATGGGAGGTAAAAATAAAGCAAACTTGAATGCATCCCATAATTGCAACTGGAGAATAAACTGGAAACAATACATAAGGAAAAAACTCTTGTTAGGATGATGGCATGTGTGGTCATGTTGGGTTTTGGCAATTTTCCTTAATGTAAAAGTCATACTGTTTTTTCCATTAAAATGTTATTTATTAATGAAAATAGAGAAAATACCAACACAAACTACAAATCTAGCCTTTATTTTAACTACGAAGTACAGGGGTGTAGGAACAATTTGTGTCCTTGACCAGTTTTAAAGGGGGGCCTCCTGGGCCTCAGAATGGGGGCTGCTTCCAGCACCCCAACTCCAGCAGGGCAGACAGAGGAGGATGGTCTGCCCCTCCCCCCAGCTCCTCTGCCCGCAGAGAGGACTCTCCCTTCAGGGTCACCAGGGCAAGTCTCCCTCCCTACATTTCACACTGAAGCAACACTACCTCCCTCTTCACAGACGAGAAACCAGGACAGAGAGAAGCCAGGCAATGGAGACCCAGCCAAGGGGTCTGACTGCTTTCTGTCCACAGCCTCACGGAGTCTAGTGTCCACCAGAGTGTCTGGCTCTCCATCCTCAGGGAGGCCCCTCCGCTTCAGAAGCCAGCAAACTGGGCTGGAAACCTCCAGGCTGGCCCCAAATCTTGGGCAGCCTGAAATTGAATTTATCAGAAATATTGTGAAAAGCATCTTCAAAACCTCAGTCTCCCCTTACATCTCCCTTCCTACCAAGGGCCCACTCCAGTCATCCCCAAAGGAAATGTTCAAAAGCCAAAAATTGTGCCAGCTGCTTTGTTTTTCCTTTGGCCCAGAGAACCCTGGCCAGTGCCACCGAACCATCCTTGCCCATGACTGAGGCCCCTCAAGTGCTGGACTGTGGCCAGGTCAGGCGAGTCTGTGCTGAGAGCCTCTGAGGTGGAGCTGGGCCCTCCGGACCCCTGCCTCCTTTCCTCACCAGGAGAGAGAAAGGCCACGGAGTGCCAGCAAGGAGGGGCCCAGAAAGGAAGCAGGAGGTCCAGGAAAGGCCAAGTGGTGATGATTTTGGGGGGAAGAGCAGGCAGGAGCTGATATTATAGAAAAACACCTTCTTTCTTCCTCAAGGGGACTGGATGTGCTGTACAACATCTCTCAAACTTGATGAGGGGACCCCAAGCGGGGGTCTGCATTCCCATTCCTCATGGAATAAAAGAATCATTAAGGATGGAAGGAGAGCCCCCAACAATGAAACTGGTTTGTGCCCCCAGCAGCAAAGCATCCTTCCATCCATCTCCCCCAGCAGTCCAGCATCCTTCCATCCATCACAACTGGGTGCCATCAGCTCCTTCACTGTTAAGAAACTGCCAGAAAGATCAAGCTCCAGGCCAGAGGTGACATCGTGCCTCCAATTCAGGATGTCTGGTGCAGACATGACTGCTGCTTCCAACAAACGCCCCCTTCCCTTAACTCCCCAGGATCCACCCCACCTCCAGAGTCTGAAATTCCACCATGAAAAGGCTACCTGTGTGGGTCCTGTTTTTCGGTTCCAAGAGTCTCGGTTAAAATGGCCACATCTTTGAGATATCCAGATGAAAGCTGAGTTGGGGGATTCATAGCTACTGACAGCCTTCCCACGTAAGAGCCCATTACATGGCACCGGTTTGCATCTTGACTCCTATGAAGAAGATACTGTTCTGATCCCCACTTTAGAGACAAGTAAACTGAAGCTCAGAGACACCAACAACAGAGGCTGGAAGGGCCTGGCCCCGGCTGGGTCCTTGGCTTCCAATCTCCCATCCCACCCTCCTGGCAGCCCCAGGAGTGGGCACAGCTAGTGTTCCAGATGAGGAAACGTGGCAAAGAGAGGCTTCTGCCAAGAGACCATGGGGAGTAAAGAGACACGTGGGGACTCACTGAAGACACGTGGGAGCTTCGGAGTGGGGGATAAGCCAACTGCAGGCAAGGATGCCTCGCTGAAGTCAGCAGACAGTGGGCGCAGGGAGACAGGGTCATTTTGCCAGGCTCCTGAGACTCTCCAGAGATGTAACACTGCTCAGAAACACGTCAGAAAATCCTCCCCAGAGCCGAACACCACGCTTCACTGGGAGAAGGGAACCGGGCCCTGGGAACCTCTCTGCCATGACCACTTGGAGAACTGACATCCCTGTCTGGGCCTCGGTTTCCACATCTCCAACTTGTGCATACATCCTTCGGGCCTACTCAGACTCAGATTTATGTGCTGGAACCAAGGTCCCAAGCGAGGGGAAGCAACACTTGAGCGGGGCAGTCATGGGGAGACAAGCTAAAGGCAGCCGGAGGATACCGGAGAGGCCAAGAGATGACCTGCCACGGCAGCCAGACTCCTGGTCCCTCGGGCGCAGCTTCCAGAGTGCTGGGGAAGTGTCAGGAGAGAGGCAGCACATTTTGGGGTCTGTGGGCTCGGCCCTGGGGACAAAAATGGATCCCTGAAGCCTACCAGCCCTGGAGCCTGCCCTTGGGGCCTCACAGCAAGGCCTACACCCCCAGCAGGTAGGAAAGGTGAGACAGGATCTGAGAAGTGCAGGAGGCAAGAGACAGCCAGGGACAGGGCAGCACTGAAGGAGAGTGGGGGCCAGAGTCTGGGTTTGATACAGAAGGAACTGGGGGTCACTGAAGTCTTTGAGCAAAAGGGAGCTAGAATCAACATCTGTTTATACTGTAAAGGTTTGCATTCTAAAAACCAAGGCTCCTTGACACCTGCAAAACCAATGGCATATTCTAGATGGCCTCTGGTCCCCCACACAAGCCCCTACTCTTTACCTCTACTGGGCTGAGCCCTTCACTCTGCAGTTTCTGAGCTCCCGAGGAGGAATCCAGCTGTGCGGGTGGACTAAGGGGCAGGTCCACCAGCAAGTGGCACTGACATAGTAACTCCTGGTGAAGGAAGGAGTGGGTTATCCTGCCCAGAGCACGGGGAAGGCCCACTTGAGAGGGACCATCAGAGAGGGCTATGGGGACCTGAATCAGGGGAACAGTGTCCTCCTAGAGGAAGGGGACAGCTTGGCCAGGGCCAGTCAGAGGAGACTCCCAGGCCAGCACGGCCACTTACTAACTGGGAGTCGGCAGGAGTCGTCACCTCTCTGAGCCAAGGTTTCCTATCTGTAGCAGCCAGTGACGCCATCTATTCCTAGGAAACTGAGGTCTCCAGGATCATCATCCCCCTCGGATCCCAGGAGGCCTGCTGGGGAGGTGGAGTGAATGACAGCCACCACCCCACCCTCCCACTCCTCTGCCCCTGGAAAGATTCTGCAGATCCTGCTTTGAGCTGTGATCTGTCTCTCTTCATCCCTTTCTCTTATCTCTCTTACTCTTCCCTTCATTCCTCTTTTTTTTCTCTTTTCTCCCCTCTCCTCCCACCCTTCCTTCCTTCCTTTTTCACCCATCCAGCAACAGGACAGCCCGCCAGGGCCCTGCGTGCCCATAGAGAGGCCATTTGCTTATCAGAAAGGAACGGAAGATGACACGAGGCTGGTGGCTTCCAACCTCCCAGGCACACCCCAGCAATTAGACCTTGGTCTCAACATGCCTGCTTCATCCGAATCCTAGAAGCATCTGCTTTCCGGCTGCTAAAGGGTGTGTGTGTGTGCATGAGTGTGTGGGGGGGGGGGTGGTGAGTGTGCGTGCGTGTGTGTGTGTGTGTGTGTGTGTGTCTGCACCAGGCTTCCCTTTCAGCGACGACTGCTAGGTAAGACCTGAGTAATAGATGCCTTTCTGAGAACTGACAAATCCCAAGATATTTACATACTACAGAGAAAAACATGTTCTGCTGAATCCACATTCCTTCCCCATGCAGTGATGTCTACGAAGCCAAGGAAGGACGCGCGTGTTGTTTTCTTTCCCCATTTGCCTAAACTCAAACACACCCTTGACACAAACACACACAAAAAGACACACTCAAACACACGCTGACCCCAGACAGCACTGACCTGCACACTGCCAGGTCTGGGGAGGAGAACAGAGGCGGTGGGTCTGAGTCTGGGGAGGCAGGAGCACCCAGTGGTTAGGGTCACACCCCAGCCCTGCCCTATTTTGCTGTGTCCTTGGTGAGCTGGTTACTGTCTCTGTACACAGTGAGCTAGATAACATGGCACCCTCAGCACTGAGAAAGCCCTCAGTAGGTGCCAACCATAACCATCATTGAACCATGAGAGTCTAAATTCTCTTACCGAGTGGAGAGGGTAGAAGGCACACTGGGCCTGGACCCTCCAGGCAACAGCTCCATGTCGCCCAGGTCCATGTTCCAAGCTGGGCCATCCTGATTCCTTCTCGGAGTCCAGGATTTGGACTCTATAGCTTTTTCCCCCAAGGCCCGAACCTGCTCCAGGCTCAGTATTCAAGGATGCCCACGAGGGCCTGATAAGCCAGGCACACAGGCTGCAGGAGGTCCCGGCCCCAGTGCTCAGCCCTGGCTGGGGCCTCCCACACACCCCAGGCCAGGACAGGGGCCAGCAGGATTTCCTGGGTCACAGCCTGTCTTGGGAGGCCATGGGGTCAACTGGCCTTTCCCAGGACATGGCTCCTGGTTTGCAACATAGAGGGACAATCGTACCGATTTCATAGGTTGGGGATGTATCTGTCTGGCTGCCGGTGGTCAGCACGACACACAGCCAGTGGCACATGCGCCCTTGCACTGACACACGAGAGTGATTTCACATGGGGCAGAGCATGGATGTGCAGAAAGGGGGTGCTGATTCCCTCCCCTGTGCCCCGCTCTGCCCTGAGAGCCTGGCTCATGTGACAGTCACCCCAGGGTGGAGAGTTTCTTAATAAAGATTCTCTAATACCTGTTCCCCCCTGAAGCATCCACCATCCGTCCCTCTGACAAGGCTGTCAGCCCTGGTGCCCAACCCAAGTGCAGGCTGGACCCAGAGGCTTGCCCTCCTCTGGTTCAACCCACACTTCCGCTGACATAACCAAGAGCAGACCTTTCAACACCTCTAGTATTTCCAACTCTGCCCCGTGGCTTCCCTGTCACAGCTCCCACAAGCAGGATAAGCAGACAGGAGGCCCTAGGTTTGTGTGGAGAGGGTATCAGGTCTCTGGCATCTCACCTGGCACAGGTAGAAGGCCCCTGCTCAGGACATCCAGCCTGCTGCACACCCTCTAAACACAGGGAGAGGGGTCCTGAGGCAGCTTTACCCCTGATCTCACCCCACCAGCCATGTGTACAACCTGAGACCCTCAGACACTCGGGACCAGGCGAGCACCAGCCCAGCAGTTCACCAGCCCTGTCACCCTGTCATCACCCTCCTGAAACAGACCACAGAGACCAGGGCTCGGCCCCATCCCCACATACGTCACCTGCCCTGGGAACCTGGCAGGGAACACACTTCACTCCCCTAATTATTTTCTCTGGCTGCGGGGGCGGCGGTGTGAGCTGCTAAGACTGCGTCAGGACGGACGGGGGGCAGCTTCAGTCACAGGAGGGGTGGAACACGGCCGGGCCAGGAGACAAGAGCCAGGAAGCCGTGGGGAGGGGGGCTGCCAAAGAAATCATCACTCGATGACAGGTGAGGGGGCGAGGCCAGGATGGAAAGGAGACCAGGATAGGGAGGAGGCCAGGGCAGGCCCGGGCTCCGAGGACCAGGTCAGGCTGGTTCTGGAGGCCGTGAGGCTGACTGGTCAGCCAGGTGTCCCTGCCTGCCCCCCGGACTCCCCAGCAGCTTCTGCAGCTGAGAGTCCCCGATCTCCACCTGGCCCATGCTGGACTCAGGTGCCCTAAGCTGCAGCTCAGATGCCCTCACTCCCATCTCGCAAACAGTGAGCCCACTTGAAAGAAATGGCTGCTGAGATCCCCAAGTTTTATTTCCAGCTACTGCCATGCCCTCCTGACCCACTCATCCCCAGGCTGTGCAGGGGAAGGGTCTTTAGATCCACGGGGGCTAGGGGTGCCTGGGGATCCCCCATTTGCCTCCACCCTCTGCCCCGGAAGATACAGCTGTAGCCCCGCAGCTGAGACAGAGCCAGAGCCCAGAGCCCAGAGCACGGAGTGGGGGACACGGGACCTCCTCTCTCACCCTCACCCTCCTCCAGCACCCACCCTCTCACGCACTCACACACACATACCCATCAACTCTCCCCATCAGCTCTCACACAAGCTTATACATGTTCACTCACATGATCCGTAAGCACACACACTCACAAAGTCACACACTCATTCACAAATACTGGTTCGTGTTGTCACACTTATGCATACTTGCACACAGACCCACAATCACACACTCATTCACACGCACCCATTCACACTTAAATAACACACCCCAGACAGAGCTGCCCCCAGTTTGGGACTCCCTAGACACTCTCTGCCAGCACTGCTTCTGCCTACGACTGGGGAGGTGGTGGTGTGGAGGTGGTGTCCCTCTAAGAAAGAAGCTTCACAGCTGTGAGAGGAGGGGTTTCCAGGTGGGAGAGGCCCTGGCTGGGGGCAGAGGGGACCCTCCTTGCTCAGGGCTCCTTGTGCAGCCCCCTAAGATCCCTAGCCCACTGCACACAGGCTGGCCCCAGAGCACCCTTCCCTCCTGCTCCCACTGATCCTTCTGTCCCTTTGGGGAGAACAGCTGCCAAGATGCCTGCATGCCCCCACACCCAGCCCCTCACCTCTGCAGCCCTATACCCTGCCATTTCCTCTGGACCTCACAGCTTCCTGCTCTCAGCTGGGTGGGGTGATGGGGATCGGAGCCCAGCAGTGAATAATCTGAGGTCTTGGCCAGGCTCCTTGCATCCCACCCTCTATCCACAGGAGCAGCTGCCATGCAAGACTCACTGGGCTGCTCCTGATCATATGCCACTCTCCTACCCCCTGCACGAAGGTCTAGAGCAGGAGAGCTGGCCCAAGGGTCTGCTGGGAACTCAGGGGCGGGGGTAAATAGCCACATATTTCAGCCATGTGTCCTGGCTGGGGTGAGCAGGCAGTCCAGGGCTCTCCCCACTCTGGTCAGCCTTCTCTGGGAAGCCAGCAGCAGTGGCCAGGCCTCCCAGACACACCTGGGATCAACCTTCCCAGAACATCACCCAGGGACCAGGACTGGCTCTTGGTCACTTCTGAACTCTTGCATGACCCTTGGCTGAGCAGGCTCACAAAAAAGGCCTCCTTCAGGTTTTCTGAAGGAAGAATGGCAGGGTCTCTCCCCCATTCTAGAATGCAGTCCATCACAACTCCATCTGGCCCCTCAAGTCCTCTGTCTCCAACACCACACTCCCAGTCTACCGCCTAATATTTCCAGCTGAAGGGGAGTCTCTCACCAAACCCTCATCTTCCAGGTGAGGACCTCAAGTCCAGAGAGGGGAAGACATTATTGCACAGCAGGGCCGGCTCAGAACTCACCTTCCCTACCCAGTGGCAGCCCTCCCCTCATAGCACATCCAGAGTTCAGGACTGGAGGGGAGTCAAGGGGATGAAAGAGTGAGACCTAGAGCCCACTCTGACCTGCCTCCAGGTCCCCGGCCGCCCATCCCACAGGCCTCCCACCACCCAGCTTGTGTCAGAGGAGCCCCGAGACACAGCCCCCAGGTTCTCCAGGAGCCCTTCCACACCAAGAAGAGGCACGGAGCACCACAAGCACCCCAGCACAGCAGGTGCCTGGGGAAGCAGGTTGGAAAGCCCCTCAACAAGGACACAAGGCGTCCAGGTGACCTTGGGGTGTTTCCTGGGAGTGGGGCCCCAGCCAGCTTCAGCATCTCCATGACCCACTGCCAGAGACTGTCCTGGACCAGAGCCCTGAATTCTAGAAACACTGACCACCCCCAACATACACACACCTATCTTACCTTCTTAACATCTGTCTGTCCTACTCGACCTCAAGCAGTCCCTCCCAGGGCCAGAGGCTGCATGTCTCCCCATTGCCCACCAGGCCACCCATTGACAGACAACAGAGTGGAAGGAGTCAGGTGCAGAGTCAGAGAGAACTGGATTCTCTCGTGAGCTGCATAACCCCACCTCCCTGAGCCTCAGTTTCCTCCATCTAGAAATTGGGCATAACACAAACCACTCTACACTGAAAGCATTAAATGTGTCCATATGTCTCAAGACAGGCGCCCAGCAGGTACTCAAAGCCATTGCCCTCTCCCCCCGCCATGCCATCCCCCACCTGCTTGGCACCTGCTGCCGCTGGCCTGGCTTCAGGAGCTGCCATGGCTACAAAAACCAGCATCTGGTTCAATCCCATCTCAGAGGGCTTTTGGGGGCCCTGTCTCACTAACAGGACAGTCCTAGCCCCCGGGCAGGGCTGAGCCAAGAACAGGAATTTGTACTTGACATTTAAAAAGGCCCAGAGGCCAAGCGCCTGGGGACACAGAGTGACAGGAGCCCAGGGGAAGGGTTAAGGTGGCTATTTCACAGCCGGCAGGGTCTGTCTCAGCCCCAGCCATGCCTGTGCCCATAGGGCCCATGCTGTCTCCCAGTGGCACACAAGGGGTCTGTGCGGCCTCCTAGTCACCCCAGAAAGAAGCAGTGTTTTTCCCATTTATAGGTGAGATGGCTAAGGGCAACTTGTCCAAGTTCACACTTAAAACCCAAGTCTACATGGGATGTTCCAGACCCCAGACTCTCCATCATTCAGTCCTCCTGCCTCAGAGGACTGGAGGCCAGTGAGAGGCCCTGGCCTGTGTGCTGAGGGGGCAGGGGGCAAGTTCCCCCAGGCCCCGAGGAACAGGAACTGCCCACCTGTGGGGCACGACTGTCTGCTCACGTCTGAAGCCACATGCGTCACAAGACACGAGAATGTCCCCAACCAACTCTGGGTAGAAACCACTGAATAGCGCCCAGAGAGGTAAACTACATCCGAATCATGAGCACCACGGAGCATAATTATTAAATGCTGTCATTTCGGAAGAAAATTAATTAGCAGTAGCTGTAGCTGTCTTGTGTCTGCTGAAGCAGCGTGCATCTCAATTAAAATATAATTGCCGCAGCTTTCATCACAGTGGGTTAAACAGCGTGAGATGCCGAACGGGCTCCTGAGTCAAACACGTGGCTTGACTCAGTGTGGAAGTATCACAGAAGGGGAGGCGGGCAGGACAGAGGTTCTCCCCCGCCAGGCCCCTGTGCCCATCCATGCCCACCAATCCTGGCAAAAGGCAGCATGTCCAGGTGTAGAGATGGAAGTGGAGAGTGCTTCCTTCAACTTCTGCACAGACTCTGCCTTGGGAAAAGAGATTTTATGCCTGGCAAGAGTCACAGAATTCTCAAGGGGGCCCCAACTGTGGACAGTGAGCTACAGAGTAGACTGTGGTCTGGACTGGACAGATCAGGAATCACCTCACTACATGGTATCCCCTGGGGGAGGCAAAGGACTCAAGCAAGGACCCCCACTTTGCATGCCTACAAGGTCATGCTGGGAGAAGATGAGAGGCAATAGAGATCAGTGAGGCTTGTGGCTAAGAGGAGGCTACCATGAAGGGCAGGCTGCTCCTCCTCTCTGGCTGGCTCTTCCCACAGGAGAGTCAGGATCAAGTGCCAGACTCTCAACAGAGTCAGGGATAGAGTTTTTCCAGTTTCCTAAGTTTTAAAACACAGTGAAAGCCTAACCTAAGGGTAATCAATATCTGACCTCTTATCTAGGAATTTCCGCACCTAGATACACACCAGAGTGTCATCACAGAAAGTAGAGTAGTGACTGCTGGTAGGGGGGCTTTCTACTCGTGGACGTGGGGTTCCTTTTGGGGCTGATGGAAACGTTAAAAAAATAAATGTTGCTGATAGTTGTACAACTCTATGAATAATCTAAAAACTATTTTTTAAATTTTTTATTTACCTTTATTTTTCTTGGAGTTTTTTTGTTATTTTGACTATTTTTTTTTTAACTTTTTACTTTGTATTGGAGTATAGCCAATTAACACTGTTTTGATAGTTTCAGGTGGACAGCAAAGGGACTCAGCCATGCATATACATGTATCCATTCTCCCCCAAACTCCCCTCCCATCCAGGCTGCCATATAACATTGAACAGAGTTCCCTGTGCTACACAGTAGGTGCTTGTTATCCATTTTAAACATATCAGTCTGTATATGTCAATCTCAAACTTCGTAACTATACCTCTCCAAAATTTTTCTTATTGACGTATAGTTGATTTACGATGTGTTAGTTTCAGGTGTACAGCTAAGAACTATGGAATTATGAGCTTTAAAAGAGTGAATTTTATGGTATATGAAGTGTAGCTCAACAAGGCAGTTACCAAAAAAAAAAAAAGTATGGTTTTTAAATCACATGCACCCAACAGCTGCCAGATTTTTCACCAATGCATCCTTCTCTCATTCTTCAGATGCATCTTGAGGGGCTGGTGCAGCTGTCTTGGGTTGGGAACTGGGCAGACGGCAGGGGGTGCCCTCAGCCCCACCCCCAACATCAGTGGAGCCTGGATGCTTTTCTGAATTGTCAGCTTGTATTAGAGGCTTCATCTTCACCTAGGCATCAGGATGCTTCTCAGGAAAGGGTGGTAAGTGATGGAGGGGAAGGGAGAAGAATGAGACCCGTCTGTTCAGGAACCCAGATCGGGAAGCCCCTGATGGTCCTCCCACACCCGGTCCAAGCCCAGCTTCACCACAAAGGTGGATGCTCTGCTCCGGGCCCTGAGGCTATGCCACCTGCATCACAATGTTTCCAGCCCCACACCTGCAGTGCTGCGGACGCAGCTACATGCCCCCACCCTCTGCCAACCGGGAGCGACCTGAAAGCAGGCACTGGACAGAGAAGGCGCCCAGAGGACGCACAAGGGATGAACGGCGATCCTCATATCTCTCCAGCACCAGGCACAGAGGGCACCCCGCCCCGGTGGGCTCAGAGGGAAGCAGGGAGCTCCGGCGTGGCGTCCAACAGCACATGGAGCTGAGAAGCCTGGACAAGCACCTGCTTTCCCACCTGTCTGAGCCGTGACCTTGAGTGAGAGGACACCACAAAATGCCAGGGACTCTTCCCAACTCAAGCCACAGGCCTAGCCAGCCCTTCCAGAAAAGCAGTCTCAGAGCAGCCCCGCCTCCCAGCCTCAAGGCACCCTGCTCTCCTAACCCTGTAACTGACTCTATAGACCTACCCTCTGGAACCTCTCTCACTCACCCTTTCCTGCAAAGTACCCTAACAATCTTCCTTGGGCCTTAAAAGCACTTCCACTCTGACCCACCCATTCCTCTTCAAATTAATCTCTCCCACAGAGAGCCCTCACAGCCCTGACAAAGCTGCTTGTCACAGGAAAACGCAGAACGCCAAAATAGTGGAAACAATTCCAAACAACCCCAAATAATGGGCTGGTTAAGTCACCCCAGCATGTCCAAACGATGTAACATTAGTCACTGAAAATCAGATTTACAGAATTACTTAATACCATGAGATGGGCTTATGTTAAAATACCAAGTGAAAAAACCCAGGGTGCAAAGTTGCACACAAAGCAGGACGCTCTCACCGAGCTCACAGACTGCAGGAGGGACGCTGGAAGGAAAGGTACCTGCCACCACGTGCCACTGCTGAATAAAGGCATCACTGAGGCTTTCTTCCTTCTTCATTTATACTTTCTGGAACTGCACACACTGTGTCTTTGAGCATTGATTGTTTGCTTATAACTATGGATTACAATAAACTGTGGAAAATTCTTCAAGAGATGGGAATACCAGACCACCTGATCTGCCTCTTGAGAAATTTGTATGCAGGTCAGGAAGCAACAGTTAGAACTGGACATGGAACAACAGACTGGTTCCAAATAGGAAAAGGAGTTCGTCAAGGCTGTATATTGTCACCCTGTTTATTTAACTTATACGCAGAGTACATCATGAGAAACGCTGGGCTGGAAGAAACACAAGCTGGAATCAAGATTGCTGGGAGAAATATCAATAACCTCAGATATGCAGATGACACCTCCCTTATGGCAGAAAGTGAAGAGGAACCATAAAGCCTCTTGATGAAAGTGAAAGAGGAGAGTGAAAAAGTTGGCTTAAAGCTCAACATTCAGAAAATGCAGATCATGGCATCTGGTCCCATCACTTCATGGGAAATAGATGGGAAAACAGTGGAAACAGTGTCAGACTTTATTTTTCTGGGCTCCAAAATCACTACAGATGGTGACTGCAGCCATGAAATTAAAAGACACTTACTCCTTGGAAGGAAAGTTATGACCAACCTAGATAGCATATTCAAAAGCAGAGACATTACTTTGCCAACAAAGGTCCGTCTAGTCAAGGCTATGGTTTTTCCTGTGGTCATCTATGGATGTGAGAGTTGGACTGTGAAGAAGGCTGAGCGCCGAAGAATTGATGCTTTTGAACTGTGGTGTTGGAGAAGACTCTTGAGAGTCCCTTGGACTGCAAGGAGATCCGACCAGTCCATTCTGAAGGAGATCAGCCCTGGGATTTCTTTGGAAGGAATGATGCTAAAGCTGAAACTCCAGCACTTTGGCCACCTCATGGGAAGAGTTGACTCATTGGCAAAGACTCTGATGCTGGGAGGGATTGGGGGCAGGAGGAGAAGGGGACAACAGAGGATGAGATGGCTGGATGGCATCACTGACTCGATGGACGTGAGTCTGAGTGAACTCCGGGAATTGGTGATGGACAGGGAGGCCTGGCGTGCTGTGATTCATGGGGTCGCAAAGAGTCGGACACGACTGAGCGACTGATCTGATCTGATCTGATGACAAAATATGCTCCAAACCATTTGTCCACAGAAGATACGAATCTCTCCTCCCCACCACGACCCAGGCAACAGGTCCCAAGATCTCGGAGCCTCTGAGCATCAGCATAGCCCCTTTCTTCTGCCCAGCCTGGAACTCGTCACCCTGGGTGTTCCTGGGGATTCAGAATGAGCTGTTTCTAGTAAAACATATCCCTGCCACTCACTGGGTGCTGGGTGCCACACCAGCCCCCGTGGTTACCAAATGAATGTGGTCGGTACCCTCAGAAGGATTTGCTTAAGTGGAGGCAAGAAACAAGGAAACCAGGAATTAATTGAGGAAAAGGACCTGAGCTTCTGGGTGCTGGGAAACAAGTGGAGGAGGGAAGCCTTGGGTGTTACCAAGAATTTAAATGTTATCCTGGACTAAGGTTTGTATAAGACTGGCAGTGCCAACCTGCTCCTGGTCCAAGGCAGACATTGCTAATCAATCACAGTGCTTTTTCTGAGCAGCCCTGGTAGGGGGTGGGGGTGGGGGCAAGACATCAGACAGCCTCTCCCAATCAAACTGCCCTGGCACAGGCAACCAACTCCCTCCATCTGTGCCTGTGGGCAACACGCCCTGTAAGGACGGGAGTGGCCTGACCGCATTTGACACAGATTGCTCCGGACACAAGGCTGCCTGGGCTTCAGGGAGACCAGGCCAGAGACAGATGTAGAAGTCCAAGCCCTGGAGTGTGCCAAGGGCATGGGGAGGGAGTGGACAGGGCCGCACTGTCCACTCTGAGGCCAATTTCCTCTCTCCTCCTAACTTTGAGGAGGCCCAGCAAGCTTAGCCCTCTGGAAGGAAAAAGACTCCAGCCTGGCCAAGCAGCCAAATGCACAGAAGGGCTGCACTGGCCAGCTCACGACTGGGATGGGCAGAAGGCCCCCCAAGACAGCCCTGGGCACCTGCCCAAAGGCTCATGTCCTCCCAGACAGGTCAGTGTCTGAGCCACTTGCTCAAACTGTTCCTTCAGAGCACGTGGCCCCCGATGGCTTGTGTCCTGTCTCCTCAAGGAGACTGCAGATCTCTTCAAAAAAGGAAGAAGCTCTTGATTTACCCACAGGACTCTAAGCTGGAAGGAAGGACCCTTGGAAACCAGCCAGCCTCAGTGTACAAACGGGAAGGCCAGGCTCAAACATATGGAGACACCTTCTGAACTCAGAGCAGGTGACCGGCAAAGCCAGAGTTCAGTGTGTCCCATGGCATGACCCTGTCTCCTGAGTCCAGCAGAGTGCTGGACCCAGGAGGCACCCAAACCTTTAGTGCAGGGCAGTCCTCCCCCTTGAGCACCGGCCCTGGGGCTGCTGGCTGCCACCCTGTGCACCAGCCTACCCTTTGCACACAATACGCAGAGAGAGGCTCAGCCCCCTTGCAGGAGTGGGGACCCATGCAGTGCCCATCAGCAGCACCACATCAAGATCGCATGGCTGCTTTTGGGCTTGCTCAGGCGTGCTCTTCAAAGATGCACTCTGATTTGCTGCCACGGAGCCTCATGTGGCCAGGACAGACGAGGATTCCTGGTGGGCTCTGGGCCTTGGCGAGCAGGGCTGAGATGCATGTCATCAGCAGTGCCTGGGCTCCAAAGATTAACTCAGACTCAGCAGGTGGGAGCAGAGGGGGTGTGGTGGGCTCACAGAGGAGGCCTTTTTCCATCTGTCAGGCAGGTGTGGTCAGCACTGATGGCTGAGCCCCAATTACTATTACCACTATAATCAGAGACACCTGCAGGCACCCAGCACATGGCTTCCCACTGGCAACCTTTCCCAATCCACACGACATTCAGAGGTTCCCAGCCCCATCTTGTTTTATTCTTTCTTTTTTGTATATTTTGGCTGCACCAGATAGCATGGGGGACCTTAGTTCCCTGACCAGGGATTGAACCTGAGCCCCGTGCATTGGAAGCATGGTGTCTTAACCACTGGACCACCAGGGAAGTCCCAGCCCCACTTTCAAGACGAACCGAGGATCCCAGAGGTTCCCTCTCTTGCTAAGACCACAGAGCAGAAGAAGGGCAAACATTTAGGACTCTGCACACAGGTCCCACCTCACATCGTCCCTACCTCAAATCACCTGCCCATCGGGTAACACCTGGCTGTCCTCTGGGCAATGACATCCTAAATGCAGGGCACCCTCCCCATGTACCTGGTCACTCACCAACACCCCCAAGTGCCTTGGGGTCTGTGCCAGGCACCTGAGCCAGGACCCAGACAAGGGCAGCTCCTACCCTCCCTCAGCACACCCCTGGTCCAGCTGTGGAGGCAGACTGGTAACCTAGCACCAGTACCGGATGGAGCAATGTCCAGGAGAGGAGGCATTCCAGGAGAAGGAACTGCCAGGCAAAGGCCAGGAGAGGAGGCAGCTATGGGCACTGAGAGGCCAGTGGGAAGCTGGTGATCAGCAGCACAGAGGATGTGAGTGTCTGAGCAGAGAGGGGGCTGGGAAGATGGAAGCTGAGGGTCTGCACGTCTCGTAAGGGGCCACAAACTGGCACAACTCCAAGGAGCACCAAACAATATGGTCTGAGTGAACGTGAGCACAACCAGGATACAGAATGGGCTTCCCCGATGGTTCAGCGGGTAAAGAATCCACTTGCCATGCAGGAGACACAGGACATGAGGGTTTGATCCCTGGGTTGGGAAGATCTCCTGGAGGAGAGCATGGCAACCCACTTCAGTATTCTCGCCTGAAGACTCCCATGCACAGAGAAGCCCAATGGGTGGGGTCACAAAGAGTCAGACACAACTAAGCACTACACACACAGGATACAGAATGAGAGCTGCTGAGGTCCACTAGGGGCCTCGGCCTGGGAGCGGAGTCTGCTTGAGATGGAAAGGCCCCTGCCTGCAGACAACTCCAGGCTGGGAGTGTACAGCAAAGCCTCTCAGTGCATGGAAGGAAGGGCTCCTGCAGAGCCGAGGGCTTATCAGCCCATGAGACTCACAGACCCCAGCAACACGAGCCCCACCCCCACCACGGGCCTCGGATCAAACATCAAAGGCCAAGCTCTCAGGGTATCCAGCCAAGTCCTGAGCACCCCATCCTGCCAGGTTTCCAACCACCACCACCACCCAGCACCCTGGCCAAGCTGGTTTCATTCAGTCCTGCTCCAGGCAACTCCCTCCCTCTGTGGGGCCAAGGAGAAGGGCAGGAGGCACAGGCAGGCACCCATCATCAGTCAAGCAGGACCTGTCCTGCCATGCAGACATCTAGAGGATGTGCATTTATCTGTGTACGCACACACACACACACGTGCACACTGTGCACTCAAACTTCTATAAACTCAAAATCCATACACAATCAGAAATGCACTCACATCCAATGGATGAATTTACAAACACACAATAACAGACGCACTTGGGCATTCATAAATATACAAGTCACGTACAACAGGCATATGAAAGGGACATGTCCTCACACAGCAGCACACGGGCACTGCTTGGTATACACACATAGGAGCAGCCCAAGGGACAAGCCCCTGAGCCTGCCTCCTGGAACCCAGGGAAATCGCTGCCAGAAGTACGCTCCACAGTTCAGGCCAGGCAGGTTCATTTGTCTCAGCGGCAGGGGGGGACAGGTGATGAGGTCCCCCCAGCAGTAAGGAGGCCAGGCCAGGCAGAGACAAAGTCCCAGAGAGGGGGGCTAAATGCTCAGGGTCCTAAGGTTCTGCGGGTGCCCCAAGTCCCAGGGAGCCCCGGAAACTTTCATTCTGCAGCAGAAAGAGCCCACTGGACCCAGGCAGTGCCGGCTGCTCAGCACCAGCCAAGGGCTCATGATGAGCAGGGGGTGCGCTGACTTTTGCACACCTTACTGAAGACGCCACAGGGCTGAGCACATGTGTAAAGGCCCAGGAGCCTCTCCTGACTTCCCTTCATTCCTCCATTGACAAATCCATCCATCCATCCATCCAATCAATGTTGGCAGTGGGTGGGTGCCAGTGCCGCACACCAAGCTGAGTGCAAAGTGGGTTCCAATGTCAGAGTGGATCCCAGAGCAGGGAAGTGTCACTTCTGGTCACAGTGTCTGCTGTTGGACCATTTCCCAGTGAGGAATTTTGTTACCTCTCCTCATCCTCAGGAGGCCATAGGAATATTAGGCCCACCAGCCTTGAAGAAGCCCTCAAATTCCCCAACTGAATGAATGAATAGAGAAAAATATGGGACAGCCCCTCAGCCCACAGGTATTTTATCTGTCTGTCAAAGGTTCCTGGCCCACTTTTCCCAGGGAGCCATCCTGCCCCCAGCTGTGGCGGTAAGGGGGACTGCAGCCTGCTGGGCATAGGTGTGTGGGGGACCTCTGAGGGCAGGCAGAGCAAGGCCTGAAGTCCTGGGGCTGAGGGGGAGCTGTGGGGTCCCGTCCAGATGCAGGCAGCAGGCAGAGGAGGGGCAGACAGCGCCTCCAGGTCCAGGTACACCGGGACCTACCCTGGCAGGGATGAGGCAGGAGCCTTTCCCAATCAGAACTGCCATTCACAGAATGTTCTCCAGGTCCAGACCTCACCCGAGTGCCTACCACCGTGTCATCTCCAGGACACCCCTGCAAGGCAAGAACAAGGACCTCTGTCCCACATGTGAGGACAGGGAGGCACAGAGGGACACAGAGCACTCAGGTCACACAACTAAGTGACCAGGTTGGCCTGACGCCAAAGACAGCACAGAGAAGGTACCTTCATGGCTCAAGTCACCATCTGCTCACAGCAGTGGCAAAGCAGCGGGTTTCATGGCCTCTGCTCTCCAGTAGCCTGAACACACTTCTTAGGTGCAGACAGGACCACCGAAAGCACCCCACCCTCCCACAGGGAGAAGGCTCCACAGCTAGGCTCAGTGGGCCTCGAAAGGAACCCCAGCTCCACCGGCCACTTCACTTATCAGAACCTCAGTGTCTCCCTGTGTAAAATAAGGATACATGAACCCACTGCACAGGAGCACCAAGCCCAGAGCCTGGTGCAGAGTGAATGCACAAGAAACGCATGCGTGTTGGGAGAGACACTGCTACTCCACACCGGAGATGCTGCAGCTTTTAATAAAAAATAATACACCAATACATGGTGGAGTACGAAGTAAAAGCATTTAGAGAAGAGCTTCAGTGGGTCTGGGTTCCAGAAAGGTCAGGAGGAGACGGGCATGGACTGAGCCCAGAGGCGATGGAGGCAGCCGGGGTGCCAGCATCGAAGGGAACATTGCAGACACCGGGCACGGAGGCCCTGGATGTGCCTAACAGAGCCCGGCGCTTCCAAGGATGTCAGGTCCCTCACCTCGCAGCGCCCACAGGGTGCAGTCCTGGACAACCTCCTTTCCCAGATGGAGAATAAGAATAAGAGCGAGGGAATAGAAAAGAACTTGAGGATCAGGCGGCTTGTTGAATGGAGCCAGGACTGAGGCTGGGGCTGCTGGAGAGAAGGTCAGGGGGGCGGGGCAGGGGACCATGGGGGAGGTGGGGAGAAGCCCCCTGGTGCCCGTGCCCCCATGCCAATTTGCTGAGGGTATTAAAAAGTTTCTTTTCAATTACTCCTTTCTTGGAAATTACTAATAGCACTCTGATGAAGATGCGGCTTAATTTCCCAGTTGGTTTGGAAATGAGGAGACCCATAATTGTATGACCCTCTCGGCAGTCGCAGACAGAGATGAGAGGGGGGTTGCCCCTTGGGGGCCGATCGTGGATAAAAACATCCCCACTGAACGTGATGGACCCCGGTGCCAGACAAGGCTGGGGTGTAAGCTGCCTCCCCTGCACCCCGGCACCCTGCTCCATGCACTCAAGGTCCTGGCCTCACACACTGCTCTCATTTGGAAAAGCTCTGAGCCCTCTAGGCCATGACCACCTCCTCAGGGACTCAGGTCTCCGCCTCTCCAAGGAAGTCAGCTCCCAACCAAGGAAGCAGCTCGCATACAGTCCCAGGCCCACTGCCTGGAGCGGGGAAAGCCCAGGGCACACTGCAGATGGGAGGAAAAGATGAACAGCCCTTAGAGCGGCTGTGTGTTTTTCAGGTCTTTCGGTCATCTCCACATCTCAGCCTTGCCAAAACCCCATGAGTACACCCGCTGGATAGGGGAAAGAGGCAGCTGCCCGATTTCCTCTGGGTGTGGCCTTGGTCTGACTCTGAAGGCTGGCTTCCCTCCATCCCCACTCCCTTCTCGTGAACCTGCCTCTCATACCCAGAGATAAGGCAGATCTGGGAACAAGCCCCACAGGGCAAGTTGCCTTGATTGGAGCTTCTAGTATCAGCCCCAGGAATTTCACTGAAGTTTTTTAGAATCTTTCCCTATAATAGTACAGTCATGACAGCCATTGCTTTTTTTCAGACGCTGACTCTGTTATGTCACACTGTGATTTGTGAAAATCACCCCGTGGGGGTGGAGGGGAGCACGATAACATTCCCATTTTACAGATGCAGAAACTGAGGCACAAAGGTCTTGAGGAACTGAGTCAATATCCCACCAGGCCAGTCTGAGCACAGGGACGCTCCTCCACGCCCCAGCCAGCTCCCAGGTTTTCTCAGACTGATGAAGAACACAGAACATATGCTTCGGCGTAAGGACTTTCCCAGTCCTGAGATGGGGGTCCCTCCTGACCACAGTCTTTTCTTCTCTGCTGAGGGCAGCCTCTGTGCCTCCCTACCCCAGGGCTCCTCCCTGAATCCTCTCTAGAGGGGCTGTGGGACAGTCCTCCCCAGGTAAGGAGGTCCTTGGGGTCCCCACCGAGTGGGCACATGCTTGGAGGGGCCTGCTGGCCAACTTCACACCGCCCAGGAGCTGAAAGGGACGTGCTGCCCCAGCCACAGTGCTTCCTGGTGAGGCCGATAGGTTCAGGCTGAGGCGCCACAGCTGGACTGAAGGCTACGGGATCGGGAAGGGTCAGCCGGCTGCAGACATGCAGAAGAACAGCAGGAATAGCTCACCCCAGCCGGGCCTCGCCAGCGTGAGCCTCTGAACCCTCCGCATGGGGTGTAAGGAAACCCCATCCACCACGGGAGAGGCACTGGGCGGGGACCCAGACGTCCCTGTGACCTCATCCACAGAGGGACTCTTGTTTGGAAAACACGCGCTATCACTGTGACAAATGCTGTCTGGATTCCAGGAGTCTTTTCCTGCTGCCTTCTCAATCCCCAAATCTCCCTCTACACCAATACCTCCGATCTTATGCCTCGCGTCTCCTCCAGCCCGCACTGGAACACACCAGAAGGAGATCAGGCAGCGAACTTTGGAAACAAAGGAGACCTTGGCCTCGGAGACACATGGTGAACTCTGTCTCACCTCCTCACTGACTCCCACACGGCCAGAACTTTGCTGGGCAACAGGACGCCTCTCGTCCTGCAGAATCTCCTATCTGTTCCCTGGACAAGCCCTGATGGCCCTAACAGAGGGCAGATGGCTCCAAGTGTCCACTGACAACACAGGCAGGCACACCCCCTCCCAACCCTGCTGCAGCTATTCAGGACGAACCCCCACCAACCCCGGGGTCCTCAATGTTCTAGCCTCACAGATTCCCTGCAAAAGGAAGACACAGACGTGAGTGGGTACTGCAGGAATCAGCCTGGGCTGTCAGGAAAGGCTTCCTGGAGGAGGCAGCATTGACCCTGGGCATCAGAGCCCAAGGAGTCTTGGCAGTAGGAAGCAGGGGTGTTGTAAGCACAGGGTAGTCACTGCGTTCTTATCACCCTGAAGGAAGCTCTACTTTTATCACCAAAAGGAGTCCAGGCCCTATCACAGGATCAAAACCTGCAAATTCTGAAGCTTTCTAAAGCACAATATATACATACTCCCAAAACCTCAACTGAGCCATTGGGACTTTAAGCCTCGCTTAAAGGCAAAAAGGCAGCAGTGCGCCATGCGGTGATAGGGGCTCTGTCCCCAGAATGTATGAAAACAGTCAACTTTTCTGCAGCATCCAGGACTGAGTTCAGGGTGTGAAAGGGACCCTAGGGCACCTGGGAGAGGTCTGCTGGTCCCACACCGGGATATCTGGGGACAGCATGGGATTGCCAGATATGAATCCTCCATCCCAAGGACAGAGGAGGGTCAAGGAAAGACCCCTGGCAGAGTGGGCACCAGCTTGGGACTTGTGGACAGCAGGGGCCTCGGGGCTAGAAGTAAGGCAGTGCTCACCACACCCTAGACAGAGGACCCTCAGCTCTTTGCGCTGGGCATTTGCAGCAAGAACCAATGAATCAAGGTGACAGCTCATTGCTGCCTCAAGAGACACAAAGGCAGACAGACCAGAGCTAACTCAGGAGCCTTTTATCAGAGAAACACCTAAAAACCCAGGGAAATGACAGCTCCACAGGTGATGAGGTTTAGAAACGCTAGGTCAGCATGAAGCAAGTTTCTTTAGTGGAAGACTTCACAGAGCTTTCAAAATAGCGCCTCGTGCTTTTAAGACCCTGGAAAGCCCCTGACTAAGGCTTCCCGGGTAGCTCAGCTAGTAAAGAATCTGCCTGCAATGCAGGAGACCTGGGTTTGATCCCTGGATTGGAAAGATCCCTTGGAGAAGGGAACAGCTACCCACTCCAATACTCTTGCCTGGAGAATTCCAGGGACTGAGGAGCCTGGTGGGCTACAGTCCATAGGGGTACAAAGAGTTGGACTGAGCAACTTTCATTTTCACAAGAGGCTTCTCCCAAAGTTGGCCCTTTCTTCCTGCAGAGTCTGTGCACAAGGGGAGCTGGAAACTCCAGGAGCCTTCCTGGCCTCTCCCTCCCCCTCCCAGGGCACAGCAAGCTGGTTGGGGTCTCCCCAGGAGAGCTTGAATCCTGTGCCTGGCTGGGATCCACCCCTCACTCCTGCTAGGGATGGGGTGCAGGGATGGGGTGCAAACAGGTGAGGGTGAAATCATGAAAAAGCTCCCCTCAGAGTGTCAGTTCTTTAAAAAATTTTTTAAATGTTCACATCAACACGTGCAATGTATGAGGGTTATTAGCCAATTCCTGGGACACACCTAACGGTTTGGGGATGGAGGTGAGAAGCTTGCTTTGACAACTTGGGAGGCACAGCCTGGGTCTCCTCCAGGTATCTCCCGAGCCAGTGACATCCACTCCCAGCATGTCCTCAGGTAGCACCATGGAAGGTGGCCACCACATCCCTCGGCCGAGGCCCCACCCTTCCTGGCTGACACCAGAGCCTGGGAACCACAACCCACATGCTCTGGCTCCTCACCTGCACCTACTCCCGTGCCCTAGGGCCATCAGTACATCCTCCTTGCAGCTCAGAGCATGGTGAACACATCCAGGTGACAATATAGGAGGCCCAGGAGACTTCCATCCAGCAGGAAAGGTTGGGGGACACGTAGGGTCTGCATCACCAGTGGGGCTTTTCTTGGGACCCCCAGAGGAAAGTTCTTAAAGCAAGATGTCCTCTCAGGACTCTGTGCTTGTCTCCATGGACAGAGAAATATGGCTTTGGAAAGCCCTGGCCATCCGACCGGCCAGGGAAAACATAAAAGGCCCTGTCATTGAAAAAACCCTCTAAGAATAGAACCTACCCCCAAAATCTGTGAAAATGGTCTTGGGTTTTGACCCCTACTTGTCTCTCGCAGCCTGGGCCCACAGACATGTGACGCACACACCAGATCCAACTTCAGCTCCGTGAGCAAAGGCAGGCCCCCAAGTCCGTCAGAATCTCTTCCAGTGGACAAGATGGCACATGCCGGCCCAGCCAACACAGTAGGGATCTTCGTCATTCTGTCCAGAGGCTGTTATTAGAAGACAGTCTCCTGGCTCTGTGCCAGCCCCTCCCGGCTCTTTCCTGGAGGGCTCCCCCCACCCTGCCCTGCCCAGTGCCAGACAGCAGCTAGACCCGAGTGTCCACTGGATACCAAGCCTTGCTGCACCAAGCTCCCCACCTCCCCGCCCCCAGCAAGCCACCCTCGACCTCCTACCTTCCTTCCTGCCTCCCTCCTTCCCTCCCTCCCATTTCATTGAGATGTAATTGACCAATAACATTATACTAGCTTAAGTATACAACACAATGGACCTTCCCGGTGGCTAGCGGTAAGAATCTGCCTGCGATGCAGAAGATTCAGGTTCAATCCCTGGGTCGGGAAGATCCCATGGAGAAGGGCACGACAACCCACTCCAGTATTCTTGTCTGGAGAATCCCCATGGACAGAGGAGCTGATGGGCCACAACCCACAGTGTCACAAAGAGTTGGATACGACTGAAGCAACTGAGCACACACACACACAACATAATGATTTCATCAGTTCAGTTCAGTTCAGTTCAGCCGCTCAGTCGTGTCCAACTCTTTGCGACCCCATGAATCGCAGCACACCAGGCCTCCCTGTCCATCACCAACTCCCGGAGTTCACTGAAATTCATGTCCATCGAGTCAGTGATGCCATTCAGCCATCTCATCCTCTGTCGTCCCCTTCTCCTCCTGCCCCCAATCCCTCCCAGCATCAGAGTTTTTTCCAATGAGTCAACTCTTCGCATGAGGTGGCCAAAGTACTGGAGTTTCAGCTTTAGCATCATTCGTTCCAAGAAATCCCAGGGCTGATCTCCTTCAGAATGGACTGGTTGGATCTCCTTGCAGTCCAAGGGACTCCCAATGATTTCATATGTATGTATATTGTGAAGTGATCAACACAGGAAGTCTAGGGTGCAAACATCAAACTCATGTAGTTACATATTTTTTTCCTCATGATGAGAACTTTTAAGATTTATTTTCTTAGCAACTTTCAGATACAGAATACATCGTTATTAACCACGGCTATCATGCTAAGCAGTACATCCTCAGGACGCAATGTTTGTTCTATTTTTTATTATTTAAATTTTATTTAGTTTATTTAAGTAAAACGGACTACATCACTATGTTAGCTTTAGGTATACAACAGCAATTTGACGTTTCTATACATTACAGAATGATCACCTGTCCCTTCCTGCCTCCCTCTCTTCCCTCCCTCAGCAGACATTGATGAGAGCCAATGCTCTCTCACCGGATGAAAGAGACAGAGATCTGATACCCAGTTAGCCAATCAAAAGTGTGACAACCGTCAGATAGGAGTCTGTCCTGGGGGAGGGGGAGGCGTGGCCAGCTAGGCCAGTGGTGGGATACAACTACAGAACCCAAGGCCAGCTGGGGAGCCAGGAGGCTTGGGACCAGTGCTGAGTCTGGATCAGCCACAGGCCCTCGACAGCCCACTCATGGCACAGGGCAGGGGAGGTTGTCCGTCTCACGGGAAGCCCTCCCACTCCCTGTGCCACCCATCCAGCACATCCCCTGCCCCTTGACATCCTGAGCATCCTCACCCACCCCGGCCCAGGCTCCACCACGAGGGGCTCTGGGAAGGCAAGAACCAAGGCTGCCTCCTGGGCCCCTTCCTCCACTCACAGCCCCAGCTTAGACATCCTCCCCCAACTGGGTCAGTCCACACAAGCCTTCGCATCGTGCCCTCAAGTTGGCTACACAAGACCAGCTTCCTCCTTGGCGACCTGCCTTTCTCCCATCACCCAACTCCTTTATTTTGAAAAGCAGTGAAGCTACCAAGATCCAGACCAGCAAAGGATAGGGAGAAATGTCTGGCAACAGTACTGGCTGCAGCAAAGCCAAGGTGCAGCCCAGTCTAGACCGTCTCCCCGCTCCATGCCACCGCCCCTCTATCCTCCCAGCGCTGGACCAGCTCCTCAGGATTGCACAACAGGGCATTCAGAGTCAGACCTTCCCGGGACAGGGTTTAGAGGAGAAAAGTGCGCCTAATGAAGAGGAACTAAAGGGCAGGATTCCAGAAGGACCTGGAAATACTGTGGCTGTTTTGTTTTGTTTTTGCAAAGAGGCAAACACAGAACTTCAGGGCATGAGAACAGAGTAGAAAGGGACAGGGGTGAGGTCTGAGAAAGCCCAGAGAAGGAAAGATTGATGCAGCAATGGTCCAAGAGCTGACGGAGACATTGTGGGGGAGGAGGGCCTGGCCTAGCCAGTGGGAAGGCAGGCGGGTGCTGTTAGGGCTAATAGGGATAAGAAACCAAGGACCACAGGTGATGATTAAAATGTGGTCACCTGCCCAGAATAACCTGAAGACAGCCTCTCCTTCCCCCTGACATATACACAAGTGTCAATAAGGAAAATTTCCCCAAATCTCCCAACACAACCTCCAGAGGTCACCCCAGGCCCTAGGGAAGCCTCGATCCTTCTGATCCTTGGAAGGTCCAGACTTTCTGACCTTTTCCACCAGAGGCACAGTGATGCCCTCTGGGAGGCCCCAGACTCTCCTCAGAGCCCACTCCAGGGCCACTCCCCAGCCAGGCATCCCAAGGAAAGATCAAATCCCAGGGCCCTGGGACGGTCATATCCCCTTCACCTGACAGATGCAGCAAGTGAGAACCAGAGAGACAAGGGCCTTGCCCAAAGGCGCACAGCGAACATGAATCACCCTGCCCTTCAGGGGCTGACCAGCCATGGCCCAGGGAAGAAGGCCACCAGAGGACCTCTGAGACCACCAGGGACATCCCCAAGGACTAAGGCCCCTCATTTGTCCAAGGTGCCACCGGGGTGGGTGTCTCAGAGGCAGGAACACCCACTTCGGTCTGTACTCACTGGCCATGTGGCCTCACACAGCCAAGAGGACTTCTAGAGCAAAGAAACCTGCCATGGGGTGGGGGACAGGGAGAATCACTTGAGATCCAGCTCTGAAAGAGCTTGGCCCCCAGTCACCGTGCCCCTTTCTTCCCCTTTTTCTATATGAGGGGAAAAGTTAGAGGTGCCCAGCCCTGGGTCAGGCTGTGTGTCCTTTGACAAGCCACTGCCCAACCTCAGCTTCCCCTTCTCTACAACAAGACGACCAGCACAGCAAGACTCAGAGGCCCGCAGGCCTTGTTGGCCTCTTCCCCTGGAAGTCTGGCCCCACAGAGTGGCCACAGCTGGCCTGGCCCTGGCCTGCGGACAGTGGGCTCCCCAGGGCCTGCCCACAGCCCTCTCCTCAGGACAAGGAAGGCGGGGGTGGCTGACGACCGGCTGCCTGATTTATAGCCTCCTCCAGCCGCCCTTCCCAAGGCGGCAGGCCCAGCAGATATTTTCCATGGCCACGGCCGAGTTCAGACATTCAAGGGAGCCCTGAGTCTGCACCTTGAGCCTGGCCCGGCCTCCCATCTCCTGATGGCGCAGGTGGCCAGGGGCCCAGGCCCAGGAACAAGCACTCCATCATGGGGGAGAGCAAGCGGGAGCTCAGAATGCCGCAGCCAGGGCCAAGAACCCCGGGTAGGGGAGGGCCAGGCCTCCCAGCCAGCGTGGTTCACACCAGGCCCTTCCCACTTCCGTTTTCCCCTTTCTCCCCATGACAACATCTTGAACGAGAGCCTCTGCTGGCAAGCCCGAGCACCCTGGGGTTTTCTGCCCCGACGCGGCTCCCACGCTCGGCTGTGCACACAGCCCTTGGACAGGCTGCTGAGATTGTGTGTGGTGCTAGTGGTGAAACACAAACCTCCAGCCCACACAAATGTTCTTGGAGGCCTGGCTCCCTCCAGGCAGGATCAGCCCAGATAACTAGGGAGGTGTCCCTGTCCCTCTCGGCACCAGACCCTTCCCCAGTCACCCGCTGGCCAAACCAGACTCTCAAATCAGGCCATGAGCACATTCAGATACAGATGATCCATACCATGGAATCTCTATACCGTTTAAAACGGAGCCTCCAATCCAGCTTTCTGCTTCCAGTCAAGATGGAATAACAGGAACTAGAATCAGGTTCCCACCCGAAACCACAGACAAAATATTTGACCGTAGTTTTCAAGACACTCAACTGCAGGCGACAAAGGGAAAGTGGTCCTGAGAGACAGAAATAAACAAGGTGGTGAGCACTAGAGAGTGCCCCAGGGTGAGGGCAGGGTGGGGACAGGGGGAGGGCAGACCTGGTGGACTCCCTGGCCTGCAGAGATGGAGCTGAAGTCCAGGCAGACCAGGGCAGTAAGAGTTTGCAAGACAGTATGCCAAGAGGGAGAGGTGAACAGAAAGACAACCTTAGAGACTGGCAGGGCACCCCAGTGATCAATGCAGACTACAACAGACACATGCAGTTCTGCACCAGGGCCAGGGAAGCAGCTAAAAGGAGGAGAGGGATGCTGCCCAGGACAAACAGGGCCACTGCCTGTTCCCACCACCCAGACTGGAAAGAAAAGCATTGGGTAGAGAACTCAGGATTTTGCCTCAGCAGCAACGATTAACTAACCCTGGGCTCTGATCCCATCTAACTAATCTTAAAAGCAAGGATAAACCTTTCAAATAAGTCAACCATGTCTTAAAGAAAGTTCAAAAATATTTACAAGATAACAAAAACGTTCAATACCCAACAAGATAAATTTTACAATATCTAGTATCCATCAAAAATAACCAGGCATGCAAAAAAAAAAAAAAACCCACAGGAAAATACATCCCATTATAAGAAAATAATCAATTAATCAAAACTGAATCAGAGTAGACACAGACATCAGAGCTTGAAGATAGCTTTCAAACAGTTAAGAGGAGACAGTAAAGATATAAAAAGACCCAATCAAACCTCTAGAGATGTAACACACACTAAATAGGATTAGTGGCAGATTGAGAGTGCATGCTCGGTCACGTCTGATTCTTTGTGACCCCATGGACTATAGCCCGCCATGTTCCTCTGTGGGTTTCCCGGGTAGCTCAAACAGTAAGAATCTGCCTGCAGTACAGGAGACCTGGGTTCAATTCCTGGGTCGGGAAGATCCCTGGGAGAAAGAAATGGCAACCCACTCCAGTATTCTTGCCTGGAGAATCCCATGGACAGAAGAGCCTGATGGGTTATAGTCCATGGGGTCGCAAGAGTCAGACATGACTGAGAGACTAACACTTTCATGCTCCTCTGTCCATGGAATTTTCCAGGCGAGAATACTGGAATGGGTTGCCATTTCCTACTCCAGGAGATCTTCCTAATCCAGGGATCAAACTGTGTCTCTTGCAGGCTGATTCTTTACCACGGGCACCACCTGGGAAGCATCAGCGGAAGATTAAACACTGAACTTAGATAAGACAATGAATCTGAAGAAACAGCAATAGAAACTAGCCAATACGAAAAGCAGAGAATTACAAAAGAGAGCATGTGACAACTTCAAGATGCCTAATACACATGTAATTGGAGTCCCTGAAGAAGAAATGGAGAAAAGAGAGTGGAAAGAAGAAATATTTGAAGAAATAAAGGCTAAGAATGTTCCAAATTTGATGGAAACTGCAAATGCAAAGAAAATCTGAAAAAAAAAAAAAAAAAGGATCCAGAGTAGAGATTATCAGCTAAGATCTAGAAAGTCACTAATTCTACTCAATATTCTATAATGACCTATATGGAAAAAGAATTTTTTAAAAAGTAGATGTATCGATATGTAAAACTGATTCATTTGCCATACACTTGAAACTAACCCAACATTGCAAATCAACTATCAGATCAGATCAGATCAGATTAGTCGCTCAGTCATGTCCAACTCTTTGCGACCCCATGAATCGCAGCACGCCAGGCCTCCCTATCCATCACCAACTCCCGGAGTTCACTCAGACTCACGTCCATCGAGTCAGTGATGCCATCCAGCCATCTCATCCTCCATCGTCCCCTTCTTCTCCTGCCCCTAATCCCTCCCAACATCAGAGTCTTTTCCAATGAGTCAACCCTTTGCACGAGGTGGCCAAAGTACTGGAGTTTCAGCTTTAGCATCATTCCTTCCAAAGAAATCAACTATACTCCAATAAAAAAAAAAAAGTTTTTAAAGTTACTGATAATTATAAAGGAGCGAGTTCATCAAGAGCGTATAACAATTCTAAACATGTATACACCTAAAAACAGAGCTTCAAATACATAAAGTAAAAACTGAAAGAATTGGTTTGAAGGCCAGTCAATATGATTCACCATATTATACCATCCGAGATCAAGGACAAGAAAAGGATATTTGCTCTTATCACCTGTAGTCAACACTGTACTGGATGGTTTAGAGGCAGTAAAATAAGGCAAAATAACTAAATAAAAGGCATCCAAATTGTAAAGAAAGAAAGAAAATTGTCTTTATTCTCAGATGATGTGATCATTTATGTTTAAAACCTGATAAAACCTGTAAAACAAGATACAAGTACATTATATACAAGTCATTTACATCTCTAAATACTAGCCAAATAAAATTTTAAAATACTACTTGTAACAACTTCAAATTACATAAAATATCTCAGGATAAATCTGAAAAAGACACACAATGCTTGTAAATTAAAAGAAGACCTAAACAAATGGAAGGACACACTTTGTTCTGGGGTTGGATTCCTCAGTATTGTTAAAATGTCCATTCTCTCCAAATTTATCTATATTCACTACACTCTCAATCAAAATCTGAAAAGCAGGGCTTTTTTTGAGAAACTCATATGAAAATGCAAAGCATCTAAAATAGCCAAAGCAACATTAAAATTAAAAAAGGAACAAAATTGGAGGGCTAAACTACCTGATTTCAAGACTTATTATAAAACTTAGTAACCAAGAAAGTATGGTGTCAGTGCCAACACAGACAAATAGATCAAAGGAACAAAATAGAAAGTCCAGAAACAGGCCCACACATTTTCAGGAAATAGATTTTTTTTTTAATAATGGTGCAAAGGTAACTTGGTGTAGAAAGAATAATCTTTTAACAAATGGTACTGGAGCAATTAAGACAGCCATTTGCAAATAAATAAATATAAGCAGACCTCGGAGAAATCGCAGGTTTGGTTCCAGAACACCACAATAAAGCAAATATCAAAATAAAGCAAGTCAACACAAGTTTTCTGTTTTCTGAGTGCATATGAAAGCTGTTTACACTATCTTGTAGTCTATTAAGTGTGCAATTTCATTGTCTAAAAAAACAACATACGTACCTAATTAAAAAACACTTTATCGCTAAAAAGTGTAGCCTTGAGCAATTCATAATCTTGCAATAGTGACATCAAAGATCACTAATCAGGGCTTCCCTGGTGGCTCAATGGTAGACAGTCCACTTGTCAATGCAGGAATCACAGATTCGATCCCTGGGTTGGGAAGATCCCACATGCCATGGAGCAACTAAGCCAGTGCACCACAACTACGGAGCCTGTGCTTCAGAGCCCAGAAACTGCAGCTGCTGAGCCCACACACTGCGACTGCTGAAGCCCCCTCGCCCTAGAGCCCATGTTCTGCAACAAAGAAGCCACCGCAATGAGCAGCCTGTGCACTGCAATGAAAAGAAGCCCCCACTCACCACAACTAGAGAAAAGCCCGCACAGCAATGAAGACACAACACAGTCAAAAATAAATAAATGAATAAAATTATTTTTTTAAAGATCACTGAAGGCACATCATCATAACAAATATAATGACAAAGAAGTTTGAAATATTGAAAGAATTACCAAAACGGGACACAGAGACACAACGTGAGCAAATGCTGTTGGAAAAATGGCACCAGAAGAATTGCTTCGTGCAGGATCACCACCGACCTTCACTTTGTAAAAAAATACAGTATTTGTGAAGTGCAACAATGCAAAGTACAGTAAAATGAGATGTGCATGTATAGAAATCATTAACTTTAGTCCATACTTTGTACTGTATCCATATGAATTCAAGATGGACCACAGACCTAAAACATTAATATCTCTTAAAAGAAAACATAGAGGACTTCCCTGGACCCAAGTGTCCATTAACAGATGAATGGATAAACAAAATGCAATCTATCTGTCCAATGGAATACTATTCAGCCCTAAAAAGGAATGAAGATCTTACACATGCTACAACATGGAAAGTGACAGTGAAAGTTGCTCAGTCGTGTCCGACTCTTTGAGAGCCCATATAGTCCATGGAATTCTCCAGGCCAGAATACTGGAGTGGGTAGCCCTTCCCTTCCCCAGGGGAATCTTCCCAACCCAGAGATCGAACCCAGGTCTCCCACATTGCAGGCGGATGCTTTATCAGCTGAGCCACAAGAGAAGCTACAACATAAATGAAACTTTAAAACATCATGCTAAGTGTAATAAGTCAGACACAGAGGGCAAATATTGTATGATTCTGCTTATATAAAACATCTAGAATGGGCGATTCATAGAGACAGAAAGTAGAATGGGGTAGGGGGCACACTATTAGGTACAAATTAAGCTGTAAGGATACATTGTACACATAGGGAATAGGGCCAATATTTTATAATAACTATAAATGGAATATAATCTTTAAAAATTGTGAATCACTATATTGTACACCTGTAACCTTTATAATAGTGTATATCAACTACATTCAGCTTAAAAAAAGAAACAGAAAAGAACTTAACAGGGATGGGGGAGAGAGAGAGAATGGAGTTACAGCTTACAGGCTATGGAATTTCTGCTCAGGGAGATGAAAGAGCTTTGAAAATTGACACTGGTGATGGTAGCACAACACTGTGAATGTAACTAATGCCACTGGATTGTACCCTTAAAATGGTTAAAGTAGAAAATTCTGCATTATATATATATTTTACTACAATTAAAAAAACAATAATATAGCATACAAAAAAACCATTGAATTGTACATTTTAAATGAGTGAATAGTATGGTTAAAAAAAGGACTAAATGTGAGCCAAAATAAAGTTTGTTATTTTATTATTATTTTTTTAGCCACACCACATAGCTTGCAAAATCTCAGTTCCCTGACAAGGGATAAACCCACGCCCTCAGCAGTAAAAGCACAAAGTTTTAACCGAATGGACAGCCAAGGAATTCCCAACAATTTGTTATTTCTTAAAAGTTGCTAACAGTTCAAATGATGGACCATTCCAAGAGTTGGCAAGGATGTGGCAGAACTTGGGTTCTCATATGCTGCTCGTGGGAATACAGAATAGTTTTAAACAGTTAAAACAGTTTTGTTTAACAGTTTTACTGTTTCTTAAAAAGTCCAACCTCATGACCTAGACACATCTACTTTCTGAGCCAGACGCCCCACCCCTCAAAGATTTACCTGGCAGAAGAGAAAAAGTCGTATGACGACTTGTACAAAATGTTCACAGTGGCCTTATGTGTGATAGCCAGAAACTGGAAACAACACAAATGTCCATCAGCAGACATCTGGATAAAGAAATTAGGGTGTATTCATCTGATGGAGTACCACTCAGCAATAAAAGGAGGGACCACCACCTAAGAAACATGGATGGATCTCAAAGTAACCGCCCTAAGTGAAAGAGACAGACCCAAAAGAAAA
Organism: Bos mutus; assembly: GCF_027580195.1. Lineage (NCBI taxonomy): Eukaryota > Metazoa > Chordata > Mammalia > Artiodactyla > Bovidae > Bos > Bos mutus. The sequence goes on from NC_091618.1 coordinate 63,339,511, forward strand.
AAAAAAAAAAAAACACATCCTGTACGGCTCCATTTAACTCTAGAAAAGGCAAACAGGTCTATAATGATCGAATGCACATCAGTGTTGGGCAAGCGAGGGGGTGGGAGGGACAGATTATAAAGGGCAGGAGGAAACGTCTGGGGATGATGGATATGATCACTATCTTGGCTGTGGTTTACAGACATAAGTCAAAACTTATCAAACTTTACATTAAAAGAAAACGCCACTGAGATGTAGTTTTCCTTCCAACTATCAGACTGGCAAAGACCAAAGGTTTGATTAGAACATTCTGTTGGCGTGGACTATGAGCACTCTTGCTGGTTGCTGGTGGGTGTATAAACTTCATGGAAAATGATCTGGTAATATCTATCCAAGCTACAAAAACTCCCACCTCTATGTCCAGATATTTCATTTCCAGAAAGTCATCTACAAAGATACACTCATGTATGCGAAATGACATATTCCAAGGTCATTCAAAGTAACACAGTTTACAGTGGCAAGTGTCCATCATTAGGAACTAGATAAAAAACACACACACACAATGGTACACCTCTCTAACCTAAGGAATGAGGAAGCTCTTCACGTGTTTACATGAGGTGGCGAGTGAAAAACGCAGGTTACAATACAGATGTATCCTATGCTTCCATTTGGGTATAAAAAGGGATAAAAGACTATCTAGTCATTTTCATGTGACTCACATGAAACATTTTTTGGAAGGATACACACCAAACCCAGTATCACTGGTAGCTCTGGGAGAACTACGTGGGCAGCAGAGCTACAGCAGAGCTAGGAAGACTTTATACATGTGTACAGATAACTCTTTATGCTTTTTTGAGATTATTAACCATGTGAATGCATGACTGTTCAATAAACAGATAAGTATAAATAAAAATTAAAGGTTAGTGGAAAATGAGTAAGGTTGATCTATCATAGACAGATGTGGGAAGAACACCAAGGCATATTGTTAAAGTAAGCACTCACCAAGAAAGCAAGGGGCTGAACACTATCAGTAGTATGATCCCATTTATGTAAAGATAAATGATAATGACAATAAAACACTGGTTTATGTCAACGGAAAACTGGAAACACATATATACCCATTATCAGTGATTATCTCTAGGGAATAAGAATTGGGGGGAACCTACTCTCTCCACATCATACATTTCTGAATCTTTAACCTTGTTCTGTTTGCATTTAGGTTTGTATCAGCAAAAAGAAGGATAAATTTTTACTGGTATAATGTTTGAATCAGAATAACAAATATACCTTTTATTTTTATTAGAATCAAAAAGTAAACAAGAAAAAAAAACTCCCCTAGGCAGTTACATTTTTTAACCACTTACCTAAAAACATGAGAAAAGAGTTTAATATAATATGACCTCACCTCTGATCAGGAATTCTACCTTTAGAAATTCATCCAAGGATGTCATCAGTTACAGTCAAAGAATTACATCTGTGGAGAAACATATCCCTGAACGTAGTGGTGAGTGAAAACCTAGATTATAAAACAGCATGTGTGATGTGATAAAATGTTAGTAAACATAGGGAGAAAAGTCTAGAAGAACATTCACTGAGGTGCTGGGGATCCCACGCAGAACATGGGGAACAGAAACCCAAGGTCACGGTGGCTTCAACTTTCTTCTTTTTAAGCCTTTCTTCACAATTAGTTTACAAGTGACCTATTTTTGTTCTGTTTTTTTTTTAAAAAGAAAGTTAAGTAGACTAAGAAACGTAGAGCCTTAATATACGTAAAGCTGTTTTTTAGAAGACTTGCTTATGAGAGTGAAAAAAAAGTAACTATGTCCAAATGAGGGGGGTCAGGACTTCCCTGGTGGTCCAGTGGTTAAGAATCTGCCTTGCAAATTCAGGTTCGATTCCTGGTCTAGGAACTAAGATTCCACATGCCAAGAAGCAACAAGCCACTGCCACAACTAGAGCGCCAGCCCACCACAACGGAAGATCCCACATGTGGCAACTAAGATCCATTGCAGTCAAATAGATATTAAGAAAAAAAAAAGAGGGGGATCAGCCACGAACAGTTTGCCAGAGCCTACAACAAATGCTTACAAAAGACATCCAGTAAAAATTACAGGATGCAAAACTATAAATCATACAATGGCAAACTCTACACATTGAGGAGAGCAAAGATAGGAACAGAAAAATGAAGACGAGGATTAAGCAGACCAAAAAACAAAATAAAACCTTAATAAGCCCAGAACAAATCTCCTGTTTTAATACGGTGGCCACCAAGACCCCTGGGTTGGGCTAAAATGAGAAGACAATTTTAGGCTAGGGAGCCTCACTGCAGCTGTCCTGGCTGGCAGAGTACCCCTGAGGGGTCATAGAGGGCTGCCCTATGGGAACCATGTGGTCAGTGGCTTCATAAAGCCACAAGCCTGTTCTCTGACCAGCAACCTGCAGCCTTGAACAGGTCCATTAGCTGAAGAGCATGACCACCGTCCTGCCTTGTGAAAGGATCTGGTCAAAAGCCCCATTATAGAAAGACCTCTCTGGAGTGCAGCAGGACAGACGTGGCACCGCATCATCACCCTCAGGTGGCCAGTCCCAGGTAAGGTCCAGAAAGTGCCTATCGGTCTGAGACAGGACACAATCAGGCACTCCCTCTGCTAATGAACTGATCCCTTTCCAGGTCAGAGACAAGGGCACAAAAGCGTCCAGGGGCCGGTAAGAACAGGCTCTGTCAAGATGTCTTTTAGCAGAAACTGTGCTGGGGACTCTGGTTTAAGCCAGCAGCAGTGCAAATGAGGTTTAGGATGTGGGTTAACTGGAGTTTAAATGAGTTGCTAGCAGGATGTAGCTGCCAAATATACAGTGCCCACCTGGGCTGCCTTCTTCATAATAATCAAGATTTCACAGCCAAGACATGGAAGCAAACTAAATGTCCATCAACTAAACGTATAAAGAAGATGTGATATCTATGTACAGTGGAATAGTACTCAGCCATGAAAAAGAATGAAATAATGTCATTTGTAGCAACATGGGTGGACCTTGAGACTACCATATTGCATGAATTAAGTCAGATATATGTGAAATCTTATACGTGGAATCTTAAAATCATACAAATGGACTTACTTACAAAACAGAAACAGATTCACAGACACAGAAAACAAACTTATGGTTACCAAAGGGGGAAGGGGGGAGGGATAAATTAAGAGTTTTGGATTATCAGATACACACTACTATACATAATATGAAAAACAGGACCTAATGTACAGTACAGGGAACTATACTCATATCTTATAATAACCTAACAATGGAAAAGATTCTGAGAACGAATATATATGCGTGTGTGTGCATGTGAGTATGTCTGTGTGTGTGTATGTGTGTGTGTATATATAAAACTGAATAACTTTGCTATACGCTTGAAACTAACAGAAGATTGCAAACCAACTATAGGTTAGTGTTTAGGTTAGTGTTAGTTGCTCAGTCATGTCTGACTCTTTGCAACCCCACGGACTGAAGCCTCCCAGGCTCCTCTGTCCATGGAATTCTCCAGGCAAGAATACTGGAGTGGGTAGCCATTTCCTTCTTCAGGGAATCTTCCCAACACACGGATTGAACTCAGGTCTCATGCATTGCAGGCAGCTTCTTTATCAACTGAGCCACCAGGGAAACCAACTATATTTCAATTTTTAAAAAAAGATTTTGTGCTATGTACCAGGGACTGGACACATAGTCTTTCATTCCCACTGAAGCCCCACAAGACAGGTCCACAGGTATCCCCACCTTACAGATGAGAAAACAGAGGCACAGAGCTGGAATGATCAGTCTGTCTCCAGTGCCTGATCCAAAGCCCCTATTCCACAAAACCTTCCAATAAGGGCTCACGTGCCTGTTCCCTCCCAATGACAGCACCATAGCTGGAGCAGCAAGCTCCCATCTGGGCACGCCCCCTCTGGAGTGAATGCCAGGGCACAAAACAGATGTCAAGCTGAGTTTCATGGAATGCAGAGGACCCAGACTTGCCCCCCAAAATGGGGGTATTTTGGGTAAAAAACTAGCCCAGGGAAGATGCCCATTGTCCTTCCTTAGGGAGCTAGGCTCTGCAGAAGGGATCACCTCTTGACAAGGGAGACACAGGAGGCAGGCCAGAACTGATGACAGGACCATACATACATTCTCACCATCAGGGCTGCAGGGACAGGTCTTCCAGGCAGAGGTGTCTCTGCAGAGACAGATGTTGGGCCCTGCCCCCTTAGAGGATACAGCAGAGCCCCACATGAATGGGAAACTGACCCGACTGATGTAGATTCAGGACCTCAGGCCAAGTCCAATAAAACCAGAAAACCTCCATAGCATCTGTAAAATGCATATAATTCCTACTGCATGGGTTTGTTATCCTAGCATGACCCATGGTGATGGTGGTAAAACAGTGCACATTTTCTAAAGCCCTGCCACCTGAGACCATCATGGTAATTAGAGACAGAGCACCTCCTATGGGAATACCAAGGCCAAAGGCTGCTTCTTTATTCAAGCAAATCAGTGCTGTGATCATCCATGAGTCTAAAAAACCCCCAAATAACCCTCTCTCATTGCTAAAATAAAGAAATTGCAATTTCAGGCCCTGAATGTCATGACTTAAAGGTTGCCTGAAATGATCTATTCTAACCACCTCATCTGATGGACAAAGAATAAACTAGGAGAATCTCAGAGAGGGACAATGGCTTGCCCGAAGTCCCATAGTAAATTCCAGGCAAAGCCAGACTAGAACCCTGGTTACTGCACTGTATTTCCAATGCTTGATCCACTGAAACATCCTGCCTCCCACCTAAAAACTCTTCAAAGTGGTTATAAAAACACTGAATACAGAGGTTATGTGTGGGGCACAAATGAACTATAACAATGCTTGGATTATTTAAAATACAACTCTGCTATGTTACAAACTAATCACTTTATAAACATGCGCTCTTGCTCTAGAAGGAAGCCAATCCTAAAGGAAGCCAATCTGAAGACTGCTTGGTTGGCTCACATTTCTTTACAGAACTGTCAAAGTAAATTGAACAAATGTCCATGGAAAAATTTCTCCCATAGAGAAATTTCCTCTAATTCATTGATCAACTATTCAGTTCAGTTCAGCATGGACTGCAGCATGCCAGGCTTCCCTGTCCATCACCAACTCCTGGAGATTACTCAAACTCATGGCCATCGAGTCGGTGATGCTATTCAACCATCTCGACCTCTGTCATCCCCTTCTCCTACCACCTTCAATCTTTCCCAGGATTAGGGTCTTTTCCAATGAATCAGTTATTTGCATCAGGTGGCCAAAGTATTGCAGTTTCAGTTTCAGCATCAGTCCTTCCAATGAATATTCAGGACTGATTTCCTTTAGGATGGACTGGTTGGATCTCCTTGCAGTCAAAGGGACTCTCAAGAGTCTTCTCCAACACCACAGTTCAAAAACATCAATTCTTCCACTCAGCTTTCTTTATAGTCCAACTCTCACAACCATACATGACTACCGGAAAAACCATAGCTTTGACTAGATGGACCTTTGTTGGCAAAGTAATGTCTCTGCTTTTTAACATGCTGTCTAGGTAGATCATAGCTTTCTTCCAAGGAGCAAGCATCTTTTAACTTCATGGCTGTAGTCACCATCTGCAGTGATTTTTGGAGTCCAAGAAAATAAAGTCTGTCACTGTTTCTATTGTTTCCCCATCTATTTGCCATGAAGTGATGGGACCAGATGCCATGATCTTAGTTTTCTGAATGTTGAGTTTTAAGCCAGCTTTTTCAGCCTCCTCTTTTCACTTTTATCAAGAGGCTCTTTAGTTCTTCACTTTCTGCCATAAGGGTGGAGTCATCTGCATATCTGAGATTACTGATATTTCTCCCAGCAATCTTGATTCCAGCTTGTGCTCCAGCTCTTTGCAACCCCATGGACTATACAATCTATGGAATTCTCTAGGAAAGAATACCGGAGTAGGTAGCCTTTCCCTTCCCCAGCGGATCTTTGCAACCCAGGGATCCAACCCAGGTTTCCTGCATTGCAAGCAGATTCTTTACCAGCTGAACAACAAGGGAAGCCCGATCAACTATTAAGCACAAATAAAAAGACAATAGCAAGACAGTATTAATGAATGTTATAAGCAAGGGAAACCCCAGGGACAAATGGAAGCCTAGGTCTAGGAATGATTTCAAGGAGGTGACCCCTGAGTTACTGGCTTCATGGATAGGAGATGAAGGATATGCCAAGAACCAACAGCAAAGGACTTGAAAATTCCTATAGTCAATGGATGGATGGATGGATGAATAGAGGGTGGATGAATGGATAGAGGATGAATGAATGATGGATACAGAAGATGGGTGGATCAATAGATAAATGGATGAATAGATGTATCATTAATGTAAGGATGAATAATGGATGAATGGATGGATGACTGATAATAGATGGATGGGGGTAGATGAACAATGATGGACAATGAATGGATAGATGGAAGATGGTGGGTGGATGGATAAGTGGGAAATGAATAACGGAAGGATGGATGGACGGGTGGATGGATGATGGGATGCATGACAACTACTACTCTTAAATCACTGAAAGTGTTCCGAAGTATCATAGTCGAGAGCGTTCTGAGAACCAGGTTCATCTCATTCTTTTCAACTCATCATCCCCTACACAGACCCTGAAGTAGACTTGTCTTCCAGTAGCAGGTCAGGAATAGGTGAACACCATATCCGTTGCCTACAGACGGGCAAGGGTTGACAGGGTGAGAAGAGGTATGTGCATATTTGTGGGGAGTCTCCTCTTCCACAGTTGGGCCTGGCCTGCGTGCATGTGTGAGTGCACAATTGCTCAGCTGTATCCAACTCTTTGAGACCCCAGAGACTGTTGGTCCTCCAGGCTCCTCTGTCCATGGGATTCTCCAGGCAAGAATATTGGGGTGGGTTACCATTTCCTCCTCCAGGGGATACCAGCAGAAAAAAACAAGAAATGAAGTTGACCCAAATTCAAAAGGAGGAAAATGATAAGGCAAAGGTAATGATCCCTTTACTCCACATCAGATCCCAAATGTTCCAGTTCCAGAAAGAACCTGAGTCCCCACATGTTTATATTTCATGTCCTGAATAAAGATAAGCCATGGGTGACATTAAGTTGGTGGAGTCATCCTTGGGAGCACAAAGTATCCCAGACTCTCATAAAGGGCCCCTCTGTATCCTGCTGAACCTGCTCCTTACACTTCATCCTCCAAGTAACACTGATGCCCTAGAGGTTCCAGAAATGCCTCTCTCTGCCCACCATTTGCTTTCCTCTTCCTGGATGGCCCTTCCTTCTCCTGCCCCTCAATGGGTAATGCCCTTATCCTGGAGACCCAACTCTGGGTCTCTCTTGGAGGAAGCCTTCCCTGACTTACTCGGGCACAACTGCTGGATTGAATAAATAAGCTACCACCAAAGGTCCCCACCCCTGGCTTTTTGTTATTTGGACCCAGGACTCTACAATCCCTGATTGGCCAGAAAGAGCCTGGTACAAAATTCACTAAGTAGGAAATTTAGCCTGGGGCCAGAAAAGCAGACAGGTTCTCTCTGATGACTGTCTGGTACACTATCTGCTCCTGACCAACATTTCTAGGTACCAGCCTTTTGAGGTCACACCAGCTAATCCCTGGCTTTCCTAAAGCATGGTGAGGCATGGAGAACACAGGAGGAAGATGCACGAGGGAGAAATCTGCTGGGATTTTGGTGGCCGCCAGCTCCTAAACAAGTTAGCAAGGTGTAAGCCTGCGGCAGCGAGCTTGATCCATACCAGGCCCATAACAGATGTTCCAGTAAGTGCTAACTGATTGACTGATGGATTGCACAAGGAATTCCTCTTGATGGCAACTGCCACCCTGCTTCAAATTCAGGTCACAGAAAAGAAGGTTGATGATTTCCAGCCTGGTGAGAGTGTGAGTTGTGAATAAGCACCTCTGCCTACTCCAAAACCCTGGAAAACCCTGGCCCCAGAGTTGTGCTGTGTCAGCCAGAGGAAACCCCACAGCAGGCCTCACTGGTGACCTCCACCCAGGGTCACAGGCCTTGCTGGTGACCCCCATCGAGAGTCACAAGCCTTGTTTATGACCTTCACCAAGGATCGCTCACTTGCAGCATTGGTACATTTGGGCTGGCTCATCCTTTGTCATGGGGCTGCCCTGTGCACTGCTGGCAACTAAGCAGCATCCCTGGCCTCTACCCCTAGATGTCAGGAGCAACACCACCACTGTTGTTGTTCAGTCACCAAGTCATGTCCAACTATTTGCAACCCCATGGGCTGCAGCACGCCAGGCTTCCCTGTCCTTCATTATCTCCTAGAGTTTGCCCAAGTTAATGTTCACTGAGTCAGTGATACCATCCAACCATCTCATCCCGTCACCCTCTTCTCCTTCTGCCTTCAATCTTTCCCAAGATAAGGGTCTTTTCCAGTGAGTCGGCTCTTCAGATCAGATTGCCAGAATATTGGAGCTTCCGCCTCAGCATCAGTCCTTCCAGTGAGTATTCAGGGTTGATTTCCTTTAGGATTGACTAGTTTGATCTCCTTTCTTTCCAAGGGACTCTCAAGAGTCTTCTCTGGCAACACAGCTCAAAGCATCAATTCTTTGGTGCTCTGCCTTCTTTATGGTCCAACTCTCACATCTGTACATGACTACTGGAAAGACCATAGCCTTGACAATATGGACCTTTGTCGGCAAAATGATGTCTTTACTTTTTAACACACTGTCTAGGTTTGTAACTGCCCACCCCGCCTTTATGACAACCAAAAATTTCTCCAGACACTGACAAATGTCCCCTGGGGAACAAACAGCCCTGGCTGAGAATAAGTGCTGTAGCCTTTGCACCAGGCAGACCAGGGCAGCGCTCAGAAGACAGCTTCAGGATAGGGTCCTGGTTTGGGCATCAGTAAATCTGCCTCTGCTCAGGGCTCTGCCTCCCACCTCCCAGGTAAGCATGGAGATCATCCAATGTCTCTGAGACTCAGGTTCAGTCGGTCAGTCAGTTCAGTCGCTCAGTCACGTCCGACTCTGCAACCCCATGAATCACAGCATGCCAGGCCTGCCTGTCCATCACCAACTCCCGGAGTTCATTCAGACTCATGTCCATCGAGTCAGTGATGCCATCCAGCCATCTCATCCTCTGTCGTCCCCTTCTCCTCCTGCCCCCAATCCTCCCAGCATCAGAGTCTTTGCCAATGGAGTCAACTCTTCGCATGAGGTGGCCAAAGTACTGGAGTTTCAGCTTTAGCATCATTCCTTCCAAAGAAATCCCAGGGCTGATCTCCTTCAGAATGGACTGGTCGCCATAAGGTGGAGTCATCTGCATATCTGAGATTACTGATATTTCTCCCAGCAATCTTGATTCCAGCTTGTGCTCCAGCTCTTTGCAACCCCATGGACTATACAATCTATGGAATTCTCTAGGAAAGAATACCGGAGTAGGTAGCCTTTCCCTTCCCCAGCGGATCTTTGCAACCCAGGATCAACCCAGGTTTCCTGCATTGCAAGCAGATTCTTTACCAGCTGAACAACAAGGGAAGCCCGATCAACTATTAAGCACAAATAAAAAGACAATAGCAAGACAGTATTAATGAATGTTATAAGCAAGGGAAACCCCAGGGACAAATGGAAGCCTAGGTCTAGGAATGATTTCAAGGAGGTGACCCTGAGTTACTGGTTCATGGATAGGAGATGAAGGATATGCCAGAACCAACAGCAAAGGACTTGAAAATTCCTATAGTCAATGGATGGATGGATGGATGAATAGAGGTGGATGAATGGATAGAGGATGAATGAATGATGGATACAGAAGATGGGTGGATCAATAGATAAATGGATGAATAGATGTATCATTAATGTAAGGATGAATAATGGATGAATGGATGGATGACTGATAATAGATGGATGGGGGTAGATGAACAATGATGGACAATGAATGGATAGATGGAAGATGGTGGGTGGATGGATAGCGGAAAATGAATAACGGAAGGATGGATGGACGGGTGGATGGATGATGGGATGCATGACAACTACTACTCTTAAATCACTGAAAGTGTTCCGAAGTATCATAGTCGAGAGCGTTCTGAGAACCAGGTTCATCTCATTCTTTTCAACTCATCATCCCCTACACAGACCCTGAAGTAGACTTGTCTTCCAGTAGCAGGTCAGGAATAGGTGAACACCATATCCGTTGCCTACAGACGGGCAAGGGTTGACAGGGTGAGAAGAGGTATGTGCATATTTGTGGGGAGTCTCCTCTTCCACAGTTGGGCCTGGCCTGCGTGCATGTGTGAGTGCACAATTGCTCAGCTGTATCCAACTCTTTGAGACCCCAGAGACTGTTGGTCCTCCAGGCTCCTCTGTCCATGGGATTCTCCAGGCAAGAATATTGGGGTGGGTTACCATTTCCTCCTCCAGGGGATACCAGCAGAAAAAAACAAGAAATGAAGTTGACCCAAATTCAAAAGGAGGAAAATGATAAGGCAAAGGTAATGATCCCTTTACTCCACATCAGATCCCAAATGTTCCAGTTCCAGAAAGAACCTGAGTCCCCACATGTTTATATTTCATGTCCTGAATAAAGATAAGCCATGGGTGACATTAAGTTGGTGGAGTCATCCTTGGGAGCACAAAGTATCCCAGACTCTCATAAAGGGCCCCTCTGTATCCTGCTGAACCTGCTCCTTACACTTCATCCTCCAAGTAACACTGATGCCCTAGAGGTTCCAGAAATGCCTCTCTCTGCCCACCATTTGCTTTCCTCTTCCTGGATGGCCCTTCCTTCTCCTGCCCCTCAATGGGTAATGCCCTTATCCTGGAGACCCAACTCTGGGTCTCTCTTGGAGGAAGCCTTCCCTGACTTACTCGGGCACAACTGCTGGATTGAATAAATAAGCTACCACCAAAGGTCCCCACCCCTGGCTTTTTGTTATTTGGACCCAGGACTCTACAATCCCTGATTGGCCAGAAAGAGCCTGGTACAAAATTCACTAAGTAGGAAATTTAGCCTGGGGCCAGAAAAGCAGACAGGTTCTCTCTGATGACTGTCTGGTACACTATCTGCTCCTGACCAACATTTCTAGGTACCAGCCTTTTGAGGTCACACCAGCTAATCCCTGGCTTTCCTAAAGCATGGTGAGGCATGGAGAACACAGGAGGAAGATGCACGAGGGAGAAATCTGCTGGGATTTTGGTGGCCGCCAGCTCCTAAACAAGTTAGCAAGGTGTAAGCCTGCGGCAGCGAGCTTGATCCATACCAGGCCCATAACAGATGTTCCAGTAAGTGCTAACTGATTGACTGATGGATTGCACAAGGAATTCCTCTTGATGGCAACTGCCACCCTGCTTCAAATTCAGGTCACAGAAAAGAAGGTTGATGATTTCCAGCCTGGTGAGAGTGTGAGTTGTGAATAAGCACCTCTGCCTACTCCAAAACCCTGGAAAACCCTGGCCCCAGAGTTGTGCTGTGTCAGCCAGAGAGGGAAACCCCACAGCAGGCCTCACTGGTGACCTCCACCCAGGGTCACAGGCCTTGCTGGTGACCCCCATCGAGAGTCACAAGCCTTGTTTATGACCTTCACCAAGGATCGCTCACTTGCAGCATTGGTACATTTGGGCTGGCTCATCCTTTGTCATGGGGGCTGCCCTGTGCACTGCTGGCAACTAAGCAGCATCCCTGGCCTCTACCCCCTAGATGTCAGGAGCAACACCACCACTGTTGTTGTTCAGTCACCAAGTCATGTCCAACTATTTGCAACCCCATGGGCTGCAGCACGCCAGGCTTCCCTGTCCTTCATTATCTCCTAGAGTTTGCCCAAGTTAATGTTCACTGAGTCAGTGATACCATCCAACCATCTCATCCCGTCACCCTCTTCTCCTTCTGCCTTCAATCTTTCCCAAGATAAGGGTCTTTTCCAGTGAGTCGGCTCTTCAGATCAGATTGCCAGAATATTGGAGCTTCCGCCTCAGCATCAGTCCTTCCAGTGAGTATTCAGGGTTGATTTCCTTTAGGGTTGACTAGTTTGATCTCCTTTCTTTCCAAGGGACTCTCAAGAGTCTTCTCTGGCAACACAGCTCGAAAGCATCAATTCTTTGGTGCTCTGCCTTCTTTATGGTCCAACTCTCACATCTGTACATGACTACTGGAAAGACCATAGCCTTGACAATATGGACCTTTGTCGGCAAAATGATGTCTTTACTTTTTAACACACTGTCTAGGTTTGTAACTGCCCACCCCGCCTTTATGACAACCAAAAATTTCTCCAGACACTGACAAATGTCCCCTGGGGAACAAACAGCCCTGGCTGAGAATAAGTGCTGTAGCCTTTGCACCAGGCAGACCAGGGCAGCGCTCAGAAGACAGCTTCAGGATAGGGTCCTGGTTTGGGCATCAGTAAATCTGCCTCTGCTCAGGGCTCTGCCTCCCACCTCCCAGGTAAGCATGGAGATCATCCAATGTCTCTGAGACTCAGGTTCAGTCGGTCAGTCAGTTCAGTCGCTCAGTCACGTCCGACTCTGCAACCCCATGAATCACAGCATGCCAGGCCTGCCTGTCCATCACCAACTCCCGGAGTTCATTCAGACTCATGTCCATCGAGTCAGTGATGCCATCCAGCCATCTCATCCTCTGTCGTCCCCTTCTCCTCCTGCCCCCAATCCCTCCCAGCATCAGAGTCTTTGCCAATGAGTCAACTCTTCGCATGAGGTGGCCAAAGTACTGGAGTTTCAGCTTTAGCATCATTCCTTCCAAAGAAATCCCAGGGCTGATCTCCTTCAGAATGGACTGGTCGGATCTCCTTGCAGTCCAAGGGACTCTCAAGAGTCTTCTCCAACACCACAGTTCAGAAGCATCAATTCTTCGGCGCTCAGACTTCTTCACAGTCCAACTCTCACACCCATACATGACCACTGGAAAAATCACTGGAAAAACTAGACGAACCTTTGTTAGCAAAATAATGTCTCTGCTTTTCAATATGCTACCTAGGTTGGTCATAACTTTCCTTCCAAGGAGTAAGCGTCTTTTAATTTCATGGCTGCAGTCACCATCTGTAGTGATTTTGGAGCCCAGAAAAATAAAGTCTGACACTGTTTCCACTGTTTTCCCATCTATTTCCCATGAAATGGTGGGACCGGATGCCATGGTCTTCGTTTTCTGAATGTTGAGCTTTAAGCCAACTTTTTCACTCTCCACTTGCACTTGCATCGAGAGGCTTTGAGTTCCTCTTCACTTTCTGCCATAAGGGTGGTGTCATCTGCATATCTGAAGTTATTGATATTTCTCCCGGCAATCTTGATTCCAGCTTGTGTTTCTTCCAGACCAGCGTTTCTCATGATGTACTCTGCATAGAAGTTAAATAAACAGGGTGACAATATACAGCCTTGACGAACTCCTTTTCCTATTTGGAACCAGTCTGTTGTTCCATGTCCAGTTCTAACTGTTGATTCCTGACCTGCATATAGGTTTCTCAAGAGGCAGGTCAGGTGGTCTGGTATTCCCATCTCTTTCAGTTTTCCACAGTTGATTGTGATCCACACAGTCAAAGGCTTTGGCATAGTCAATCAAGCAGAAATAGATGTTTTTCTGGAACTCTCTTGCTTTTTCAATGATCCAGAGAATGTTGGCAATTTGATCTCTGGTTCCTCTGCTTTTTCTAAAACCAGCTTGAACATCTGGAAGTTCACGGTTCACGTACTGCTGAAGCCTGGCTTGGAGAATTTTGAGCATTACTTTACTAGCGTGTGAGATGAGTGCAATCGTGCGGTAGTTTGAGCATTCTTTGGCATTGCCTTTCTTTGGGATTGGAATGAAAACTGACCTTTTCCAGTCCTGTGGCCACTGCTGAGTTTTCCAAATTTGTTGCCATGTTGAGACTCAGGTTACCCATCTGCAAAATGAGCCCATATTTTGCAAGTCACTGGGCTGGCAGAAGGCACTCAGTTAATTGCTTTACATTGATTTGTACATGGCTGTTCTGAAAACCTCAAGCTAACATCACTTATCTCTCCACAAAAGCTAGAAAAATACTACTGGAAACCTACTAAGGCCTACTGAGGGCCTCAAGAACAGCTGTCCAAATACTTTGGCCAAGTCATTCCACCTTTAAGAATCTATTCTAGGGAAACGATTAGAATTTCAGGTAAACATTTACACCCAAAGATATCTATTCCGGTGTTTATCTACAACAGCAAAAACTACTGATAGGAAAAAAACCTAAATGCCCAACAATAGAGTAAAATAAAATATGTTTATGGATGGACTTCCCTGGTGAACCAGTAGGTAGGACTCCACCCTTCCACCGCAGGAGGCATAGGTTCAGTCCCTGGTTGGGGAACTAAGATCCCACATGCCACACGGCATAGTCAAATTAAAAGAAAAAGTTATATATATATATGCTTGAGTAGATAAAGGAATACTAGATAGACAATAAAAATCACATAAAGAGTATGCATTAATAATGTGGACTATCGATGAGGTAATGTTATAGTGAAGTTACTGTTACAATTAAGTTATGATGTAACTTCAACTTTGTAAGAAAATATACAGCCAAAAAATTATTCCTTAGAAACAAAAGAGAGACTGGAAGGAAACTTGACAAAATCTTCCTCTCTGTGCTATTTCCTATTTCATAAGTTTTCTATAAAGAAAAAATGTGAAAAAAAATAACGTCTTAGTTTTAAGATCTTGTGGGGAAGATATTTTGTTGTTGTTAATATTTTTACATCAGAAGGGAAGGCTCTGCTTGAATGCCCAGGTGCTAAACCAAAGTATAGACCTGAATAGAGCCTGAGCCAAGCAAAGAGATGGATGTTCAAACCTAAATAAAACAGAAATGAAATCTAAGGAAACAGAAGCAGAAGAAAGAGGGTGAGGGTGGGCCTGGACTACTGGGGAAATGGGAGGTACCCACAGGGTAAGCTAGGCTGGACAGGAGAGTGGGTGGGACCAGGTCTGGCCCAAGTGCTGCGCTGCTGCTGTCGGCCTGGCTGGGCAGGTGGCTAGGCAGCTGGAGAGGGACACACAGTGCTCTGGGAAGCAGGTTAGTGGGTGCCCAGGGCTGGGGAGTGGTCTGGGGGCTTGGCTTCTCACTGCTGACATCACTGCAAGCAAGGACAGGACTTATACCATGGGCAGGATGGGGGCTAGGAGGTCTATGGGTCACGTCTAGTCCAACCAACCAACCTCCAGGCAAGATTCCAAAGGGGCCATCAGCCTGATGCTACCTCCATCTTTCTTGCCCACCAATAACCACCCACGCAAGGGGGTCCTTGGAGAAGGGAAGAGGCATGTCAATGAAGGAGCAGCACTCTAGTATGGGACCTCAGCTGCTCTCGGTAGAACAGTGGAGCTGGGCACTAGTAGTCTGGGGGTCCGTGGACTGAGGGCCGGATCTAGAAAGGAATGAGGCACCCAGGTGTCAGACACCAGGGACACAGAAATGCCACCAGGCCTCATCCCACTTCCCTCGGGCCTCCCAGTGCCAGGGGCATAGGTGGGCAGTGTGCCCTCAATCTGCCCTGGGAGGTCTAGACCAGTCCATCTCCCTCATGGCAGGCCCCCTGCACCCAGCCCATGCCCATCATGGCAGGCCCCCTGCACCAGCCCATCCCCCTCATGGCAGGCTCTCTCCAGCTCCAGGCCTGAGGCCATCACGGCTGGGAGGCCGTGATATCCCACACCAGCTCCTCTCACTCAGTCTGTATCTCCTTCCTGCCCTTCTCAGGGAACCATAAAGACACCCACAGGTAAGTCAAACCTCAGTCTGGGTCACTCTTACCAAAGACCTGCTCAAACTCTCCAATGCTGAACTAGAGCCAAAAAGGGTCGGACTTCTGCCAGCTGAAGCAAGGAACCAGCCATCATGATGCACAGGTATAGTTTCTTATACAGAAAGAAACAAAGGAGCCATCCAAAGGACCCTCAGGTCAAGAACCCATGGCACAGAAACTAAGGTGCTGATTTAATAAGCTCGCTGCTCTCTGGTTTCTCCAGGTATCTTTCTCAGCAGACTGTGGTATTGTCGGAGCTGGCCGACAGTCTCAGAAAGACAGCCCATTTCTCTGTGATGTCTGGAGCAGAAGCAGCTCAATTCTCAGCTAGCTTATTTGCCCCAACCTCCAGTCCACCAAATAGCTGGGCAGTCTAAATGCTGCTTATCCATCCAGTCTTACAGAAGGAAATGCTCTCCCTTTATTAAATGCAAAAATCAGTGAGGTGAAGAGCATCACAGGAAGAAATCATTAAATCCCCATCACCTTGCCCTAAAAATCCTTGATTAAATGCAGATCTCAGGGTCCCCTCCAAGGGAATTCACAGTCTGTAGGTTCTCCCTGGGGGGGGGCCTGAAAACTGAAAGTGAAAGTGTTACTGGCTCAGCTCAGCCATGTCTGACTCTACGAGACCCCATGGACTGTAGCCCACCAGGCTCCTCTGTCCATGGGATTCTCCAGGCAACAATACTGGAGTGGGTTGCCATTCCTTTCTCCATGGGATCTTCCCAACTCAGGGACTGAACCTGGATCTCTTGCACTGCAGGCAGATTCTTTACCATCGAAAAGGCTGAGGGGCTTGAGAATCTACATATTTAACCAGCTTTCCACCTGAATCCCTGGCAGGAACGAAGCCCGCTGGAGGCTTTCTTTTCAGATTTGCCTCTTTAACTCATTTCCAGTTCTGACTTCATTCTCCTATGCTAGTTCTTTTTGTTTAAGTGCATCTTAGAAGAAAAAAATCTAATTCATAAAGGGATCTGGTAGTTAAAAGACTTCTGAATGTGTGTGTATACATGTATATACACACACACACACACACACACACACATTCTTAACATAGGAGAAGGAAATAGCAACCCACTCCAGTATTCTTGCCTGGAGAATACCAAGGACAGAGGGGCCTAGGGAGCTATAGTCCATGGGGCCGAGAGTCAGACAAGACTTGACTATACCACCATACTTAACCTGAAGAGTGGATACATATCGATACTACATTCATGCATGTAAGTAATATAAAGACATTAGAGTACTATATCTTAGAAAGATGAAGACATCCAAATCACATTCAAACCCTGTCACCCTGCTTCATCCTGCCGCCAGCGCACCTGACAACTCCTGGCTAAGTGACTGCTGAGTCAGATTTCTTCTCTCCTTACATGAATGAGGCACATTCAGCCAGCGACCATCAGTGATGTCCCCTCACCTTGATCTCCATAGAGAGTGAGAGTCAGCCCTAAATACTCTGTCGCTGCCTGGACACACAATGTATCACCCCTGCACAACACTCTGCTACCTGCAGAAATGGTTGAGTAATGTCCTTTCAACCCATCATCTGATCACGATGACCTCAATTTTTGGAGAAGGCAAGTCAAAACTCGACACTTATCTTCAGAGATCCAAGACATATTTATGTGTCAGCCCACCCTTCAACTTGGCAGTAGCCTTCAGGAAAGTCTGAAAAGGCCGTTGCAGACCAAATGCTTCCCCCGCCCCCACCAATGTCCCCACGTCCAGCCCACGCCCGCTCACCCAGTGACCATATCCCAGAGGAGCTCTGAGCACTACAGCTGACTAGGTAGTGACAGGCAGGGAGGTGAGGGAAGGAGGGTTATTCCTTGAGAGGAGCCTCACTACACTCTCCCCAAAAGCAGAGGCAAAGACCAAGACCCCACACTCTGTCCAGACCTTGGTGCCCCCCACCAACCCTGCATGAGGTCTGATTCTTAATGATGACTGCGAGAGGCAGGGTGTGCTAACTCCCAAGAAATTGTGGCTGGAGGATCTGAGAGATCACACCTGCTAAGTCCCGCCCCTTCCACAGAGAGGCCAAGCGACTTGCACCGGGTCAACCCAGCTCCTAAGTGACTGGTCTCACACTCTTGGAGGGTAACCCAAGGGTTCAGGCTCATTACTCATCACAGGGCACTTATCCATCACTTCTACTCTCTTCCTCAACTTTTTCCAGAAGAAAACACATCCTGCAAAGATGATACATATAGGAAAGTCTTCCTAGCATTTTTTTTTGGTGGGGCAGTCCTCTGCCCAAATTTCTAAATCACTGCCACCTTCATGGGCAGCTATTAACAACTCGTCTTAAGATGGTCTCGACAAACCAGTGACAAAGATGGGGGCAGGAGGCATCAGAACCCCTTCAGCCTACACCTGGCTTAGACAGACTCATTCTTCAAGACTAGTTCAAAAGCAAAAACCCAGCTAGGTTACCAAAGTAGAGCCTGTACAGTCCCAGGAGACGTATTACAGTGATGGTCACTTTGGATTTATTTCCATGCATTTATGTCCTCCCCTAGAAGGCACTTGTTAACACTTCCATCCCCTGCTTCTTAAACCTCTGCTTGGTGAACTATAGATCCTCCTAGAAAGAATCAACACATTAAGAGCTATTTTCTGGCCATCAAGGCCTACCTATGCCACAAATACTTGCATACTAATCTCCCCATCACAGGTTGAAAAATATGGACTTATTTTTTTTTTAACTCCCAACATAATGAATGAGTTTAAATATTAGAAGTTGAAATTATTAAGTAAATCATTTCACCTGCAAAGCTTCTATTTGCATAATATTAATTCATGGTGGCAGCTAAAACAAATTCATCACATTCTGTATATTAGAAGCTGATTTATGTAGGAACTGAAAAAAATCATGAGCTCAAAATTATATTGACATGATGTACGGACTCAATGGAGAAAGATTTTTCTCTTTCCTTCTTTCCCTTTGATTTTTTTTTTTTTTAACATCATCTGAACAACTGAATTATGGTGAGAAGGAAAAGGATTTGAGGAGAGGAAGGAGGCGAAGGGCTGGCATCTCAGAAAATGAATAATGCTCCCGCCTCACGTGTGTGGCAGGCTCCCGGTGCGGGTATACACACACACTCCGGTTATTAATGTCAAGTATGCCAAAGATACGCTGGGAAATCATTACCATTCATCGCCACTAACCGCCATTAAATTTCAATCAATTCAACTTAGCACAAGTGTACTTGAGCGGCCCTTACAGTTCCTTATAAATGTGGCTCAAAAGTCGGGCTGACTTATTGCATTGTCCACAACACAAAGGAGCATTGCTAAGCGTCTGCTTGGACCCGGGACCGACGCTCTTTTAACATCCTCAGCATTCAAAGATCCTTCTTTTTCTGAGCGCTAAGAGGTCTTCAATCCCTACAGATCAAGACGAATTGGGGGGGGGGATACTATTTTGAGTGACCACCATTACTTTCCTGCCTTGGTGGGAGAAGGCGAATGGATAGGGCAAAAGGAGGCCTTCGTGGCTCCAGTCACTCGCAAATATGCCTTCTGGAAAAAGTTTTCTGATGCCGCCAAAAGTTTGGTAACGTGGCCCCTCTTCTCCTGGCTTTAGTGAAATGCTCTCAATTCACTCTGCAAACTGTCACCTAAAGTCGAATGAATCCCCTTCTCTTCTCGGAGAAGTGGGTGGGGAGCCACTGGGAAGAGGGAGGGAGGGCCAGCGGCCGTGGGCAGGGAGAAGCGCCTTCCCCAGGTGAGCGCGGGCGCGCTCCGGTCTCCTACCCGGCGCCAAAGGCGCCCGATCTGGATCTGGGCCGCTGGCTTTCTTCCCGAGCCGCCACGAGCAGGGTCCGGCCTGCCGCCACTCGCCGGGGGCGGCCGGTGCGCGGCCAGGACAATGTGGCCATTGTTTGGGCGCCGCAAACCCGGCCGGCGGGCAGGTGGGAGGGACGCGGCGCCGCCGGCGCGCGAGCGGCTCGGGGCGCGGAGGGGTCCCGGTACTCGGGCACCGTCCCGGTGGCCTGGACACGCGGCTTCCCGGAGGCCTCGCAGCCAGCCCTCCGCGGGGCAGAAAATGGAGGGGCGGGGAGACGGAGGAGGGAGCGGAGGGGGAGTGAAATAAAAAGATGCCTAAAGAAAGAGGAGAGGGAGGGAAAGAAAAGACAGGAGCGAGGAGAGAAAGAAGACGTAGGGCGGGGAGAGGCGGGACAGAGAGAGCGAGAGTGAAGACTGGGGGAAAGGAAGATGGACAGGGAGGAGACAAAGCGGGCAGAGAAGGGCGAAGCGGGTGTCGGGGAGACAGACAGACAGACGTGCAATCGAATCCGACCCCAGGCTACCCAGGAAGCCGCTACAAAGAGCTAAAGTTCACTCTGTTTCGTAGAGGGAAGCGGCTCCAAAGAACCCAGCCGAGTCAGCACAGCGTAATCACACCAGGGGCTTTGCTTAATTACAGGTCTGAAAGCCGGGGCTGGAGGAAGGGCCCTACTTAACTGTGTCCTGGGGAAGGCCCAGGCACTCGAGAGGTTTGCCAGGGTGAACACAAATATCCCCATCCCTACTCCGCCCCCTAAGCCCAGGGAGCCCCGATCCCAGAGGAACCCGGATCCCGGAGGTCGAGGCTGAGGTCTGCAGCTGGCACAGAACAACCATCAGGATGGAGTGCGGACGGGAGTCCGGGGCTGAGACGGCGCTGGTCAGCCGGGAGGCCCCGCCTCAGCCCGGGGGCAGGGCCACCCCCTCCCCCCTCTCACTCGCTCACTACCTCTCAAGAGGCCAGGGGCCCTCCGCCCAAGGGGGGAAATCAATCCCTTGCTAATGAATAAAAAGTCCCTTTTATTTCACTGCTGTGTTTGGTTCATTAAATTTTCCACAGATTTGCAGAGAAGAAAACGTAATCAATAAACCTTGACAAAAAGTGAACGTGTGAAAAAGGCCGGAGAATGGAAAACTGAGATAAAAGTGATACCCGATCACAGATTTCAGGGCCAGATGACGAGCTGGGGCTGCCGCAGAATCTCAATGGACCATCACCCTTTTGCGGCTTTCCTTCCCTTTGCTGAAACTCTTCTTTCAAGACAATAGGAAATGCACTAAAACTTTTTTCTTATGCTAATGCCTGAAACCGGGCACTCACAGTTAAAACACATTGCCCGGCAACCTGTTTTTGGGGGGCTTTTTATGACACACATGCACACACACAAAACCACATGAACTTATTCACTTTAAACCAAAAATCTCAAAAACAGTTTATATGAACTCTTTGGTCACATCTTAAGTGAGTTATTTTCCCTCACACAGTATGATTTTTAAAAAGCTAGAAGCAGAACACAAGCAACTATATTGAGGGTGCTTTTGTTGATAAAGGAGATGAGGAAAATAAAATACTAAACAGGCAGAAAGTCTGCTGTTATCACTAGGGTATTCCCCCAGGGGGTTAAACATAGTTTTGTAGGTTTAGGATATTTTGGTCACCCTCCAAACCTAAAAACAATGATCAAAAAAACATGGAAAGAAAAAAAAAAAAACAATGATCGATGATTTTTTTTTTTTTTTTTATCCTTTGGAGTCCACAGCAAACATTCAAATTCATTTTGGAATACGCAGTATTAAATCTGGTGGCAAGGATTTATTTAAAACCAACGAAGCTGTTGTTCTTTACCAAAAGACATTGCCAAATGACAAAGCCGTCCCAGGACCCCTTCCCAAACCATCTTTTAAACAAACCTGAGGCCACAATTAAAGAGCAGCCTCCCCTCCAGCCTTCTTTAGAAGCCAGTGAGCCTTTATCACTGAAACCGGGCCTATTCTGGTGGCTTGTACAATCACCTCTGTGGCTTCTCTGAATTTTCTGAAATCTAAGAGTGCAGTTTTCCTCTTTGGTATTCTTCACATGTTTCAAGTGTGCACGCCTCTGACACTTACTGAAAAGAAGAAAAGCAGGGAGCTGCTACCCCGGGGAGGGGTTCCTTTTCAAAGGTTCCAGGGGATACAGTTGCAGCCCTCCACGGCTAGGTCCGAGCACCATCCCTGAGCACCAGGAAACAGGGCCTGGCACAGGTAGAACCCCTCTGCATCCTAAAGAAGCAGGACAGGTAGCTCCACCTCCCTGGAGCTGGCCTATGAGCCAGCGTCATGGGATAAAAGGAAATGCGGCTGAACACACTTTTCCCAGGAAAAGGCAGGCTGCCCTACCCCTTGAGTCCATAAAGCTACTGGGCTCGCCTTTTGTGCTTCCACAAGTCAGCTGGGTGTGTAGGGGTCACACAGTCTTTCAAAGTGCCCATGAAAACTGCCTGGTCCCAGTTAGAGGGACTTGCTGGCATCTGTAGGGTGAAGGTTCCTCTGCCTTCCTCTGGGTGGTCAAGAGAGGTCCCGCTGAAAGAAGGGTGTTTTTTAGGCAAATATTCAATTTTGTCACCCTGCCTGCTGAATCGCCAGGTTGGCTAATCCAACCCTAAGGGCTGTACTGTGTACAGGGCACTTGTGGGAGTACACAAAGCATGAAGCATTTGTGTATCTTTCAGTCTGCAGTGCAAACAAGCCAGCTACAGTACACAGCCTCCAAGACCCCTGCAGCCCGGCAAGGAGTCATTGACAAGCAGCCCTGTAGCCCCCTCTTCCATGAGTGAGCTGGAGCATCCCCGAGAACACACACTGGCCCTCCCAGAACACACACCAGCCCTCCTTTCTAAGGCTGCCCGGCCAGAAGGGCCTCTCTAACCCCACATACCCTTCAAGATGGGCCAAGCCAAAAAGTCCCCTCCAAGGCCACAGGCAGGGTCCATATGAGTTTGGAAGCAGCCTGGGATGCTCTGCTGAAGGGGTCTGAACCCTGTACAAATTCCCCTCCAAACCATTCCCATGGAGAATGATAAAAAAAAAAAAAGAAAAGAAAACTCTCCCTAACAGTCAGGCCTGCCTTGGTCCTCAGTGAGCCCGTGCCTGATTTGGGAGTGTCTTCCTCCTTCCTATTGGCATTCTCAGCCCACTGACTTTGAAAACAGACTGAGCTGACTACAGTCTCACTCAGATGCCTAGCCAAGGGACAGTCAGGTCACCTGAGGCCTATTTCCTGGGTGAGTGGGGGCCTCACCTCCGTTGGAGTGCTTCCTGCCTGAGTTTAAATCCCCCTACCATCACTAACTAACCTCACGAAATTAGTTTATTTCTCCCAGCAGAGGGGAAATACAAACCATCCTAAATATCACAAACCAGAACTAATTTTTGAAACTCAGACAAGTGACAACTCTCTACATGTTTGGGTCTGACTGAGACCTTAAATCTTGGGGAGAACCCTCAGCCATCAGGGTCGAAGCAGTAGGTCTGAGAAAACGAAAGCAGGAAAAATGAAGGAAGAAAGAGGCACAAGAAGGGAAGAGGTGGGGTCCTGAAGGGATGTATCTGCAGTGGTCTGGATGCCTCCTGCCTCCCTATAGAATCAGTGACCCTGGCCAGACCAGAAGCTGGGGCGAGCCTGAAGGCCACCAGAAGTCAAAGCAGCCAGGCACAGTTAGGGTGCCCATGCCAGCCCTGGGGAGACCAGCCCGGGTAGCTACACAATGAGTTTTTTTTTCCGGGCAGAGGCAAGTGCAAAGTCGCTCTGAGGCCCCCACGGGACAGGGAAGCCACCGAAGAAAGGAAACTCCCAGGCAAGGTAAGGAAGTGGGCGGGGAGGGGGCTTCTGGGTCAGGTGGTAGAACAAACAGATCTCCTCAGGAGATTGGTGACCAGCCCGCCTATTCCGTGGCTTTCCATCGCTGTATATTTTGGATTTCAGCGTTTATTTACTTTCCTTTTTGGCACCGAGCCCCCTGAGCACGCCAATACAATATTTGTTTAAACACTATTTTATGCCGCTTGCGAGGGAACCGTTTACTTTCAAATGCTCCAACATCCCCCTGAGCCTCGTCGGCAAACAGCATATGAGCGTTTTACAACTGCTCCCTTTATCTGGAGCTGTCGGGATTAAACCTTCACACGCCTGGCGAGGACGGCAGGGCGGGGGTCCCGGGACTCGGCCGCGGCCACCGGGCTGCAAAGTCCTCCCAGGAGCCCGAGCGCCGCGCGGGATGCCCTAGCGAGAAAGCAGAGCAGCGCAGTAAAAGATCCCCGCGGCCCAGCACCACACTCCGGGAAAAGGTCGACTCTTCCCCGGCCGGGATCAATTCTGAAAGTCACACCAAAAAGACACAAAAGAGAGGGGAGTGGAGGGAGGCACCCTGCGGGAGATCCAAAGCCCGCGAGCGCCCCTGCGACAGGGCACCCGGGGTGAGGCGCTCCGGCTCCATCTCCAGATCTTCGCGTAGTGGAAGTCGGGTTTCCTAGGAAGTGACAGCAATTACTGTCGGGCTGAAAAGGCACCCAGTTGGGTGCACTTCCAGCGCCCCCTCCCCCGACATGGGGGGCGCGCTCACACACACACACACACACGCACGCGCTCCCTTCCTTCTCCTCCTACCAGCGGCCCCCCTCCCCGGGCCCCGTCTGAGGGAAACGCTCCCCTTTCTAAACCCTTAATAGGATTGGCGCCCAACTCTCTCTGCGCCGCTCCCCATCCATCGCACACAGATCAAGTTGCAGTAGTGGATTTTTCAAATTCCTCAGCAAATATACTTGTTGAGAGATTGCCGGCGGCGCGGGGGTAGACGCGGGGGGGGGGGGTGGGGGGCGGGGTGGACGATGAGTGGGGGCGGGGAAGAAAGAGCGTGGCGGGGGAACACCGGAGGACAGGGCGAGAGATTACGTGAGGATCCCTCGGGGAAGTCAAGCGGATCTCAGAGCGGAGGGCAAGAAAGGAGGAGGAGGAGAGAAGCAAGGAGGGAGGCGGGAGGGAAAGCCTGACCGAGGGGGAGGGGGCGACAGGGCCCGAGGAGGGGAGGAAGGAGCGAGAAAGAAAGAAAGGCAGGGCTTGGGACGGGCAGCGCGGAGAAGTGCAGTTAGAAGTTCGCAGCGGCCGGCTTCAGCCCCTCCACCCCCTGCACACTCCCCGGAGACACACTCCCACGGCCCACCGCTGGAGCTCGCAGCATCCCAGTCTCCCCGCCCTACCCCCAACTCCCGAAAAAACAGCCCCGGGCTAGGGGGCGGTGGAGACCGGGTGGAGGCAAGCTCGGTCGCGCTCCCCAAGAAGGCAGGCTCTTTCCCCCAGGTGCGAAGGAAGATGCAAAATCGCCCCCTTGGTCCCGAGTTTCCATCCCTGGAGTCCCCTTAGGTCCCAGCCTGGTTTAGTCAGAACCCGGACGCGGGCCGCCGCGCTAGCCCCCGGTGCCCGAATCCCCGTGCCATGGCGCGGGTACCCGGCCGAGGGACGCTCCAAGACGGCGCAGCATCCCAGTCGGCCCGAGTTCGGCCGAAGTAGGGGGCACTTCGCGACGAAAAGCAAGCAAAAGAAGGCCAAAGCAACTTTACCGAGGGAGACAAAAGTTTGCCTCTAGCACGCAGGTGGCCTCCGGGGCGCCGGGCTGTGGCTGCGGGACCCCATCCCAACTTGGTTGGCGCGGCGATCCACCGCGGGCTGCCGTGTGCCCGGGCTCACTCAGGCCGGGGCGTTGCGGGCCAGGCAGGGGAGGGGACCGAGAGGAGGGCGGGGGCCAGGCAGCCCCTACAGCCGGCGAGCGGGCAGCTCCCCTAGGCTCCGGCGCGCAGGGCGGCCCGAGCTCCTTCCTACGGCTCCTCCCGCTCCTCCTCGTCTTCCTTCGCGTCCGCCGCCGCCGCCGCCGCCTCCCGCTCCTCCTCGAAGACTCATTGATGGGAGTTTGAAAAAAAGTCCGCGGAGCCGTGCTGCCTCGGCTGGCGAGCTTCGGCACTCCCGCGCTCCAGCCCGCCGCGCACCCGCACGGCGCAGCGCCCCCGCGCGCACGGCTGCGGCACACAGGGCGCCGCGCCCCCGCCCGAGCCGCGCGCCCCCGCCCGGAGGGGATCCCGGGGACCTGGAGGGGAGGGGCGGCCTAGGACCCTCCTCAGCGCCCTAGAGAGAAAGCACACCTACGAAGAAAGTTCCAGCAGAGAACGAAAGAGCGCGCCAGTCCCCAACACTTTTTTTTAAGGCGCCGGGGTGGGTGGGGGGTCGCTAACTCAAGTCAGATGAGCTCCGGAGCCGAGGCGCTGGGACGGTTCTGTTTTCAATCTCTGAAATCCCCCGCCCTCCCCACCTCCCTCTTCCCCTCCGCCGGGAGATGCCCGGGTCGGCGTTCCCAGTGTGCCCGCTTCTCCGGGCGCCGGGGCGGAAGCGGGGGACTGGAGGGCTGGCGGGGAGGGAGGCAGGCTTTGGGGGGGCTGGTTCTACGCCGACTCTCCGGCAGCCACCAGCGCGCGCAGGTGCCGGGGTCCGGCCTGCGCCCCCCGCCGCGGCTAGCACGAGTCGCCCTCTGGGCGCCTGCTGGTGAGAAACGTAGCAGCCTTCTAGGTTTGGTGCCTGTGTGTTTGGTAGGAAGGGTTTTTGTTTGTTTTGTTTTGTTTTTAGAGACTCCACTCGAGCTGCCGCAACCAGATGGAAGTAATCAGAACCCAACAACAACAGAGGAAGAAGGAAGAAAAAAACCTCACTGAACTTTTGGACCAAAGTGTGTATGGGTGTGTGTGTGAAAGAACTTGCTTAAGCAAACTAGGTAACAAGCCTTGGGCCTCAGGCCTCACCGCAGCCCAGAAAGAGCTGCTTGACTGTAAGAAGCAGGGGACAGCTGGCTGAAGTGCCCCCCAACCCATGGCCAGCCTCCAACCTCTCTAAAGCTGAGGATCCTCCTCCAAAAAGGGGACCCTCACCGGCACAAGTTTCCAAATTTTCCTTCTAACAGTTGTGGACGACTTACTATGTGCTAGGTGACATGTTGTATTATTTCTTTTGAATTATATAACCTACAAAACTCCAGGAAGTAGATTTTCTTCTCCCCCACTTTACAGGTGAGAAGACTGAGGCTTTAAGTGAAGTAGCTTGTACCAGGTCAGAGCACTGAACTGCCATCCTCCATGAGTTCAGTAGTTTGTACCATTAGTTTAGCCAAGGGTGTTGAGAGCATCTCTCTCTCTTCAGCCCTTTCTACAGTTGCATCTTGTATAGAATGTATGGGACTAAAGTCTCAGAGACCCAGTTCTGCCCTCCTTTCACAAGCCTGTGTTACTGATGTGACCTCCCTTTGTCAGTAGCTCTTTCCATGTGCCACTGACCTGACCAGCCTTTCTCTAACTTTATTTTCCACATTTTAACAGAAGAGAGAGCATTATGATCCCCTTTCCCTATTACTCACCTTCCTTTTAATTTCCTTACATTCATTTAGATGACAGGACAATTTCTTCTTGATCGAGGAAAAAATATATGCAGAACAATATCACAGCAATCTGATGCTAATTTTGTTTTTCTCAAGTAGCCTTTCCGGACTGAAAGAAAAAAAAAAACCCTTCAGGGTTTTTAAAAAACAAATCTTGGAGAAGTCAATGTATTTATCAAAGGAAAGAGAAGTTTGGAAGGGCTTTCTCTTTAAATATGATCAGATTCACCATTCCTCCATGCTATTTGTTTAAATTCCTGCTGAGCTTTCAGACACAGACTCTAAGGAGACAGAAAAAGTAAACTCTCCCTCCCTTCCTTGGCCATATTTTAATGACCCTATTCATATCTACCCCATGAAATGTGCAGAATCATTTCATGTTACTGGAATATTAGCAGCGTTGGGTGATTACTTCATTACAAGCTTGTCTCTGTTGGTTTCCTTGTGTTGTTCAGTTTGTGAAGAAGTTTAAACAAATCGACATTTTAGGATATTTCGTTTTTCTCTGTTTTTCTTCTCAGTCCCGCTCCAGTCCTGCTGGAATGCAGGCACTCTCATAACCTTTTCTGGCTTATTTTGGCAAGGAGGTGGCTGTTGAGATGAAGATGGAATCTTTTCAGTTTGAGGAGAAGGTGTAAACATCACGCCTTGATCTCTAGATGGTCAGAAGTCTAGGCACTGAAAAAAAAAGCAATAGAAGGTGTGGAGTGGAGGCAAACCGGCAGAGCAGAGAAATGAACATTAGACACAAAGTCGTAGTCCAAGTCTAGCGCTAAATGTATGACCTTGGGTGAGTCCCAGTTTGTTTAGTCCACATCTTTCTGTGTGCCCGGTACCATGCCAACTGATGTGACATCACAGTGAGTGGGACGAACGAGATCCTTCTCGTGGAGTTCATTGTTTCATGAATAAACAGTCAGGGGACTTCCCTGATGGTCCTGTGGCTAAGATTCGGCACTCCCAATACAAGGAGCTCTGGTTCAATCCCTGGTCAGGGAACTAGATTTAACATGCCACAATTCAGAGTTCACATGCTACAACTAAAGATCCCACGTGCCACAACTAAGACCCAGAACAGTCAAATACATAAATAATAAATATTTTAAAACACACATAGACAAATGTATAATTGCAAACTGGGTAAAGAAGACATACAAAGTGCACCAAAAGATCACCATAGGGGACCTAACCTAGCATGGGAGGCAGCAGTGGGGAACACAGAGAAGGCTTATCTGAGGGAGTGAGGTTGCACTGTCTGACAGGAAGAAGGAATGAAGGACTAAAAAAGAAAAATTGTGGGATGGCATTAAGTATAAAAGCTCTGCACAGCAAAGGAAACAATCCACAGTGTGAAAAGGCAGTCTATGGAGTGGGAGAAAATACTTGCAAACCATATACTGACAAAGAGTTCATTTCCAAAATAAATAAGGAACTCCTAAGACTCAATAGCAAAAACACAAATGACCCGACTAGAAAATGGGCAAAGGAGAACAGAAATTTCTCCAAAGAAGACCTACTGGTGGCCAATAGATATATAAAAGGTGCTCAGCTTCGGTCATCCTGGGGAAATGCAAATCAAAACCACAAGGTGAAAAAAAAAAAAAAACAAGGTGGGAATTCCCTGGCTGTCCAGTAATTAGGACCATGTGCTTTTACTGCCAAGGGTGCAAGTTCAGTCCCTAGTTGGGGAACTGAGAGCCTGCAAACTCCTCAAAACAAACAAACATACCACAAGGCGATATTAACTCACACTTGTTAGGGTGTTTATCATCAAAAAACCAAAAGATGTTAATGACAAGTATTGGTGTTTGTAGGAAACACAGAATCCTTGTGCACTGTCAATGGGAATGTAAAATGAAATTTAAATGGTACATAATAGTGTAGCAATTATGGAAAATACCATGGAAGTCTCTCACAAAAATAGAAATAAATCCAGTCATCACACTCTCAGTTATAGATCCAAAAATACTGTAGTTAGGACTTTGAAAAGATATCTGCACTCCTATGTTCCTTGCAATGTTATTCACAATAATCAAAATATAGGAACAACCCAAATATATGCCATTAGAAGAAGCATGAAGAAAATGTGAAAGAAACATACCATGGAATATTATCCTCAAAATAAAAAAGATCCTACCATTTGCAGTCACAGAGATCAACCTGGGAGAAATTTTAAGTGAAATAGGTCAGTCACAGAAGGACAAACACTGCCTGATTCCTCTTATTTGAGGCATTTAAAATAATCGAAGGCATAGGTTAGTGGTAAAGATTCCTCCTGCCAATGCAGGAGACCCAGGTTGGGTCTCTGGGTAGGGAAAATCCCCTGGAGAAGGAAATGGCAACCCACTCCAGTATTCTCTGGGAAATCTGTAATCCAGTAATCTCTGGAAATCCCATGGACAGAGGATCCTGATTGGCTGCAATCCATGAGGTTGCAAAAGAGCTGGACACTGACTTACTGCCTAAACAACAACAACACAAAAAAACAATAGAAATGGTAGAATAGTTGTTACCAGGGATGAAGTTGGGAGGATAAGGAAATATAGTTGTTGGATCAGTATAAAATTAGTTACACAAGATAAGTAAATCCCAGAGATCTGCTGTACAAAACAGAATGCCTGCACTGTGCTTGTCATTAACAAGAAGGAATTGTCTACTTAAAAATGTAAAGGGTGAAAAAAAAATGTAAAGGGTATATCTCATAAATTTTTAAAAATTTTTATTGTCGTTAAGGTGCTTTATATTGTTGTGTTAGTTTCTGATATACAGCAAAATGAATCAGCTATATGTATACACATATCCCCTCTTTGTCTCCACAGAGCATGAAGGAGAACATCCTGTGCTTTACAGTATGTTCTCAGTAGTTACCTATGTTATACATGGTATCAATAGTATATATGTGTCAATCCCAATCCCCCAATTCATCCCACCCCCGCTTTCCCAATTGGTGTTCATCCATTTGCTATTTATGTGTCTGTATTTCTGCTCAAATAGGCTCATCTGCACTATTTTTCTAGATTCCACATGTATGCGTTAACATATGATAATTATTTTTCTCTTTCTGACTTCATGTCACTTTGTTTGAGTCTCTCAATCCATCCACATCTCTGCAAATGTCACAAATGTTTCCTTTTATGGCTGAGTAATATTCCATTGTATATATGTGCCACATCTTTATCCATTCTTCTGTTGATGACACATTTAGTTTGTTCCCATGTCCTGACTATTGTAAATAGTGCTGCAATAAACATTGGTATGCATGTACCTTTTGGAATTACAGTTTTCTCTGGGTGTATGCCCAGGAGTGGGATTGCTGGATCAAATGGAAGCTCTGTTCTTTGTTCTTAAAGGAACATCCATAGTGGTCTCCACAGTGTTACATCAATTTTACATTCCCACCAACAGTGTAAGAAGGTCTCATATTAAGTGTTCTTCAGTCAGTTCAGTTCAATCACTCAGTCGTGTCCGAATCTTTGTGATCCCACAGGCTGCAGCATGCCACACTTCCCTGTCCTTCACCATCTCCTGGAGCTTGCTCAAACTCATGTTCATTAAATCAGTGATGCCATCCAACCATCTCATCCTATGTCATCTGCTTCTCCTTCTTCCTTCTATCTTTCCCAGCATCAGGGTCTTTTCCAACAAGTTGGCTTTTCTCATCAGGTGGACAAAGTATTTGGAGCTTCAGCTTCAGCACCAGTCCTTCCAAAGAATATTCAGGGTTGATTTCCTTTAGGATTAACTGGTTTGATCTCCTTGCTGTCCAAGGGACTCTCAAGAGGTTTATCCAACACCACAATTCGAAAGCGTCAATTTTTCAGTAGTCAGCTTTCTTTATAGTCCAACTCTCACATCTATACATGACTACTGGAAAAACCATCATTTTGACTATATGGACATTTTTTGGAAAGTAATCTCTGCTTTCTAACATGCTCTCTATCTTTGTTATAGCTTTTCTTCCAAGGAGCAAGTGTCTTTTTATTTCATGGCTGCAGTCGCCATCCACAGTGATTTGGAGTGATTTCTTAAGTGGTAAGTGCTCTTACCACATAGAAAAAAAAAAAGAGTCACCAGGAAACTTTGGGCGATGAGGGATACATTTGTTACTTGGGTTGTGGTGATAGCAACACAGCTGTATACCTAACAGAAGCATAAGAGATTAAGAAGAGGTAGCAAGAATACACAGAAGAACTGTACAAAAAAGGCCTTCATGACCTGGATAATCATGATGCTGTGGTCACTCACCGAGAGCCAGACATCCTGGAGTGTGAAGTCAAGCGGGCCTTAGGAAGAATTACTATGAACAAAGCTAATGGAAGTAATGGAATTCCAGCTGAGATATTTCAAATCCTAAAAGATTTGAAATGCTCTGAAAGTGCTGCACTCAATATGCCAGCAAATTTGGAAAACTCAGCAGGGGCCACAGGACTGGAAAAGGTCAGTTTTCATTCCAGTCCCAAAGAAAGGCCATCCCAAAGAATGTTCAAACTATGCCATACAGTTTCACTCATTTCACATGCTAGTAAGGTAAAATTCTTCAAGCTAGGCATTAATAGTATGTGAACCGAGAACTTCCAGATATATAAGCTGAATTTTAAAAAAGGCAGAGGAACCAGAGATCAAATTGCCAACATCCATGGGATCATAGAAAAAGCAAGTGAATTCAAAAAAAAAAAAAACTACTTTGGCTTCATTGATTATGTTAAAGCCTTTGACTGTGTGGATCACAACAAACTGTAGAACCAGGCCACCTTACCTGTCTAAGAAACATGTATGCAGGTCAAGAAGCAACAGTTAGAACTGGACATGGAACAACAGATTGGTTCAAAATAGGGTAAGGAGTACAACAAGGCTGTATATTGTCACCTTGCTTATTTAACTTATATGCAGAGTACATCTTGAGAAATGCAGAGATGGATGAATCACAAGCTGGAATCAAGATTGCCAGAGAAATATTAACAACCTCAGATATGTAGATGATACCGCTTTAATGGCAGAAAGTGAAGAGGAACTAAAGAGCCTTTTGATGAAGGTGAAAGAGTAGAGTGAAAAGCTGGCTTAAAACTCAATGTTGAAGAAACAAGTCATGGCATCCAGTCCCATCACTTCATGGCAAATGGAAGGGGAAAAAGTGGAAACAGTGACAAATTTTATTTTCTTGGGCTCCAAAATCACTGTGGACAGTGACTGCAGCCATGAAGTTAAAGATGCTTGCTCCTTGGAAGGAAAGCTATGACAAACCTAGACAGTGTGTTAAAAAACAGAGACATCATTTTGCCAACAAAGGTCCATTTTTGGACAGCAAGGAGATTAAACTAATCAATCCTAAAGGAAGTCAACCCTGAATATTCATTGGAAGGATTGATGCTGAAGCTGAAGCTCCAATACTTTGGCCACCTGATGTGAAGAGCTGACTCATTGGAAAAGACCCTAATGCTGGGAAAGATTGAAGGCAGGAGGAGAAGGGGATAGCAGAGAGTCAGGTGTTTGGATGGCATCACCGATTCAATGGACACGAGTTTGAGCAAACTGGGAGATAGTGAAGGACAGGGAAGCCTGGCGTGCTGCAGTCTGTGGGGTTGCAGAGTCAGACATGACTGAGCAACTGAACAACAAATGAGCTTTCCAGTAGTCATGTATAGATGTGAGAGTTGGACCATAAAGAAGGCTGAGTGCCAAAAATTAATGCTTTTTAATTGTGCCGGAGAAGATTCTTGAGAGTCCCTTGGACTGCAAGGAGATCAAACCAGTCAATCCTAGAGGAAACCAACCCTGAATATTCATTGGAAGGACTGATTCGGAAACTGAAGCTCCAGTACTTTGGCCACATGATGCGCAGAGCAGACTCATTGAAAAGACCCTGATGCTGGGAAAGATTGAGGGCAAAAGCAGAAAGGAGTGGCAGAGGATAAGATGGTTGGATGGCATAACCAATTCAATGGACATGAATTTGAGTAAACTCTGGGAGATAGCAGAGACAGAGGAGCTTGGCCTGCTATAGTCAGTAGGGTTGCAAAGAGTCGGACATGACTTAGTGACTGCGTAACAGCAACAGAATACTTTAATGAGGTACAATTTTATTACACCAATTCTACCTCAGTAAAGCTGGGGGAATTGAAAGAAGTGAGGGAGGGTCAGTGAGCAGAGGGAACAGGGTGGGGGTGTACTTTTCCAGTTTTCCCTTTTTCTTTCTGTAAAAAGAGCCTGGTGACAAGAAAATCTAGCCCCAAGAGAGATGTGGCTTGGGCATCATCGCACAGTGTTCCAGTCACTAGGGTCGTGTAGCAAATTGCCCCCAAATTCAATGGTGTAAACAGCCATTTATTATGTTCTAAAGTTCTGTGGGTCAGGATTTTGGACAGGGCATGGTAGGGATGGTTTGTCTTCCCTCCACAGTGTGGGGGCCTCAGCTGGAAGATTCCAAGGCTGGCACTGGTATCATCAGAAGACATGGTCACTCACATGCCTGCTGTTTGTTCATGTTGGCTGCTGGCTGGGGGGCCTTGGTTCCTTTTGGTCTGGACCTCTCCATGTGGCCGCACTACTGAGATTACCTTGGGCTTCCTCACAGCATGGTGGTAGCTGGGTTCGCAGGGTGAGCATCACAAGAGATATCCAGGCAGAAACCTTGTCGCTTTTTGGGAAACTTTGGAAGTCACCCAGCATCCCTTGGCTGCATGTTATTCATTGAGACACAAGGTTCTGCCTAGGTTCAAAGAAAGGGAAACTCGACTCAGCTTCTCTGTGGGGAGTGGCAAGATTCTGAAGAGCGTATATGTGTGTGTGTGTACACTTAAGTATGTATATATATATTTGCACATGTGCATGCTAAGTCGCTTCAGTCATGTCCAACTCTTTGCGATCCTATGGACTGTAGCCCACCAGGCTCCTTTGTCCATGGGATTCTCCAGACAAGAATACTGGAGTGGGTTGCCATTTCTTTTTCTGGGGGATCGAACCCAGGTCTGTTATGCCTCCTGCATTGACAAGCAAGTTCTTTACCACAAGCACCAGCTGAGAAGCCCATGTGTGTGTGTATATATATATATATATACACATACATTTATATATGTATACATATACTTTGAATCACTTTGCTGTACACCTGAAACTAACACAGCACTGTAAATCAACTATACTTGAATTAAAAAAAAAATCAGATGAACATTTGCTTAGGGGCAGAGGAATTGGCAAGAAGGAATGGATAACAAAGAAACATAAGGAAACTTATGGGTGGTCATTGGACTCATTTTGACTGTTGGATGTACACAAAAATAAAAATTTTTATATGTGAAAAAAATTATGAAAGACTCCTAATTAAAATGTGATGAAATTTTTATAAGATGCTGAACTGATCCAGCCCATAGTATACTGAATTTAACTGAAATTAGTTGCTTCTCTAAGGAGTTACTGAGAAGCAGTGGATAGTGTGGGAGATGGCTTAGTTTCCAAGGCATCCACCTCCTGGGGTTCCATCCATTCCACTGTATACAGCAGAAAGATAACGTAGAGTTGGCTTGCGGGCTTCAATAAAAGAACGTTTACTCTCAAATCTTCCCAAATGCATGCACATCATTTCTCTCCTTTGATTCCTCCTCCGATATCCATTATTTTTCTTCAACGTTTCAAGTTATCTTTTTAAACATTGGGTGTCAGGGTTTTATTTTGCACCCAGGTTACTTGGGGAGCCTCCTTTGCCAGAAGTCAGAAGGGGAGAGGCAAACTCTCACTGCCTCTGAATCAATCCAAGAAGGAGAGAGATGGCTTAGGGGCCACCCAGGGTCAGACCATGTGGCAGAGGCTGTCAGCAAAGTGGAAGCAGGAGACTGGTGTGGCAAGATGGGTGTTGGTCCACAGCTGAGGCCAACCCACAGGGTGTATTAGACAGCAAGCCTTGGGGACTTCCCTAATGTGGTTAAGAATCGTCTTTACAATGCAGAGGATGTGGGTTCAATGCCTGGTTTGGAAACTAAGATCCCACATACCGTGGGACAGCTAAGCGTGTGCTCCACAACTACTGAGTTCGCATGCTGCTAGAGAGAAGCCTATAACGAAAGATCTCACCCGCCACAACCAAGATCCCTCGCGCCACCACCGAGACTGTGCTCAGGGGCTAAGTTGTGTCTGTCTCTTTGTGACCCCATAGACTGTAGCCCACCAGGTTCCTCTGTCCATGGAATTTTCCAGGCAAGAATACTGGAATGCATTGCCATTTCCTTCTCCAGGGGACCTTCCTGACCCAGAGACAACCTGCATCTCCTGCACTGCAGGCAGATTTTTTACCACTGAGCCATTGGGGAAACCAAAACTCAACTGTACTTTAATTTTTTAAAACAGTCTCTATAATTGAAGCATGGAGAAGGCAATGGCACCCGACTCCAGTACTCTTGCCTGGAAAATCCTACGGACAGAGGACCCTGGTGGGCCGCAGTCCATGGGGTCGCTAAGAGTCGGACCTGACTGAGTGACTTCACTTTCACTTTTCACTTTCATGCATTGGAGGAGGAAATGGCAACCCACTCCAGTGTTCTTGCCTGGAGAATCCCAAGGATGGGGGAGCCTGGTGGGCTGCCGTCTATGGGGTCGCACAGAGTTGGACACGACTGAAACGACTTAGCAGCATAATTGAAACAATTTGGTACTGATGAGTGGATAAAAAGATAGACCATTGGGATGGAATACAAAATCCAGACATAGACCCAGTTGTGTATAGAAATTTCAATTTTGATAAAGTTGGCATCAGGAATGGGTGGGTGAAATAAGTGTTTACCTAAATTGTACTAGGAAAACTGAAAATTAAAACTAGACAAGGGACTGTTTCTCAGTTATTAGACTGACAAAGACCCAAAGTTTGACATCAAAATCTGTCAGTGAGGCTGTAGAGAAACAGACACTCTTATACATTGCCAGTGGAAATGCGAAACAGACAACCCTGATAGAGAGAAATTTGCAATATCTAGCAAAATCACATATGCATTTACCCCTTTGACAAACACATCTCATTTCTAGGTATCTATCTCAGACACAGTACAAATAGGCATATGCGGGGACTTCCCTAGTCATCCAGTGGTTAAGATTCCACCTTCCAAAGCAGGGGATACAGATCCAACCCCTGGTCAGGAAACTAAGATTCTGCATGCTGCAGGGAAACCAAGTCTGTGCACCACAACTAAAGAAGCCCTTGTGCTCTCGAGCCCATGCTCTGCAACAAGAGAAGCCACTTCAGTGAAAAGCCCTTGTGCCAGAACTAGACAGTAGCCCCTGCTCGCCACAACTAGAGAAGGCCAGTGTGCAGCCATGAAGACCCAGTGCAGCCAAAATAAATAAAATAAAATACATGCAGAAAACTACTAATAGCAGCGTTATTCATGATAGCAAAGAATTGGAAATTATCCAAATATCTCCATGTGAAGACAGATTGAATGAAAAAAAATGTGTATATATATATATATATAGTTTCTCTTTTTAGGAGAAACTGATAAACAAGGAAGGAATGACAGAATCAAAATATCACCATTTCATGTTGCTGTTCTTCAATCGCTTAGCTGTGTCCAACTCTTTGCAATCCCATGGACTGCAGCACACCAGGCCTCCCCATCCTTTACCATCTCCTGGAGCTCGCTCAAACTCATGTCCATCCAACCATTTCATCCTTTGTAACCCCCTTCTCCTCATGCCTTCAATCGTTCCCAGCATCAGGGTCTTTTCCAATGAGTCAGTTCTTTGCATTAGGTCTCCAGCTTCAGCATCTGGTGGTCCAATGGTTAAGATTCTGCACTTCCACTACAGGGGCAAAGCTTTAATCCTTAGCCAGGGAAGTAAGACCCCACATGCCACACAGCTCAGCCAAAAATTAAATTAAAAATTAAAAAACACAACTCGTGTCATTTTAAGCACAGTTTGTAACAGTTTGTCATGGCAGTGGTAGAAACAAATGCAGGCATGGACAGAGTAGGGCTGGGGCTGAGACATGGTAGCCAGACCTATCATCGAATGTCCATGTGCTCTTGGACCCCTTCCACACAACATGGGGTGATCTCTTAGCCCTTCCTGCTCTGATGCTCTGTTTAGCACAAGTACCTAACTGGCCCAAATTTTGTAGGTAAAAGAGTTTTTCCCCTGCTGCAAAGCACAGGGTCCCTTGGAGCTTCCTCAAAAGTTGGCAAACTACCATATGACCCAGCAATTCCATCTCTGGGCATACATCTTAAGCAAATGAAAACATGTGGACACCCTCTTTTTCATAGCAGCATTATTTACAATAGTTAAAACATGGCAAAAACCATCAACAGATGAATGGATAAAGATGTGGAATACACACACACACACACACACACCCACATACACAATGGGATATCACTTAGCCATAAAAAAGAATAAAATAAAGTCACTTGCAGTTACATGGATGGACCTAGAAATAATCGTACTAAATGAAGTAAATCCAACAGAGAAAGACAATACCATATGATATCACTTCTACGTGGAATCTAAAAAAAATGATACAAATGAACTTATTTACAAAACAGAAAGACTCACAGACTTCAAAAACAAACTTATTGTACCAAAGGGGAAAAGTTGGGGGTGGGATAAATTGGATGTTTGGGATTGATATATATACACTACTATATTTAAAATAGATAACCTACAGTTCAGTTCAGTTCAGTTGCTCAGTCGTGTCCAACTCTTTGCAACCCCATGAATCGCAGCACACCAGGCCTCCCTGTCCATCGTCAACTCCTGGAGTTCACCCAAACTCATGTCCATCGAGTCGGTGATGCCATCCAGCCATCTCATCCTCTCTCGTCCCCTTCTCCTCCTGCCCCCAATCCCTCCCAGCATCAGGGTCTTTTCCAATGAGTCAACTCTTAGCATGAGGTGGCCAAAGTATTGGAGTTTCAGCTTTAGATGACCTACAAGGACCTATTATATAGCACAGGGAACTCTACTTGATATTCTGTAGTAACCTAAATGGGAAAAGAATCTTAAAATATATATATATATATATATATACATGTATACATACATATGTATATATGTATGTATAACTGAATCTCTTTGCTATACCCTTGAAACTAACGCAACATTGTAAATCAACTATACTGCAATATAAAATAAAAATTAAAGAAAAGGTCATGGAAACAACCTAAGTGTCTATCAATTGATGAAAGAATAATGAAAATGTGATAGATGTACATAATGGAATATTATTCAGCCATTAGAAGGAAATTCTGCCATCTGTGACAACATGGATAGATCTTGAGGGCATTATGCTTAGTGAAACAAGTCAAAGAAAGACAGATAACACATGATCTCACTTATGTGTGAAATCTTAAAAGACTGAACTAGAAACAGAAAACAGATTGGTGGCTGCCAGAGGTGGGAATTGGGAATTGGGTGAAATGGATGGTCAAAAGGTACAAACTTCCACTTATAAGTCCTGGAGATGTAATGTACAGCATGGTGACTACAATTAACAAGACTCTATCTTATATTTGAAAGTTGCTAAGAGAGTAGGTCTTAAAAGCTCTCATCACAAGAAAAGCAATTCTATAGCTATGTGAGGTGATGAATGCTAACTAAACTTATTGTGATAATCAGATTTGTAATATCTACATGCATCAAATTGTTATACTGTATACCTAAAGCTGATACAGTGTTGTAAGTCAATTATACCTCAATAAGCTGGAGAAAATAAAATATAAAATAAAATAAAAGATTTTACAAAGTGCAGACCCCTGGCCTCTTTCATCAGATGGCTTTTAGGGTGGCAGTGGGTGAGGGGACACCCAAGGGGCAAGCTCTGACTGCATGTGCCTGGCAGTGCTTTGGTTTCCCACAGCTACGTTTCAGCCTTTGCTCGTGGACACTTTGCTGGCTGCCCCGCACTCTGCTGGCAGCCCTGGGCATGGGGCGGGGAACAATTAGAAGCTGGGGAGGCTGGGTTTCCAATGGGCAAGCAAAACCCACAAAAGAGGCCTGCTGCAGCCTCCCTGCCTCCTCTCAGGAGGAGGCACTTCCTGGGCACCTAGTGAGGGGGGCCCTGGCATGGGAGTGGTTCTCTGCTGGGTGCTGTGGGGCCTCCCTGGCCCAGACACTGCCGCCCTGCTCTGCTCTGCACGCCAGAGCTGGCGGCCCCCACCCTGGTGCTTTGATCTGGTGGCAGACAGGCCCCAGGGTGCTCCCTGTCTGTTCCTGTCGCTGGGGCTGAGCCAAGGTGGAATGTGGTAGGCCTGTGTGCTTTGGGGCTCCCCACCCTGCCTGAGCTGCACAGCCCATCCTAAGGTGGCCCTGTCCCAGAAACCCAGAGCCACACTCAGCCAAGTTCATCTGGGCCTCAGTTTTCGCATCTGTCACACAGAGACAGTAAATAACACTTTACTATGAATCGTTCTGATGATAAAATCAGAAAATTTCTAATGAGCTCTTAATATGCCAGGGCCTGTTCAATAGATCTTAAGTGTTTGATTATTAACTATAGCCTCATAAATCATGATGGAGTCGATGTGAGGCTTGTAGCAGTTCACTTCTGCCTGTGGGCCCCTGTTTCCACGTCTAGAATGAAGGAGTTGGATGGGATTGTCTCTGTGGTGGTGCCTGCTTCCCTGCCCTGCTCCTGGTCTGGTGGGCAGGCATCCAGCACAGGCTGAGGCTCGGACGAAGCTTGGAGGAGACAGCAGCGCCTGGGGGCCTGGCTCCTGGTCCCTTGCCTACTGCCCCGGGGAACCTCATGTAAAAGACGGGACTGGCAGAAGGTGAGACCCTCCCGTGCCTGCCCCTGCCTGTCTTCCCAAAGCACGCTACAGGCCCGCCCAGGTGGTGTGTCTGGGGGAGAGATCCTGGCTGTGCTAATGTGTAGAAAGAACAAGGCTTGGTGAGTCAGAGTCAGCCTTCACCCCAGCCCCCCTTGCCCTACCCTCATTGTCTCTAAAATCCCAGCTTTCCAGGGGCTGGGCTCGACCACCCTGTCATAAACCATAAGGCTCCCCCTGGGTATGGTTTTCCTCCAAAATGTGAGCACCGGGTCTGGCCATAGTAGATGGTGGTGTATCAGATCTCAGGGAAGATGCTGAAGACTAAGGAGACCCATCATCTCTGGGTCCTGTGTGATGATCCAGATGCCAAATTTGTGTTCATAGACTTGATGAACAGGAAGGCTTTGGGAGTCGGAGCAGGGGCTTGGTGACATGTCAACACATCCCATCACCCTTCCCATTTTGGGCACTACCCGCTCAGCCCTAGGTCTAGCTGCCAGCACCCCTGTCTTTTGGCTTGTGAGGGGAAGTTCTGTCTGGACACTGGGGGCTACTCTGTCTGCACAGCAGCAGGAAACCCCCAGGAACTGTGTCCCCTGAGAGCAGCCTCTGCCATGGGTAAATGGGAGCTGGGGGACAAGCCACTCAACATCTATCCCACCAGGGATCCCCACTGTCTCCCAAGTCCCTGTAGGATAACAGCTGCCCAAGGTTGAAAACTGCTGGATGGTAAGCTCTATATCAGCTTCCTTCCTTCCCCTGTTTCTCTTCTCACCCCTGTTATGAGCTGACTTGCATCTCTTCCCACCAAAACTCATATGTTAAAGTCCTAACCCCCAGTCTCCCAGAATGGGACCTTATTTGGATTAGGCTTGCTGCAGATGTAGTTAGTTAAGATGAGATTATTTGGATGGCCCCTAATCCAATACGACTATGTCTTTACTGGTGTTCAGTCACTCAGTCGTGTCCGACTCTTTGCAATCCCAGAGACTGCAGCATGCCAGTCTTCCCTGTCCATCACCAACTCCCGGAGCTTGCTCAAACTCATGTCTATTGAGTCGGTGGTGCCATCTAACCATCTTATCCTCTGTCGTCCCCTTCTCCTGCCTTCAATCTTGCCCTGCTTCGGGGTCTTTTCCAATGAGTCAGTTCTTCGCATCAGGTGGCCAAAATATTGGAGCTTCAGCATGAATATTCAGGGACTGATTTCCTCTAGGATGGACTGGTTGGATCTCCTTACTGTCCAGGGGACTCTCAAGAGTCTTCTCCAACACCACAGTTCAAAAGCACCAATTCTTCAGTGCTCAACCATATTTATGGAAACTCTCATATCCATATCTGACTACTGGAAAAACCATAGTTTGACTATATGAACCTTTGTTGGCAAAGTGATGTCTCTGCTTTTTAATACTCTGTCTAGGTTTGTCATAGCTTTTCTTCCAAGGAGCAAGCGTCTTTTAATTTCGTGGCTGTAGTTACCATCTGCAGTGATTTTTGAAGACCAAGAAAATAAAGTCTGTGACTGTTTCCATTATCTTTATAAAAAGAGAGAATTTGGACAGAGTATTTGAACACACAGGAGAAACAACACATATGGAAAAAGGCAGAAATCAGGGTGATGCTCCCACAAGCCAAGGAATGCCATAGTCAGCTAGCAAACCACCTGAAGCTAGCTCTTGGAAGGAACCAAACCTGCCAACACCTTGATTTTGGACTTCTGGCCTCCAAAACTACGTGGCCATAAATTTCTGTTGTTTAAACCACCCAGTCTGTGGTGCTTTGTTATGGCAGCACCAGCACACTAATAGTTTCCCCATGCTGGTATTTTGTAGACGTGCCAGATAAAGTATTTGCACTCTGCTTCATCTCAGGGTCAGAAATTCAAGCTAAGGGACAGGGGAGAGCAGGGGAGGCTGGTCTCATATGGCAGGAGGAGGCCAAGGGGAGGACATAAAAATGACCCTGTGAACTTGAGGGGCCCATGCCCAGCCTCTGAACCAGGATCTGGGGTTGCTCTGGGTGATGCTGCATGTAGTCATGTAGAGGATGTGAGGGTGGGTAATGGGGGTTCCTGTTGTCAAGCAACTGCTCAAGCCAAATCCTTCCTTAGCAACCTGGCTGAAGGAGGGAGGGATGCCAGCCACCTGCCTGGACTCGGGCAGGAGGAGGGGCCTGGACTCAGGCAGGAGGAGGGCTGGGTGGTTAGTGTGGGTGCAGAGCAGGAACCCCCAGGAGCTTCCTGTAAAGAAAGCTGTCCTTCTGAACACAAGGGGTAAGTGGCCAACAAGCCAGCCTCAAACAGGGCCCCTTGAGACAGTTACTGTTAATAAGACAGAAACCACCAGCAAACACACAGGGAAGAAAATCTTACAGTGGAGTCATGGGAAAAAACCAATTTGGTGTTTGTTAAAATTTTAATGTTAATTTTGGAGAAGCTAACTGTCTGCTGAAAGGGGAATGATTTAGTCCACATGAGTCCTCTTTTTGACTTGGCTGAGGTCCTGAGTCAGGCCATCCCCTGCTCCTGAATCCTAGTCCCTACTCCTCTCTGGACCACGTGGCTCTGATTATGGGCATATGTGACTTGCCTGTCCTGGTTGTTATTGAGAGCTATTGCTCCAAGTAAAAGTCAGGCCAGGAGGAAGGTGTGAAGGCTGGGCTGTGTGAAACTCAAGACCCCATAACATGGGCCTCAGTCTCCCTCCTCTCCAAACGGAGGGGAAGAACATCACAAAGCTTTCTGCTCACCCACTCTGGAGGCGGCTGGTTGTGGGGGAGCCTCCTGGGCCTCTCTCCAAGATGCCACTGGCTCACGTCACAGAGGGCAAGATTGGGGTAGGCCCTGAGGGTGGCATGTCGGTGGGAGGGCGATGTGGGGGGCAAAGGTTGTGGGTTCTGGGCACTGGGAAGGGTTCCTGGTGGTTTGGGCGGAACTTGAAATTCTGCCATTTTCCTTCTTATCTCACCATCTAAAGGAAATCAGACAAGAGAACGTGAGCTCATTCTAATAGGAGTCATTTTTTTTGCCCTCCTGTTCCCATTAATTAAATCTTCTCCCTTCTGTTGATCATCTTCAGAAACTCTCTGAAAGGTCTTTCTAGACTGATGGCCCAGCTGACTAGGCCACCAAGCGTGTGTCTGGGGCGCTCCCCACAGGGCCACAGGACAGCTGACTGGCGTCCAGCACCCCTTGGCTTGGATTTGAAGCTCAAATCTGTGATTATCCAGCTATGTTGCTGTCAGTCAGCAGGGTACTTAGCCAGTCTGAGCCTTAGTTTTCCCATCTATAAAATGGGACCAGTGGCAAACCCACGTATCCAACACCTACATGACATCACTCTTTGGAGTTGTACAGCAGCTTCAGAGGCAATCTGTCTGAACCTGAACTTGCGTATCCAACACCTACATGACATCACTCTTTGGAGTTGTACAGCAGCTTCAGAGGCAATCTGTCTGAACCTGAACTTGTGTATCCAATACCTACATGACATCACTCTTTAGAGTTGTACAGCAGCTTCAGAGGCAATCTGTCTGAACCTGAACTTGTCACCTTTTTCTCCAACCTGTTCCTCTTTCAGTATTTACTACCCCAGCGAGTGGCCAACCTTAAGCCAAGCCCCACACCTGAAGGACCTGTGCAGAAAGCTGTAAAACTAACTCCTGTGTCAATTCCTCCAGGAAGCCTTTTTGGATCACTCTTCTTCTCCCAGTGGATTAAATAACCTTCCAACAGACTTCCATGGCATCATGTGTGTGTCTCTTTAACATATCTGACACATTACTTTTTAATTATCTGTCAGTGCACCTGTCTTACTAAATTATGAGTCTGTTAAGGGCAGGGAGAACATTTTGATCTTCTTGGAATCCCTAGAACTTAGTAGAGGTCCTACTTGGGATGATTGGGAGAGGCTAACCTCTATTATCTTAATCACTCACTCTTCCTTCAACCCAAAATAATCAAGAAATTCAAATTAAACAGTGTGCTTGCTTCAAGATGGATCCCCTAGCCACAGCCTTGGACCAGACTGCAGTTCTGGAATCCTCCAGTGTGAAACCAATGCTCCCACCCAGGGTCTAGTGTGCAGTAGGAGCTCAACAAGTAGACACTCTAATTATTGGTGGATCCAAGAGCTCCCCTGATGCCCTTCGTTTCCTCCCTTCTTCACATTCAATTAATTCCCAAGTCCTTCACCCTCTCCCTTCTAAGCGTATCTCTTATTTTGACATCCCTTCTGTCTGCCAGGCAGTGTGTTGGTCCAGGGCCACACCATCAGTGTCAGAGCCCACTGCCACTGCCCACTCCACACCCCACTGCCCTCTAGCCATTGAAAGTGCTGTGGTCCTCACAGAGGACCAGGTTCCTATCAGGGCACCCATCCCTGCTGTCAAACCCTGCTCTGTCCTCTTCATCTAACCAGCCCTATTGTTCCCAAGAGCCCTGTGTCCCCTGTCCCCACCACAACCCCACCTTAGACGCCCCTCCTGTACACTAATCTCTCTCAGCTTTATCACCTGTGATACACAGTCATGCACTAACCTCAGTTCTGTGTCTTCCTCAAACAAAGACAGGACCAAGGTCCCAGTGTCTAACACTTAGTAGGTCTTCAGCTCATGCTTGTTCTCTTTTCACATCACTTTTCTCTTGACTCCTAGGCCTATTCAGTGAAGGACCCACTGAGAAAGTCATTTTGTTTCATAATGTTTATTTTTCCATCTTAAAATATGTTTTCTACCAATAAGAGCCAAAATTATGCTTGGACAGATCTCTTAAGATAATTTACTGA
Organism: Bos mutus; assembly: GCF_027580195.1. Classification (NCBI taxonomy): domain Eukaryota; kingdom Metazoa; phylum Chordata; class Mammalia; order Artiodactyla; family Bovidae; genus Bos; species Bos mutus. The sequence continues at coordinate 63,384,057 of NC_091618.1, forward strand.
GATTTATTGGTTTCGAGATTTTTAAAGACAAATGGTAAAAGACCATCAATGCTGATCTTGGGGACTGTGCTTGAATTAAACATGCATTCTTACAAAAGAAAATCTTAGCAAGTCACGTACACACTGTCCTCTGGATACTCATACATCCCATTGGAGGATCCTGCGTGGCCCTTCCCAGCTAACACCTCACAGGCCTGCTAAGGCATTTCTATCTGCTTTTTCTGTGTGCAGGAGTGACCAGAGAGACCTGTGTGGACCTGTCATCTCCCGGCTGTTTACAGATACCCCATAACACTCCCCTAAACCATCTTCCTCCTGCCCTTTGCACCAGAGAACGACCTCCTGGGTATGACTTCCCTCCTCCAGAGGGAGCCTGAGATGGGCAGGGAACCCAGCCTCAAAGGGACACCGAGGGCTCTCAGAAGCAGGAACCTGTAGACAGGAGACCCTCAACCTATTACTCTGTCCCCGGATGCACTTCTTCGTTGGCTGTGACTATATTGGCTCCTATTTTGTAACTGCCTCTCAGTTTCCATTCAAAGATGGCAGTCTCACAGTTAGAAATAAAATGTTAGGGAGTTCCCCTGGTGGCTCAGACAGTAAAGAATCTCCCTGCAATGCAGAAGACTGCCTCCCCTCACAGTTAGAAATCTGTTTCTTATTTTAAGAAATAAATGCTTGTTCTCTTGGATCAGACTGCAGTTCTGGAATCTTCCAGTGTGAAACCAATGCTCCCATCCAGGGTCTAGTGTGCAGTAGGAGCTCAATAAGTAGACACTCCAGTTATTAGTGGATCTAAGAGCTATTTTATTTCTTTTATTTCAGAAAGTAAAAAGGGATCCATGTGAAGGGGGCTTTCTGAGTTGGCCATAGTCCTCCCTGGGCACTGACTCCTTCCGTTGCTCGCCAAGTGTGCTCCCCGACCATCAGCATCTGCAGAGCCTGGGAACTCATCAGGAATGCAAATTCTCAGGTCCCATCCCAGACCTGAGTCAGAGTCTCTAGGTGTGGGGCCCAGCCAGCCTCGAAAGAGACTCTGTTCATCTTCAAACGTGAGAAGCACTGAACTGATTTCTAGCTCCAAGAAATATTCAGGGGAACCACTTAGTTCTGAAAGATCCCAGGAGGATTCAGTCAGGGACCATTGATGGTTTAATTTCTTTTAAATTCAAGCCTTAACCATCCGAATCCCCTGGAGGGCTTGTTAAAGCACAGCTTGCTGGGCTCCACCCAGAGCTTCTGATTCAGTCCATCTTGGGTGGGGCCTGAGAATATGCATTCCAAGGTCTCTAGTGTCAATGATGACATGATGCTTGTCTGGGGACCACATTTTGAAAACCATTGTCTTAAGCAATTTCCAAAAGAAATCCATGACTGACTAACAGATAACATAGGTCTTATGTACTCAGCATCAAATCAATATCATACTGGTTGATACCTCTTCTTAGAGGGTTCTTTTTAACCATTTTTTTTAATTGCAGTATAGTTGGTTTACAATGTTGTGTCAGTTTAACGTGCACAGCAAAGTGATTCAGTTATACATATATATTATTTTTCAAATTCTTTTTCATTAGAGGTTATTGTAAGATATTGAATATAGTTCCCTGTGCTATATAATAAAACCTTGCTGTTTACCTATTTTATATATAATAGTGTGTATATGTTTATCCCAAACTCCTAATTTATCTCCCGCACCTTCCCCTTTGGTAACCATTGTCTGTGATTGAGTCGATTTCTGTTTTATATATAAGTTCATTTATATCACTTTTTGAGATTCCTCTTCATGTAAGTGACATCATATGGAATGTGTCTTTCTCTGTCTGACTTCATTTAGTATGATAATCTCTAAAGTCTAAACAACCCATGTTGTTGCAAATGTCATTATTTCATTCTTTTTAATGGCCAAGTAGTATTCCATTATATATGTACCACATCTTTTTTATCCATTCATCTGTCAACGGGCACTTAGGTTATTTTCAAATCTTGGCTATTACAAAATAGTGCTGCTATGAACATAGTGTGTTTGTGCTTAGTTGCTCCATCATGCTCATCTCTTTGCGACCCCACGGACTGTAGCCCTGCCAGGCTCCTCAGTCTATGGGGATTCTCCAGGCAAGAATACTGGAGTGGGTTGCCATACCCTCCTCCAGGGAATCTTCCCAACCTAGGGATCGAACCCAGGTCACCCACGTTGCAGGTAGATTCTTTACTGTCTGAGCCACTAGGGAAGCTGTGAACATAGAGGTGCATGTATTTCTTCGAATTGGAGTTCTCTATGGATACATGTCCAGGAGTGGGATTGCTGGATCACATGGCAATTCTATTTTTCAGTTTTCTTAGGAGCCTCCGTACTGTTCTCCATAGTGGCTGCAGCAATTTACACTCCCACCATGTAGGAGGGGTCCATTTCTCTTTTTAAAATTTTGTATTTAAAATAAGTTCAAAGACTTTTAGAGGCAATAGCTCACTGTGCCACAGCTTTCTCATCTGCAAAGTGGGCAAATCACAGGACCCACCACAAGGAATGATTATAAGGGTTAAATGAAGGAGTCACACACAGTGCCCAGCCCAGAGCCTAGCACACAGTCTCCTCCTTTCTAAAAAAAAATTACATACTATGAGTATGAGCTAGTGGTTGTGTTGGACTAGGAAATCACTGCCATAACTCCTGCAAATCCCAAATCCTATGAAGCGCATAAATGCAAATGCAATGAGAGTGAACTGCATTCTGTGGGGCAGAAGTCCACCTGACTTCAGCCATCCTGGCCTTGACTGGGATCTGGAATCCCCTCCATGGACAAACAACTAGAAAGGGTGATGCTGAAACAGTGGCTTAGGTCATTTTTTTTTTCTTACTGCATTTCAGATTATGAACGTGAAATGCACTCTGTTGTAAAGCATTTGCATTAAAGACCTCTCCCCTCCTTCAGCATCCCTGGTGGTGTTGGTTACATATCCTCCTCTGTCTGGGAATGTGGAGTGTATAGGGATAGTATCCTTCATGTTTCCCTTCGGGGCAGGTTCAATAGTAACACCGATCCAAGATCACTGGCACTGATTGGAGTTGGTGGTTCCAGTGACTTTTATGGCATAAAAAGGGTCTGCTCCCCACATTTTCCCCGAACACAGGACATCCTGATACTGAATCAGGATGGGGAAGCCTAACCCAAGGCGACTGAGTAGATCACGACCACAAGGGCTCTGTAGTCAGAAGTTAAAGGTCCATTTCCCACCCTCAGCCCCTTATCAGGAGAAGAGAGCCATCTGCTGCGTTTCAGGGACTAAACCTCCTCTGCGGTCTTGAGTTACCTTCCCCGATGCCTGAGCGTCATCTTCTCACGTCTGCCCTCTGAGTCAACCTATAGAGGCCCTGCACAGTGCAGAGCGGCAAGTCCAGGGGTCGCAGACGTCATCTCGCTTGGCAGCAGAGACCAGCGCCCCTCTTGGGACGCGGCCGAGCATCACCCCCCAACAGCTCCTTGCACCTTTCCAGCCCACTTCTGCCTCAGCTTAAGGATGCTTCTGAGCATTTTCCCTTCCTAAGAGAGGGTGGGGATAATTTTTACAGCTACACACCAGCAATTCCACATTTCGCCCTGTTATCCCCCTGTTTACAATGTTTGGAAGGCCTCACTCCTTCTCTCAGGACAAGGGGTCCTAGGTGATTCCATGGGCCATAGACCCTCTTCTATGGCCTGGGTCCCCCCTGCAGTACCCAGCAAGGACCCTGACTTTTTTGGCAGGGTCATGTGACCCACCTTGGTGCCTTTTCACCTCCTTTCTCAAGACTGGGCATCTTCTCCTCTCTCCCCATTTCCTCCTTCCAGTGTCTGCTGAATGTCCCTCCTGGAAGCCATTCCCTCCTTTATGACCCCACAGCCCATCAACTCCCCTTCACATCCTAGAACGACTCATTATTTCAAATATATATAGACGTAAACCGTATGATACTTTATTGTTCTGAAAGGTGCTTTTTCCCTTTAACATTTTTTTAGACTCCTTGTCCTAAGAACGTCCCCATACCCCACAGTGATGCACACGATGTGCTGGGTCCTTCTGTTGATGGGCGGACTGTTTTCTCGATGATGGAGAGTGTCACAAAGAACATCTGGGGCATAGATCTTTGTACAGAGTGTGAAAATCGTTTGTGATGTAAAGCTCAGTGTAGAATGGCTGGGACAAGTGGTAAATGTTAAACTTTGCAAAGTAATTCCAAAGGGCTTTTCAACGTCCACCAACAATGAATTGGCCCTCCTTACCCCTTTAAGGCCTGTTGGGACTGGACGCTGGCCCATCCTTTTTGAAGCACTGATGGGCGGCATCTCCCAGTGGCCAGGCTTCCAAGCGCTTTCCTCCCCCTCCCACTAGTCGGTTGCTCAGGCTTCCAAGGTCCAGGATGCCTTTGGGGTGGGGAGGGCGGGGCGACATCTGAGATGCGGATTAGAACAGGAACCCAAAGCTTTGAGTATTTAATGAAAAAAGGCTTTGTTTTGCTGATCGATTGACCTGCTGGGGTTTTGACATGCTTTTTGGTTTGGTTTTGTCATTTCTGTGGCTTTGGAAGTGACAGGTGTCCAGAGAGAATGCGCATGTGAATCCGCTGGTGGGTGAGAGGATGTGGCTGGTGAGGAACCTGGGGAATGGTAACAATGGCTTTAGGCCAAAGCAGTTAATTTCAGGTCTTATTTCCCCACCTTTGCACACTCACCCATTAATCAAGATAGGTGTTCATTTCATAAAATAATTACAAAATTCTTCCATACATCAGGCACTGGGCTGGGCTTGCAATGCGGAGTCCTTAAACTCATACAGGTGTGTGTTGGGTGGGGGAGGGAGTGTGCCTAGCAGAGACCCTAAAGTAGGAAGGACCACAGTGTGGAGAGAGAAATGAGGCTAGAAGATAGGCAGGGCCCGGATCCCACAGGTTTTTAAATGAACCCCAAGAGCAATGGGAGACCCCCAAAGAATTTTAAGCATGAAAAAAACAGGATTTAATATGTGATATTTAAGGACATGAGGACCCAGGTGACTCCAGGCGACCCCAGGCTTGGCATCATTGACCTTGGGCAGCGGACTCACTGTTTCCTTTCCTCCAGATAATTTTAATTCTTCCTTTACTCCTGGCGTGGGGCTGAGAGTAACTGACAGTAGCCTTGGAATTGGGCAAGTGCTGGGAGAAGCACAACCAGCCCCCAAGGATTATGAGCACCATTAGTCCTCGCAGAGGGAGGAAGAGAGCCTGGGGCAACCGGACAGGCAGGCTCCAGGGTTGGGGCCTCAGGGCTCCCTCTCACACCATCTCCTCCTTACTGCCACCTGCCCAGGGCCCACCCAATCCTTGAGAAAGACACGGAGGCTTTCCAAATCCACTAGGCTAAAATTTTGAAAATGCAGTGATCGAACCCATCTAGGACCAAGAACTGAGCTAGTTCCCTGCATCCATTGTCTCTTTTAATGCTTCTCACTGCCCTATGAGAGGGTGGCAAGCCCACTGTCCAGAGGAGGAAACTGCCCATCCAAGGGGCTGAGCTGTCCCAGGTCTGTTCATCCTTGTCTAGCCTCTGAGAACCTAAAATATCTTTCCAGGTGTCTGACCTCAGAAAACCTGCAGATCCTTCAGGCCCCCCACCTCCCACTCAGCTAGGCCACCGGGACTTACTGTCATGGGGGGTCAGTCCACCAGGCCCCACATGCAGTCATGTCTGGAGATGCGTTTTTGGTAATCACAGTGGGAAGGAGGGAGGTTGCTGTCCTTAGTGGACAGACACCGAGGATGCTGCAAAACAGCCTCCAATGCAGCAGTCTTCCTGCAAAGGACCAGTGTTGCTTCCTAATGCCCACAGAGCCATGTTAGAAAGAACTGGATTCCAATTTAGCTGAAAGAGCTGCCTTCTGTCTGGTAAGTGACTCAGACAGTAAAGAATCTGCCTGCAATGCAGGAGACCCGGGTTTGATCCCTAGGTAGGGAAGATGCTCTGGAGAAGAACATGGCTACCCACTCCAGTATTCTTGCCTGGAGAATTCCATGGACAGACAGAATAGCCTGGTGAAACTTTCACTTTCTGTCCCTTCAGGGAAGAGTGGGCTGGCGAGGAGGAGGAAAGGGCCGAGGCCAAGGTGGGGAGGGGGGGAAGGGATCTTTGCATCCCTGCATTCCATTCTCAACCAGCAGGTGATCAGGGACTCCCAGGAGAACTTTTTGTGAAGGTTAACAGTATTCCATACCTGCACTATCTAACCCACCAGCCACTCACCTGTGGCTACTGAGTACTTGAAATGTGCTTCTTTGCAACTGAGTACTCAATTACTTTACTCAAGTACTAAAGTACTCGAGTACTTGAAAACTTTGCAACTGATGGATGCATTTTTCTTTATTTTCAATTAATTTACAGTTGAACTTAACTGGCCACAGGCAGCTAGTGGCGCTCACGGCAAAGTGCGCTTCAAGAGCCCTCAGTACTGCCGACCCCTGGGGCATCATGCCTGCTGGGGGGAAGCTTCATTCAGAATGAAATGCTAATGGCAAGTCCGGAGTTCAGTGTTCCAGAAAGACTGCCATCAGAGAGAGGGGCTCAGACGCAGAAGATTAAGGGCTACAACCTACCAGATCCCCCAAACTGGCACCTCATAAAGAAATGGCAACTCACTCCAGTATTCTTGCCTGGGAAATCCCATAGACAGAGGAGCCTGGTATAGTCCATGGGGTCACAAAGAGTCAGATATGACTGAGTGACTAAACCAACCCAAAAAGGGGGCCGCTGGGCTCCATTGCTCCTGTCACCCAGGGGCATGGTGGCAGAATTCAAGGGGTCTAAGGGGTGGCCTCTGGCCCCAGTGAATAGAGCAGGAGTCCAGACACACAGATGACAGAGTGACACCCTCTCAGGTTGCATCCACAGCATAGATTTTTAGGAGATACAGATCATCTCTGACCATACTGTGTACGCTTTGTCATAAAATATCACTGCTGACAATGTGACAGGGGTCAAGTTCCTGGGTAGAGCTTTGATTCTGGCAGAAGAGCTGGGCGGTCAGCTCAGGTAATCATTATTTTTAAATGTCAGATATGATTTAGTGAAAATCTGCAGATTTCTGCATAATTAACGGCCTTCAGATGTCATCTTCTCAAGGTCACCAACTGTGACCACCCCCTCCCCAGTGTGCCCCAGCACCTCCCTTCCCTTCTTTTCCCCACGGTAGTTCTCACATGTGAAAATCCGCTCATGTACTTGGTTGATTTCAGACATGTGCCTTGCCCGCAAGCACCTGAGCTTCAGGAAGCCAGGGTCTTCTTTGTCCCCTTCAGCAGCTCAAGTGTCAAAACAGTCATCACTGTCCAGTGAATGACATATTGGGCCCTTTGAGTGGGCTGGTGCTTGTCACCTCAAACACAACAAACAGAAGGGCAGCCCAGGACCAAAGTGACTTGCCTGGGATAAACTGGTGTGCAGCAGGGCAGGGAGTGAAACCTCACCCACCCCCAATAATGTCTGCCTGTGCCCTGTGGGCACAGCACGGTCACAACCAAACCGTGGTGGCACATGTGCCTGGCAGCCCCCCACACTGCCAAGGAAGGGTTGGGACCCATTCCCTCACCCAGCAGAGAGCAGAGCTGAGTGATGCTCAGAGCAAAGCTGCTAGAGGCACGTGTCCAGTGGGGCTTAACCTGGAAAAGCCAGAGGGCCAGAGAGCATTCTTGCAAGAAAGGGCACCAGTGGGGAAAGAAGGTCTGATGACAGAGCTCTGAATGGACAACGTGCCCAGTAAAGTCTTTTCCCGTGGGTGGTGACCTGACTTCATTTTCTTTAAAAAAAATTTTTTTTATTGGAATATAGTTGCTTTACCATGTTGTGTTAGCTTCGACTGTATAGCAAAGTGAATCAGCTATATGTAACACATATATCCCCTCCTTTTGGATTTTCTTCCCATTTGGGTCACCACAGAGCATTAAGTAGAGTTCCCTGGGGTATACAGTAGGTTCTCATTAGTTATTTATTTCATACTGGTATCAATAGTATGTATATATCAATCTCCTGATTCATCCTACTCGACCTTTCTTCCCGCCTTGGTATCTATACATTTGTTCTCAACATCCATGTTTCTATTTCTGCTTTGCAAATAGGTTCATCTGTACCATTTTTCCCAGATTCCACATATATGCATTAATATACAGTATTTGTTTTTCTCTTTCTGACTTACTTCACTCTGTACAACAGTCTCTAGGTGCATCCACATCTCTGTAAGTGGCACAATTTTGTTCCTTTTTATGGCTGAGTGATATTCTGACTTGACTTCATTTTCAAACATGAACTCAGAGAACAGACTCTGTACGATGTCAATACTTTTAGACCATGAAATTTTTGCACTTTGTTTTATGTCCCTGGATATGTTCTAGTGTCTCCCAGTTTATAATCTACGGGAATTTTAATAGAATTTGTTGTGTGAAAATAAATCTTAATCATGTTGAATTGGTTCATAGTGCTTTTCAGGTCCACTATATGCTTCTACTTTTCTGCCTATTCATTCTATTAATTTTGAAGAGTTGATATTGAAACTCCAACCAAAAATCTTATCTACTTAAAAAGTAATTGCAATATATAGTGGAACTATATGTAATTTGTTCTGTATTTTCCAAGTCTCCTGTAGGTGTGTTATCATACTTTGATAATTTAAAAAATAAAAAAGAAGGAAAAAGCAAAAAACATGAACTCAGAGAACATTTCCACAGCAGAGGATGCTGCAGGAATCCTTAGTAATTCAATCTGGGGTCACACTCAGAAGACATTTTAGATTTACTTGTTTGTGCCTCTGTAGGAAGGGAAGAGGGAGGGAGGGAGCCCAGATGGAGGAGATGGGGAGAGGGAAAGTGTCAAACGTCACACAGAGATTTCAAAGGGACACTGTTTCCATATGTGATGTGAGTGTTCTAGTAACTATTGCTATATAACAGTAGACACTTAGGAAATTAACAGCTAAAAACAACTCTTTTACCATGCCTGTGGATTCTGTGGTCAGGAGTTCAGCTAGGGCCAGGAGGGATGGCTTCTCTCTGCCCTGTGCTGTCTGAACCTGCCAGCCAGGACTGGAGCTGGCACTGCTGACCAGGAGCATTTAGACGTGGACCGTCTATGACGTCTAAGTTTCCTCACAGCATGGCAGCCCTGGGAGCTGCTCAGACTCTTCCCTTCAAGCTCAGGGGCCCAACACAAATCACCCAGCAGACAAGGCAGAAGTTGAATGGACTTCTGTGATCTAGATTTAAGTCACTCTGTGGCATTTCTGTTGCATTGTTTTGGTGATAAGCTAGTCACGAGTCCATTCAGATTCAAGCTCAAGGAAAGGGATATAGACTCCATCTCTCAAAGAACCTGTATCCACAAGCGAAGAACAAGCGGCCTTGGATCAAGTCACCCAGAGGCTCATTAAAACACATACACACACACATATATATGTGTATGTGTATTATATATATATATATAACATATATATATATAACATATAACATATATATAACATATACTAATGTCTTTTATTGTCAATTCATAATGTTACCATTTAAATTTTTTTGTATTTTAAATAGTGGTCAAATATACAAAAAGTTTACAGTTCAGTGGTATTAGGTACACTCACACTGCTGTCATCCATCACCACCATCCACCCAAAGAACTCTTCATCTTGTCAAATTGAAACTCTGTCCCCATTGAACATTAACCCCTCTCCCACCTTCTCCCATTCCCATGGCAACAACCCTTCCACTTTTTGTCTTTATGAATTTGACTACTCTACTGCTACTGCTAAGTCACTTCAGTAGAAACCTCATACAAGTGAGATCACACAGTATTTGTCTTTGAGACTGGTTTATTTCACTTAGCATAATGTCCTCAGGGTTCATCCATGTCGCAGCATGTGTCAGAATTTCTTGCTTTTTAAGGAAGGGCTGAATAATATTCTGTTTTATATATATATCACATTTTGCTTATCTATTCATCTCTCAATGGATACTTAGGTTGCCTTCACATTTGTTTTGGCTATGGTGAATAATGTTGCTACAAGCATAGTATGCAAATGTCTCTTCAAGACCTACTTTAAATTCTTTTGGGTAAATATGTGGAATTGCTAGATCTTATAGTAATTCTATTTTTATTTTTTGGTTGTGCCATGCAGCTCACAAGATCTTAGTTCCCTGACCAGGGACTGAACCCAGTGTCATGACAGTGAAAGTGCCAAGTCCTAACCACTGGGCTGCCAAGAAATTTCCTATTTTTAATTTTTTGAGAAACTTCCATATTGATTTCCATAAATGCTCCATTTTACATTCCTGCCAACAGGACCCAAGGATTCCAATTTCTCCACAACCTCATCAATATTTGCTATTTTCTGCTTTTTTGATAAGGCCTGGTGGCTCAGACAGTAAAGAATCTTGGTAGGAGCCATCTTAGTGGGTGTCAGGGATTAAATATATTTTATTTATATTTAATCCTGAGAAAATGTGTTGAGATACAGACCATGATTATCATCCCCAGTCTTAGAAAAAAGAAAACTAAAACCTGGGCAGCTGGTAAGTGGCACCAGAATTCAAACGCAGACCTGCCAGCCACCACCCTCTTTCAGTGGGGACTGGTTGGAACCAGGATGCCCCAAACCATCCAATTGTTCCCAAAAGTCCCCTGGTTACCTTTCCTGGATCCCTTCCCACCTTTTCCACCCCCTGGGCTCCTACCTTCCTGTATGAACTCACCAGCAGACATGGGACCGGAGTTCTAAGCACACTCAGAGATGTCCACCCTGATTTCAGCCAACCAAGGGATGCAATTAGAGTGTGTTGTACACAAGTATGAAGTTGTGGGTTGTGATCGGGACACTCCGGGCATTTACCCAAGGGATCAACCCCTCTGAATCGCAATTCGCTCTTCCATAAAATGAAAGGATGTAAGGGAAGGTGAGATTTCAGGAAACAAAAGGAAGTGCAGATGGGACATGAAGATAAAACGAAGTGCAGATCTGAGACACTAGGCAAGTCTTATTGTTTTGCATGGTTTTCTTGCAGTTGAGTGGTGTTTCCTCATATGGTGGTCAGGGGATCCCTCTGTACTTCTGGGGAGCCTCCAGTTCCACCCCTCTGCCTCCAAAGAAGGGGACAGCCAAGGGGACTCTGTCATTTCAGGCCGCGTTAGGGAGGTAGCACAATGAACACTAGCTTTGCATGTGGACAGCTGGCATTGATTCTGGCTTTGCATGTGGACAGCTGGCATTGATTCTGGCTCTGCAACTGAGCAGTCACTTAACCTCCTTGCAGCCTCGGTTTCCTTGGATACAAAACGGGTTCAAAATGCCATTTCATCGCTTCTGCGGCAATTTAAGGACTTGTGTTTGTCCAGGGCCCAGCACGGTGTCTGGAACACTGAAGATGCTCAGTAAATGCTGGGTTATTTTCCCTTGTACAGGGAGGGGCCGCAGCGATCCTAAGTCCCAGACACTTCACACAAGGCAGAGCTGGAATCGCAAGTTCCCTAACCAGAATGTGTGTCCCGCTGGTGAGGACCGCGCAGAATGACTGGATTCTTAGCTCCACACTGCCAGCTGGTGGCAGAATTTCACGCCGCCCTTTCAGAGGCGGGATCCAATTTCAAAGTCTTGGAATGGAAAAATTGGAGCAGAGTGTCACTCCGTGTTCCCACACCCTCACCACCACATAAAGGTTCCAACTGCTCTCCCAGGGCCTTACCATCTCCCTGCTGCTGCTGCTGCTTAGTCGCGTCGAACTCTGTACGACCCTATGAACAGCAGCCTGCCAGGCTCCTCTGTACAAGGGATTCTCTAGGAAAGTACTAGAGTGGGTTGCCATACTCGCCTCCAGATCCTCCCAATCCAGGGATCGAACTGGGTCTCTGGCATTGCAGGAGGATACTTTACCTCTGAGCCACCAGGGAAGCCCTTCCCCTCCCCCTATTCCCCCTCGAACGCTCACAGCAATGAGGCTGTGTCTGTACAACAGCATTTGGGGGGTATACTTCCTCATGGGCTTCCTGTGCCCAGATCCCAGAAAGAAAAGGAAAGAAAGGGGAGCGTACCTGGGTGGGTCTGAAAGAATGAGAAACACGGACCTTTTGTGGGAGACTTCCTGTTCCCCGGGCCAGGGAGGGGATTCCCTGAACTGGAGGATTCTTCCAGTCCCAAAAACTCTGTTCACTCTCCCAATGGGATTGTAGGCTCTTTAAGCCCCAGAATAGAAGTTGGGGGCTTAGACATGTTGCAGAGAGATGGGAACTCTCCCCAACCTTAACAGAAACAGATAGCAGTCCAGGAGAGGCCAGAAATGGAACCCCCTCTCTGGTGCATTTCAGGGTGAGCCTGTGGTGGCTGGGGGTTGCTGGGAGGCAGTTCTGGATCTCAACCAGCAAGTCTCTGCTGTCTCTTAAGACTATCCCAGTGGGACAGCAGGTGATGAGGATGACTAGGTGTGGGGACCATGAGACAGTGGTTCCTGCAATTATTGGGGTGGTAGCAAGGAAGCTATATCTACCTGCCTCACATGTGAGAAGCCTGTGCCCCAAGCCAGACCACTGGCCAGGCCTGGAGGAGGTGGGAGTGGGGTGGAAGCGGGGGAACCCGGGGAAGGATCTGCAAGCTCATACCCTGGTGCAGCCTAGGGAAGAGGGGGTGGCCAAGGCTGCTCTGCCGGCTGACTCTCTCAAGAGTCAAAAGCTCTTCTGGGCCTCCTCCCTGACCTCTGCTTTCCTCTAAGCCACTTTTTGCAAGTCCTTTAGCATAAGGTATATCTTGTTTTGGACTTCCCCGGTGGCTCAGACAGTAAAGCGTCTGTCTACAATGTGAGAGACCTGGGTTTGATCCCTGGGTTGGGAAGATTCCCTGCAGAAGGAAATGGCAACCCACTCCAGTATTCTTGCCTTGAAAATGTCTTGTTTTGTGGCCTCAGCCAAAACGAAAACCAAAATGTTCCCACTTTATCTTCACACTGCTTGAAGGCTTGTTTCTCCCCTTCTCCTCAGCAGGCTTTACAGTCTCTCACCTGTGGGCTGGAGCCCCTTCCTTCCTCTCCAGCCTGTGGTAGGGCTGCCTGAGGCGCTTCCTGGGGTGACATCAGTAAGATACGAAGTCCTCTTGGAGGCCAAAGAAATGGTAGCAGACGGAGAAGGGATCTGTGCCAGGAGAGAAAGGGTGTAGGAGGCTGTGTCCTCAGGAGATAGCCCGGGAGCTCTCTGGCCACACAGTACCTCCAGTGCCTTGTTTCTGACCCTGCTCCTCTTGGTCAGAAACAGGGTGCTGGTGACGAGCCATCTCCCAGGGGCCCTCTGAGCAGCCAGCTCCAGCTAAGATCCTGCCTGCTTCCGAGTGCTCTGGAAGCCTCTGATTGGTTGGCCTAGCTTGGATCACGTGTCCTTCCCTGAGCCAATCACCTTGACCACTGGGGGAGGCATGCAGGACTCTCATTGGCCAAGCCCTAGCCACGGGCTTTCTGTGGAGCCACTGGGCTGAGTGTTCCAGGGTCAAGGGAGGCTGCTTGGCTGCCCTTGGACGGTTCTTCTGTGCCAGGGTGAGAGTGGACACCACCACCCTGCGGGGCGGGCTGTGTATGTAGTTTTCATCCGTGATGGGTTGTAAGTTGTGAAGAAGAACTGAAATTCTATGTAGCCGTAACAGAAGTTCTTTGTCCCCATCTGCCATGGTGCTCTGGGGTAACAGCGGTTCTCCTAGGTAGCCAGTCCTGCGGGCAGATGTTACTGCCCCTAAACTCTTCTGGATCCCAAGTCATCTCTGCTAAAAAAAGCTGGAAAGTGCAAGACACATTGTTTTATAGGTTTTCTTAATTATCTTCAAGTCCAGCTTCACAGGGAAATTGACTTGTGTTTCTGCTTTCTTTAACCTGCAGATTGAACCTCAGTTATTGCCACTTAAAAAAAAAAAAAAATAGGAGTATAGTTGCTTTCCTTGGAGAAGGAACTGGCAGTCCACTCCAGTATTCTTGCCTGGAAAATCCCATGGTCAAAGGAGCCTGGTGGGCTACAGTCTGTAGGGTCACAAGAGTCGGACTCGAATTAGTGACTAAACCACCACCACCACCGTAGTTGATTTACAATGTTGTCTTAGTTTCTTCTGTACAGCAAAGTGATTTGGTTATACATGTATATACATTCTTTTTCATATTCTTTTCCATTATGATTTATCACGGGGTATTGAATATAGGACCTCAATTATTTTCTGCTTCTTGGCACAGCTTCCCCTTTTTGGAACTAGAGGGAAACAGGTTTTTTTCTGTTAAGGTTGCTCAGCTGTTGGAATATCACCTGGAGGTGCTGTGGGCTATCTTTGCCCTCTCCTGACAAGTATCCCTCCTGAGACAGAAGGCAACTCAGAGAAAAGAAAAGGCAAGAGATGGAGAGAATCGAATCTAGTGCCTGACACTGTGTACACCCCTGGATCAAGCCAAGCCTGAAGCTGAAGGATCTACCCAGAACTATTCATTCATGGGAGTCCCAGTACAAAGTCAAGGATCCTGAGAAATCTCATCTTTTCCTTACTTCTCTCCTTAGTAGAATCACAGAATTTATTTATTTTAAATTAATCTTGTTTCCTTTATATATTTAACTGAGCTTGCTCTACATGCAGGATCCTAGTTCCCTGATGAGGAATTGAATCCACATCCCCTGCAGTGGAAGCATGGAGTCTTAACCACTGAACCAGCAGGAAAGTCCCTCACAGAATTTAGTATTGGATGAGATCGTTAGTATTTGTTCAGTGGATTCTGACTGAACTGGGTTGCTCTGGGTCAGGCCCCACGTTGGACTCTGGGATCCAACAATGAATCAGACAGGGATCCTCCACAGGGAGCCCACAGGCTAGCTAGCAGAAAGTATTCTACTTCTTGATTCTAACTCCTCAATTTTTAAAAATTGGAATTAGAACTGATGTGTTTTCACAGAGACTGCTAGAGTCTGCTTTCAAATCGACGTCACTCTTTGTCCTATTGCCCCCCACCCTAGAGAGCCTTCAAAGCCCCACCCCAGCCTGGGGAAGGGAGAAAGGAAAGTAGAACAGAAGGATGTTTTACAGAAAGTAAAACAGGGAGACCCCGATGCATTATCACCCATAGACCAGCTCTCCTCCAATAAACCCAGGACATGTGACCGAACAAATTCGCAAGATCAGCTGTATATGTGGTGAAACGTGTCACAGTTTTCTCTGTCCAGGGACCATGCAAGCGTCACACAATTTTAATCATGAATGTTGACGTATAAGTCAAAGCTGGAGAGGTGTGAAAATTAATGATACGAAATTAAAGTGAAGTAAGAGCATGAACCAACCCCTGACGTGCACCCTTATACTTTCTGTCTCTGTGTGTGTGACTCTTCTGTGTGTCTCGTGTACATGGAATCCTATAGTATTTTTCTTTTGTGATTGGACTTTTTCACTAAGCATATTATCTTCAATTCATGCATATTATAGCATGTGTCAGAATTCCCTTCCTTTTTCAGGCTGGGGAATATTCCATCGTATGTGTATACCACATCTTGCTTATACGTTCATCTACTGAAGGACACTTGAGTTGCTTGCAGCTTTAGGCTATTGTGAGTAATACTGCTTTGAACATGTGTGTACAATATCTCTTTGAGGCCCTGCCTTCAATCTTTTGGATATGCACCCAGAAGAGGGATTGGTGGATCATATGGTAGTTCTGTTTTTAATTTTTTGATGAGCTGTCATATTTTGCTCCACCCACTCCAGTACTCTTGCCTAGAAAATCCCATGGCCAGAGGAGCCTGGTAGGCTGCAGTCCATGGGGTCGCTAAGAGCCGGACATGACTGAGCGACTTCCCTTTCACTTTTCACTTTCATGTATTGGAGAAGGAAATGGCAACCCATTCCAGTGTTCTTGCCTGGAGAATCCCAGGGACGGGGGAGCCTGGTGGGCTGACGTCTACGGGGTGGTACATGAGTCGGACACGACTGAAGCGACTTAGCAGCAGCAGCAGCAGCAGCAGCATATTTTGCTCCACAGAAGCTGCACCATTTTACATTCCCACCAAAAATACACAGGAGTTCCAATTTCTCCACATCCTCACCAACATTTGAGAATTTCTTTCTTTCTTTCCTTCCTTTTTGATAGTAGCCATCCTAATGGGTGTGAGGAGGTATCTCATTGTAGTTTTTCTAATGTTTTTTTTTAAAAAAATATGTATTTATCTATTTGGCTGGGCCAGGTCTTAACCGAAGCATGAGAACTCTTAGTTGTGGCATGTGGGATCTCGTTCCCTGACTAGGGATTGAAGCTGGGCCCCCTGCAATGGGAGAGCAGAGTCTGAGTCCCTGGCCTATCAGGGCAGCCCCTTTGTAGTTTTGATTTGCATTTCCTTAATGGTTAGTAATGGTGAGCATGTTTTATTGCTTACTGGCCCTTTGTATATCTCCTTTGGTGAAATGTCTATTCAGTTCCTTTGCCCATTTTAAATTGGGTTATTTGGTTTTTTGGTGTTGAGTTTTAGATGTTCTTTATGCATCCTGCATACTAATCCTTTATTAGATATATGATTTGCAATTTTTTTCCTATCCTTGGGGTGTCTTTTTACTCTGTTGATAGTTGTTTTTTTTAAATACACACAGCATTTAAAAATTTTCACAAAGTCAAGTTTGTCTACTTTTTCTTTTGTTGTCTGTGCCTTTAGTGTCATAATCACAAAGTTGTTGCTAAATCAAATGTTGTGAAGCTTTGACTTATATTTTATCCTAAGAGTTTTATAGCTTTAGCTCTTATGTTTAGGCATTTGATCCATTTTAGTTAATTTTTGTATATGGTGTTAGGTAAGGATCAAACTTTACTCTTTTGCATGTGAATATACAGTTTTTCCAGCATCATTTGTTGAAAAGACTGTCTTTTCCCATTGAATTGCATCACTCTTCTAAAAAATCATTTGATCCTATATGTGAGGCTTTATTTCTGATCTCTCTACTCTATTCCACTGGTCTGCCTTTATGCCAGTACCACACTGTTTTGATTACTGTAGCTTTGTAATAAGTTTAAAATAAGCTTTGTTCTTTTTCAGCATTGTTTTTGCTATTCAGGGCCCCTTGAGATTCTATATGAATATTAGAATGGGTTTTTCTATTTCTGAAAAAAAGCATCATTAGGATTTTGATAGACATTGAATCTGTAGGTAGCTTTGACTTGTATGTACATTTCAACAATATTCCAATCCACAAACACAGGATGTATTTCCATTTCATTTAGTCTTTAATTTCTTGTTCTTTTCGTACTCCCAGTTAAAAGCTTGTCAGTTTTGTTGGTCCCTTTCCTCTCTTTCTTGATTAATGTATTACAAAATAAAATTAATCTGCTAATGTAAAAACTATGTACCTAATAACAAAACCTACCTGGGTCTTTCAGACCCAGGAATTGAACCTGGGTCTTCTGCATTGCAGGTGGATTCTTTACCAACTGAGCTACCAGGGAAGCCCCACGTACCCAATAACACAACTGCATAAATCAACATATCCAGTGGGTAGCTGGGTAGAGTCCACACCCCATCCCAACTATTTCTCTGTTGCCTCTCTTCACCAAAGGCAGCCACCATCCCGAACTCGATGCTCAGTCTTCTAGAATACGTGTATCTCTAAAAAGCACAGTGTTGCTTTGCATGCTTTTCAATTTGGTATAAACAGCATAGAGTTTATTCTCCAGCTGCTTGCATCCACATTATGTTTGAGGCCCTTGGCCTTGCAGTACTGATCTGCAGGAGTCCGTGCTGGTGACTTTTGCTAAGGCATATCCCAAGGAGACAGGCGGCTGGGTGGTACCAGCCAGAGCTCTTCAGCGGCACCCAGATGCTCGGATGCTTTCAAAAGCCGTTGCATGGCTCTACCCTCCCAACAGGGAGCACATAAGAGCCCTCACAGCTCTGAGTCACCCCGCCTTCCCATTGCCAGACTTTTGAAAGTGAATGTTATAATCCCTTAACACTGAACACAATTTAATTCAGCTGTCCCATGGAGCACAGAGCAGCCATGAAAATGACATTACCCACAAATATTTCGCGATGGGAAAATTGCTCTCAATATAAGTGAAATATAAGTGAAAAAAGTCTGAGAAACCGTGCATACAGCCTGTGTCTATAGTAACCAAAGAGCAGAGCCAAACAAGAGGGGATGCAAAGGTGGGTGAGTTTTAATTCCTTCTTTACTTTTGTATTATCTAGGTTTTCCACAAGATGACCCCATACTGTTTTTTTTTTTGTTTTTAGGCAGCAGTGAGTGCGCTGGGAGACAGGATGGAGAACCCCAGAAGCTGGCCAGAGAGAAGAGCCCTGCTGGGGAGGCAGCCTGCAAGATCTTGGGCATGAGAATCCCGCTATGACCCGCCCCTGTGACCCCCTGACTCAGAGTAACTGCTCTGAGACTCAGTTTCTGCAGCTGGGAATGGGGAATAGAAGTGGGGCTTCCCTCTCGGGGCTGAAGGGGATGAGCTGAGAAGCAGGCAGAGAGCTCGGTGCTGGGTGCTCCCGCTGGAGCTGGGAGCGTTGTTGTCCGCAGAGGGGAGGCCTCCCAGCAGGAGTGGGATGGAGCAGACCTGAGACCTGAGGACATGGAGATGGGTGGAGGGGACAAAGATGATGAGATAGGTTTATTAGCACAGGAGCCGCCAGAGTGTCAGGTGAGGAGTGGGTTCTGCCCACAGCTGCCCGCCCCCGCCTCGAATGCACACCAGCCTCAAGCTCCTCCTCTGCCTCCAGCTCAGCACCTAATCCCAGACCTCAGAGACCCCCAGCATGTGGGACTGTAAGACTTGGGGCGAAAGGTGTTCCCTCCATATCACCTTGTCATGTCACACCATCCAACGCAGAGGCTGTCACCCCAAGTTCTCAGAAGGAGAGGACCATGGTCGTACCCAGTAGAACTGCTGACCCAGGGCTGGGAGGATGGCTCCTTCTGCCCTGGGGGAGGTTAGATTTGTGATTTGGGATGCAGAGGCTGCAAGAATGTGAAGTCCATCAGCAGAGTGAAGGCGGGGGCCTCCGTGCTGCCTCCACCCTCCTCCCTTGGCTGCCTTCTCTTGGGTGGAGAGTGGGAGCAGACACTAAGGTCACCCGTCGCCCACACCGCCTCAATAGCTCCTGTCTTGAGTCCTGTGTCTTGCAAGCTGGCCCTGAGATGGAGAGAGGGACGCGGAGGCCCCTTCTCAGGTGGCTGGTGTCTGCTGGCTGGTCTGGGGATTGGGATACCTCTTATAAGATGACCTGGACCATCTCAGACCCCAGTAGGACTTGCTGCCCACTCCACTGTACCCCAGGCCACCCCCGTGTGGAAAATGTGGGTGGCCTGGGATCTTCAAAGCCCAAAGCTAAACTTGAGTCTCCTTGGTCATGGGTGTGGCCCATGAGGGCAGAGGTCTCAGAGGCCAAGGAGGTCCCTGGATCAGCAGGCTCCTGGAGGCTCTCTCCTGCTGGTATTCTGCCTGTCGCCTTGTGTGCCCGCCTGCAGAACGAGGAGAGGGCGGAGGCAGCAGTGGTTTGGCTCACACAGTTCCCTCTGCACTCAGGCCTCGTGGCCATAAAATCGCCTAGCTACTGCCAAGTCAGCTGGTTGAGCAGTGACTCCCATTAGGAGGAATGTCCTGGAACTTCTCACAGGTTAACAACCAAATGAATAACAAATTCACAAAGTGAAATTTTTCACTTCAAAAATGTTGCCTGTTTTCAATTGAACAAAGCATTTGTAAAGTGATTTTTTTCCCCCTGGAGGATGACATTTTATTTATAGCTCAATATAAGTGAGGCACAACAGATGTGGGAGAAATACAGAGGCAGGTAAATATATGGCTGGGTCTTGGTTTCTTCATTGGCTGGAAGTGTTGAGGTAGTGGAAGAATTTGTGCCAAGTCAGAGTGTTTTTCTTTTGCTGTTCTGTCCCGAGCCTAAGAGCTTGGTGTGATGTTCTTTATGTCACACTTCTGTGCTTCCAGAAAGTCATCTAAGCTTCATGTGAAATAAAACACACGAATCTGCAGATAACTGAGGAGAAGCTGATTTCAACTGACTTATTCATCGGTCAGGCCTAGAGCAGGAAGAGCTGACAGCATTAAAGAACATAAAATCAACAGGACGAAACAGCAGCATCAAGTGAGATGCTGGTTACTGCCTTCTCTCATAAAATGATGCTCCCTTTTGGCTTAGCCATCACCATTTTGATGTTCAGATTGTCCCTGAGATGGACAACAGCTTTGGGTCTTATAAGCCAGTGAGCAGGTGGGATGAGATCTCTAACTCAAAGTGTGAAGCAGGGTCTGGGGTTGCTCTGCCATCTCCCCAGAGGGCCTTGGGCAGACTCCTCACTCTTCCTGGCCACATCCGACTCTTGCCCTGGGTCTCAGCCTGTGTGCCCTCCTCCCTGACCTCCTGGACTGGGTCAGATGGCCCTAACACCGTGTGCCTCTCCTCTCTGCCCTACTTGGCCCTGTGGGCCCTGGGAGAGCGCTGACTGTCTCAGTTATCTTGGTACCCCAACCCCTGCCATAACATCCGGTGTACGATAGAGGGATGCTCACTACCCCCTGGCCCAGGTCAGAATTCTGTAGCCATGGATACAGAAGGGCGGGACCTACATTCCCACCTGGCCCTCCCAGCACAGGGCTGGAAACATCATCAGAACAGGCCTGCTCCACCCTCAGGCCTCTCCCAGCCCTCCTCACACCCTCCAGTCAGTCTCTCCCTGCTCAGCGTCCCCTCCCATCTTCTCCAGGGACAGCTCCCAAACTGCCCCTTTCTCCTTAGACTCCATTCTCAGGGCTCATCTCTCCCTCAAGAGGACCCTATGGTAAGCTCTCTATCCCCTCCTTGCTTTTTTTGCTTTTTTTTTTTTTTTTAAATAAAGTTTGCATAGATGTTTAACTTCCCTTAAGATGCAAAGATCACGAGGGTACTGCACTCAGGTCAGGAAACTGCATGGGCAGGACCCAGAGCACCCTGGGGACCCTATGCAGTTTCAACTTTCCCCCCAGCCCAAAGCTAGGGCATGAGGCCCCCTCCAGCTAGTCCAGGCTGCCCTGCTCCATGTGGCAATGAAATCAGCACAGTGAGGTGTCAGAACAGCCTCCTGTCCTCCAAGGGCCATGCTCTTCCCTGGCCGGCACTCAGCGAGCACCGGCCTGCAAGGGTCTCCCACAGTCATGCTCTGGCAGCAGATCAGTGATCATTGGCTCAGAGGGTCTTCATGTGGGTCCCTGGACCCTGAGGGTCCATGAAGAGAACTCAGGGTGGCCACAACTCAGATGGGAAAAAATTACACTTTTCTTTTCGTGAACCTCTAACTGGAATGTCACATTCCCTTCCAGTACCTAGGTTAAAAAAAAAAAAGGAGACGGAAACAGTTTTATTAGAAGGACCCATATCTCTGTCCTCAGTCACAGATATTTTCATCTCACAGTGCAGTTGTCACAGGCTGCTCAGTACACCTTTGCAGCATTTACTCTTTTGCATGTACAATACAATGATAACTGTTTTTCTGTGTCATTGGTTTCCCTTGCAGCTGCACTGATTTCAATATCTAGAAACCTTGACTTGAGAAAGTCCCCATGGGCTCCCAGAGAGGACCAGAAGGCCTAGGAAAACTGGACAGAACTCGTGGGTGACGGCAGAGGGAGATGCAGGGAGGTGATGGGCTGGTGGTCCCGCCTGGGATGGTCCAGGAGACAGGAAGGAAGGACCAGATTGTTCTGAGTTGTTTTAGGTCAAAGGCTGACCTCAAACTGGAGCCTCAAGAAACGTGGTCTAATTGACAGTGACCAGAAAATTGACAAAAGTTAATACAACCAGAAATCAGAATGAACTACAGAGTCGTAACTTGAAAAGAGGTGAAGAGAAGCAAGTGAATTAGAATGTTCAGTTTTAACAGTTCTGGGCACAGTTTGAATGAGCCAAGAGATAGTTTCAGTTTCTACCACGGGTCCATGGTCCATGATCCCAAAACCCCTATGGCCCTCCATGCTTTGGGCTACAGAATGCCCAGATCTTTTTTTCTTTTTTAGCTTAAAAATTTTTTTTATTTTATTGAAGTATAGTTGATTGACAGTGTTGTGTCAATTTCTGCTGCACAGCAAAGTGATTGAGTTATACATATGCATGCATTCTTTTTCATTTTCTTGTCCTTTATGGCTTATCACAGGATATTGAATATAGTTCCCTGGGCTATAGAGTAGGAACTTGTTGTTTATCCATTTTCTATATAATAGTTTGCATCTGCTAACTCCAAACTCCCACTTCATCCCCCCTGTACTCCTTTCCCTTGGCAACCACAAGTCTGTTCCCTATGTCTGAGAGTCCATTTCTGTTTCATAGGTAAGTTCAATTGTGTCATATTTTAGATTCCACATATAAGTGATATCATACGGTGTTTGTCTTCGTCTGACATACTTAGTGTGATCATCTCTAGATCCATCTTTGTTGCTGCAGACGGCATTATCTCATTCTTTTTTATGGTTGAATAATATTCCACTGTATATACTTACCGTATCCTCTTTACCCTTTCATCAGTTGATGGACATTTAGGTTGCTTCCATGTCTTGGCTGTTATGAATAGTGCTGCTGATGGGGTGGATGTGTCTTTCTGAATTATAGTTTTATCTTCTTCAGTTATAACGAGGTATCATGGTGGATGGGAAAGGGACCTTGAGGCTTATCAGGAAAGGAGATTCCACCTCTGGCTTTGCAGTGGGACCCTTTTTTATGGTTGCAGAAACCCCAGTTCAGCCATTAATTGGGAGTTAATGGAAGCGATTCACCCAGACACCCCATCTGCCCACCAGGCTGGCTCTTGCTTGCTGTTCCTCTGTCCTTCTCTATTCCCTGAGCATCTACAAGGGTGCTGGAGATACGCCCCAGTCCTGATGAGCCTCCCTTAACGCTGCTTGATATGGAACCAGCTCCAAAGGGAGACAGCAGGCCTCAGTTAAAGTATGAACTAGTGAAAGCCTTAGACCAAGTTCGGAGGCAATAACTTGTGTGTTGCTCTGGGTGGTGGTGTGGGGTCAGGGTAGGGCAGGCACTTGGTTGGTAGAAGACCTCCGCCTTTATCCCTGCTGACCATGCATGGAAGAATCAGTGTCAGTTTATGACTGGCCTCCTCTATGCCCTATACGTGCATCCAACAGCTTTATGAGGAGGGAATGTTATTCCCATTTTTCAGATGAAAAAGCAAGTTCATCCAGCTTAAGTGATTTATCCAAGGTCAATTACTAAGTAAGTAGCAGAGTTGGGATTTGAAACTCCCTCCTCTTGTGATCTCTCTCATTCCCATACACACCCATACACATACCATCGCACATAGCTGATGGTTTGGGAGAATGGCACTGCACAGACTGACCACCAGGTGGCGCCCTGATGCCACAGTTGGAGCATCTGATCCCACTGAAACTCTTCATTCCAGAAAAAAAAAAAAAAAAGAATGGCCTGGAAGGTAGGGATGGGGTGTCTGGAGGTGGTGGGCTTGGGCCAGGATGAGCCCACCAGTACTGGCTATTGAGTACAGAGGCCCCACCTAAAGAGGTCTATTTCCTATTCACCTTCCAGGAAATTGACAGCAGGGAGGCTTAAAAATGAGGGATTGTTTTGTAATAATTAATTGTAAAAGTTAAGTGTGTTCCCAGGTCCCCACCATTCAATGTTCTTATCTAACTACTCCACCCCAAGTACATTCAGTGACTAAAAGTCACAGCATAGGAGAAAATAGTAAAAACCAAAGTACACATGTTTACTTTCTCCCAGTCCAAGTTTATACACATCAACTCCCCAGAACCTACCTTTGAGGCCCCATGACTTACAGCATGATGTGCGTGCCCGATTGCAGGCCATGGACCCTCTATGATTGTCTGATTTTCCAGGCTCCATGCTGACCCCCAGGGCAACCTCTCACCGTGGCAGGCATTTCATAATGTTCTGCCGCCTCCTTCTTTTTAATCTTTTTAAAATGTACTCTCATATATTTTTATTTTTTCTTCTAGTTTTATGGAGATATAGTTGATAGACAGCACTGTATAAGTTAAAGGTGACCAGCATAACGATTTGACTTTCACACAGCATGAAATGATAACCACATAGGTTTAATCTTTTACAGAGTACAAAGTCAGGGATGCAAGGGGGGTTGCTTGCTTCCTTTTCCATAACTTAGTGTCTATTTCATGCATCTGTCCCATCAGAATACAAACCTTAATGCATTCTGACTCCTCACTGATCATGGGCACTGGCTCAAAGTTTAGAGGATGAGAGTGAATGTGAGAATGAGTGTGTTGTGTGTTTGTGTGTGTGCGTGTGTGTGAGACAAAATCTGGCCTTGGGTACCACTTGTGCCCCAGGAAATGAGGCTGTCCTATCACTGTTCCCAACATCCTTCTGGTCTCAAGCTTTCTCTACAGCTTCTGTGCCAACTTGGGGGTGGGCAGGGAACTCACCAGGCGACTTCTCCCAGGTATAGTAATCCCTGGTGCTCAGACTGCAGCCCACCTCTCCCTGGAGCTCAAGGGATGTGAGGTGATGGGTGGGGTGAGGTGGAGTGGGCTTAGGGCTGCCCTTGGGTCCCGAGAGGCTGTCTTGGGCTTCTGGATTTGGGACCCTCACATCCACCCTCCTGCCTGGTCTTGGAAGGGTGGTGTAGTAAGAACACTATTCTCACTACATCCTCCCCAGTGTTGATCTGACAGGGCGTGTGCTGTCTGTCTACAGGACACGTTTGGAAGACCAAGACCAGGCAAGACCAGTGTGGCAGCTCGCAGCAGTGTGAGCACATTTTGGTTGTCCTGGTGACTCAGGGCTGTGAGTGGTGTTTGGAGAGAGGGGGTTGGAATGACAAGCATCCTGAGATACAGAAGATGCTTCTGTCCACAGAGATGGCCCCAGAGGGGCCCGGAGGACACTTACTTTCCACCCTCCAACATCCCCGTGTGGCTTGAGTCAGAGGAAGCACAAAAAGAAGGGAAAATTTTAGCTGTCATGAAAACATGCTGTGCTGCCTATGGACAGGGAACGGAGTGGAGAGTGGGGGAGGGGCAGCTTCAGGGCCGTGTGACAAGTGGTCCCGGCTCTGAAGTCTGCTCTCCTGGCCAGTGGGAGCAGGTGACTGCAAACCTCTGAAACTGGGGCATGGGAGGTGGCTGAACAGGCCCCAGACAGTCTGGCCAAGGCCTCGAATGGCCCTGCACAGAGAGAGGAAGGATCCAGGGAGGAATACTGGCTACCCCAACACGCTTTCAACACTGCCCAACATGCTTTTGAACTGTGGTGTTGGAGAAGACTCTTGAGAGTCCCTGGGACAGCAAGGAGATCAAACCAGTCAATCCTAAAGGAAATCAACCCTGAATATTAATTGGAAGGATTGATGCTGAAGCTCCAATACTTTTGCCACCTGATGTGAAAAGCTGACTCATCGTAAAAGACCCTGATGCTGGGAAAGATTGAAGGCAGGAGGAGAAGGGGACGACAGAGGATGAGATGGTTGGATGGCATCACTGACTCAACGGACATGAGTTTGAGCAAACTCTAGGAGATAGTGAAGGACAGGGAAGCCTGGTGTGCTGCAGTCCATGGGGTTGCAAAGAGCTGGACAAGACTGAGCGACTGCACAACAACAACAACACTCTTTCTCCCTTCCTCTGTCTGGGCTGAGATCTGCTTCTGGGCAGTGTT
Source organism: Bos mutus (assembly GCF_027580195.1). Taxonomy (NCBI): domain Eukaryota; kingdom Metazoa; phylum Chordata; class Mammalia; order Artiodactyla; family Bovidae; genus Bos; species Bos mutus. The sequence goes on from NC_091618.1 coordinate 63,409,739, forward strand.
TCCAAACACATTTTATTTTGGAGACTCTCGAGCCCACACAGACAGAACTGTATTATCAACACTGGGACCCACCCAGCAACCCCAACAGTTAACTCCTGGCCACCCTTGCCCCAGCCACACCCATACCTCCTGCTGCCCTCTATTATTTTGAAGCAAATCTCAGGCACCACATCATTTCATCCAAAAATATCTCAGCACACATCTCTAAAAGATGGCAGGGCCACTAATGCGGAGGTGGCAGCAAACGCCCAGAATCAGATGCCCAGTTATCTGAGAGGGGGCTGAATTTCCTTTCCAGGTTTTTTGAATCAGGATCCACCCAGAGTGACCGAGGGAGGCCCCTCTGGGATCTTCCTTTTCAACTTTTCATTTTGAAATAATTTCAGACTTACCGGAAAGTCACAAAAATAGTACAAAGAATTCCCATTGTACTCTTCACCCAGATTCTTCCAACCTCACCGTGTTACATAACCACAGCACAACTATCAAAATCAGGAAATTAACATGCTTGAAATACTGTGATCTCATCTACAGATCTTACTTAAGTTTTGCCAGTTCAGTTGTCTCCTTTCATCTGGAGGCGTTCCTCAGTCTGGTTTATCTTCTTTTTGGGCGAGGAGGAGTAGAGTATTGGCCACTTGTTTTGTAGAATTTGGGTTTGTCTGATGTTTCCTCCTGATTAAACTTGGGTTATGCATTTTTTGGCAGGCACCCGCATCCTTTCAGTGTACCCTTTTGGGGACACACGATGTCTGATTTCTGTATTGTGAAGTTATCATTCTTTCGCTTTGTAATTAATAACGGTCTGTGGGAAGGTATTTTAAGACCATGTAAATGTTTTGTTTTTCATCTTTTTTTCTTTTGCCTACTTATTTTAGAATTTTTTGTTGATTCTTGCTTGAAAAAATGGTTACTGAGGAGTTGATTAAATAGTCAGTTTTCTGTGTCCATCCTTCCTTCTACATTCAATGCTTGCGATTTCTTCTGTGAGGAAGACTTTTCCTTTCTCCTCATTTATGTATTCATTCATTTGTCTATTTTGGTGTAACTCATAGACTCTTAGTTTATTCAGTGTCTTACAGGTCTTTACCATCACCTTTTATTTTGTTGTTCAAATTGTCCCAGGTTTGGCTCTTGGGAGCTCTCTCAGATTGGCTTCCATATCTTTTTTTTTTTAAGTTTTTTTTGATTGATGTGGACCATTTTAAAAGTCTTTTTGGAATTCATTATAATATTGCTTCTGTTTTGTGTTTAGTGTTTTGGCCACAAGGCATTGGGTCTTAGCTCCCTGACCAGGGATTGAATTTGCACCCCCTGTACTGGAAAGTGAAGTCTTAACCACTGGACCCCCGGGGAAGTCCCAGCTTCCATGTCCTTTTGACATGTCCTTATCATTTTTGAGTGTTTCTTTGCTCTCTGCCATCACAAGATGCTCCAGGCTCGTCTTGGACCTTTGTTGAGTTAGCCCTGGAGTGAGCTATTTCTCTAAGGAGCCCTGATTTGCTTCATTGAGAATGGTGAGTAGGAACCAAGATCTAGGTGCTGGATGTGCTCACTGCACTTGGGCCATCTCAGCAGATGAAGCTAGGAAACATGTATGTAAAAAAAAGCCATATATATGTATGTATGTGTTCGTGTGTGCATGCTCAGTCACTTCAGTCTTGACCAACTCTTTGTGATTCCATGGACTGTAGCCCACCAGGCTCCTCTGTCCTTGTGATTTCCCAGGCAAGAATACTACATATATACACAGATATATATATATCTGTGTATATATGTAGTATACACACACACACATATATATATATATGTGTGTGTGTGTGTATATATATATGTATATATATATATACACACACTATATACATAGATATATAATACCTGCATGGGGTCTCAAAAAGAGCTAGACATGACTTAACCACTAAACAAAACAATAAAAAAAACTCACTAAACAACAAAATTAAAACCTATGAGTTACATGTAGGTACGATTAGTTATGTATTATATGTATATGTGTATTTATTATACATAATATATGTATAGGAGATACATGTATATATATTGAAAACCAAGAATTATATATATATGCTATTAGTATATGCATACCACATATAGTATGCATATCTGTATGCATATTAAAAATCATGATTTCATGCTGATACCCTCATCTCCAATCCAACACCAAAGGGTTCCCTCTAGCTTCTCTTTTCCTTATTTAAAACTCCTCTCTCCAACCTCTCCAACCTCTCCTCCATCCAAGTGACTTGGATCGTATCCACGACGTATTTACCCATTTGCTCGATTCTGGGATGCACATAAACTAGTCTTAGAATTGCCTTCTCAATGACCAATAGACACATGAAAAGATTCCAAACATAGCTAGTTATTAGAGAAATGCAAATCAAAACTATTGAATACGTTGAGGTACCACCTCACATCAGTTAGAATGGCCATTGTCACAATGCCTACAAATAGCCAATGCTGGAGAGGGTGTGGAGAATAGGGAACACTCCTACACTGCTGGTGGGAAGGTAAGCTGGTGGAGCCACTATGGAGAATAGTATGGAGGTTCTTCAGAAAAGTAAAACTAGAACTACCATGTGATCCAGAAAGCCCTCTCCTGGGCATGCATCCAGAATTGCTTTCCTGTACCCCTGTGAAAAATACACCTACCCCTTAGGGAATAATAGATGTATACAGGTCTCTAGGGGGTTTCCCAGGTGGCGCTAGTGGTAAAGAATCCACTTGCCAATGCAGGAGACATAAGAGACCTGGATTCGACCCCTGGGTCAGGAAGATCCCCTGGAGAAGGAAATGGCAACCCACTCCAGTATTCTTGCCTGGACAGAGGAGCCTGGTGGGCTACAGTCCTTAGGGTCGCAAAGAATCAGACACGACTGAAGCGACTTGACACAGCATAGCACAGCACAGGTCTTTATGTTTTTAGCCTCAGAGGTTATAATAGAAATATTGTTTTCCAAAGCTTCTTAGATGAGTTTTCCCCTCCCTCCCCTTCAGTGTAAATGTGTAATTCATTTGTAAAACTCTTAATTTCATTGTTTACTTATTGTATTCCATTTGAGGCTTCTTTCCATCTTTGTTGATTAAAAAAAAAAAGGTTTTGACAAATCTATGATTGCTAGGGGGGAGGGATAATTAGGGAGTTAGGGATGGTCATGTACACACTGCTATATTTAAAATGGATAACCAACAAGGACCTACTGTATAGCACATGGAACTCTGCTCACTGTTATGTGGCAGCCTGAATGGGAGGGGAGCTTGGGGAAGAATGGATACATGTATACCTATTACTGAGTCCCTTCACTGTTTACCTGAAACTATCACAACATTGTTAATTGGCTATACACCAATACAACATAAAAAGTTCAAAAAAATGTCTTGAGTACACGCACTCTTAACATGATTCTAAAAATCAGAACTATTCAAGTTAGTGTATTCAAGTATCACACCCTCCAAGCCCCGTGCCCTGTTCACCCGTCTTTTCCACTTGGTTCCCACCGCTGTGTGTAACCACTGTCATAGAGTCAGTTTATCCTCCCTGTGTTTCCTTTATACAAACGAGCAGGTGTATGCATATTGCCCTTTTCACTCCCTTTTCTCTCCTATGGTAGATACTCATTCACACTTCTTGCTTTTCTGTTCAACAATATCTCCTGGCAGTCACTCCATTCTCAAGTCTTTTTGATCCAAATATCCCTCTCCACCTTTTCATTTTTCCTGCACCAATTATTTGTTGGAGAAACTGGCTGTTTGTCCTGTAGAGTTTCCCACAGGAAGGTCTGGACTCTGTGTGTTGCATCCCCGTGTTATGGCCGAGCCAGTTCTTCTGTCTTTGTATTTTCTCCCATTAGTAATTGCATTGAGAGGCTTGATCAGATGCAAGTGTGGTTTCTCAGGCAGAAGACTCCGAGTTAAAAGGAGGCCCTGGTGAAGCAAAGGTGGTCTCTGTGTAGGTCCAAATGCATGCCTGACAGGCAGGCTCTAAGTGTGCTCCCCAGATACTGTCAAGTGGTTAGCTGGATCCCTCCACGTGAGCTCTGTCCTGTCTAAAATCGTTTCATCCCCCCCAGGAAGGAGAAGGGGACGACAGAGGACAGGATGGTTGGGTGGCATCACCAACTCAATGGACATGAGTTTGAGCAAGCTCTGGGAGAGAGTGAAGGACAGGGAAGCCTGGTGTGCTGCACTTCATGACGTCGCACAGTCTGACACAATTGAGTGACTAAACAACAAGTATTTTTGGTGTCTGAAGATAATTCTAGGGACTTGCACTTCTTAATCCCTGAATCAGGTGGGTCAGATCCACCCTTGTTTTCATCCTTTCCAACCTGTGGTGCTAAGGTGGAGAGGTGTTAGTTCATTGCTGTGAAACTGCAACAGTCCAAGGATTCAAGAGTTCCTGCCCATAATACCCTAAGTGACCAGTAGAGGGAGATGTTACTCAAAAAAACTCTCTCTTGCCCTGGCTACAGGGGGACCCTTCCCTCTGCCTGGGTTTATCTGTGTCGGGCAACCGGGTATTCCTCCATGCTCTCCTGGGACATGCCTGCATCACCTCACCAAGGCTGCCTCCCACTCCTTCCCCTGTCCGAGCTCTTCTTTGTAAGCCACGCTGCCGGGGCTGACCACATGCCATCAGCTCTTAGCGAAGGATGCTCCTAGCAGATGCTCATTCAGGCTTGGAGGCTGGGTGGACTGATGTCTGGTCTGATGCAAACTGAGGTCAGAGTGGAAAGAACTGATTGGCTGTATATCGTGAATAGAAACTTCTCACTTTTAAAGAAGGAACGTGGGTCATCTTAGATTAAAAAAAAAAGAAGAAACCAGAATTGATTTTTATTTTGCATCCTCCCTCTGGGGTAGGATGACTTTTTGCTGAAAAAGTCAAACATATTTAAAAAAGAATAGAACCCCTACCCCCACCCCAAACGGCCTAAGCTCTATCAGAATCAGTGGCGCCCTTTTCAGTGAGTGTGGGTGTTTTCTTTCATCACATGAGATTATTGAGCAAGCAACCTCTAGTCTCCTCGCCCCTTTTGCACCTTATTTCTTTCCTCTTTAGAGCAGAAGCTCTCTGAGGGCAGAGCTGGAAGGGGCACAAGTGGAAAAGAGCCAAAAGGAGGGTCTGGGTGCCCCTAGAGGGAGGTGCCCATTTCACCGGCTGCCCCTGGGCTTCAGGTGGTGGGTGCACCAGGTGTACTGTTGTGGCCTGCTGGTTTGTCACCCACGTGTCACCTGATCAACTTACAGCATGTGCCAAGGGGCTTGGACACATGTGCCATGTGTCTCTGGGCTTTATACTCTCTCCTTTCAGGGAAATCTGAGATTGCCACGATGATAGAAGGATCAGAGGCTCCTGGCCCCAACGCCCTCGTCCTCATGTGTGTGGGCCCTGGGCCCAGACTGCTCTCTGTCCCCTGGTACTGACTTTGCTGACTGCCTATCTACTTTCTGGGCCTGGGATTTCAGCAGGGCACACCCCCCCCCGCCCGGCCCCGACACCCAGGGACCACAGATTGAGTGGCACTGTCCTTGTGAGGGCAGTGTGTGAGGCTGTGATGAGCTTCGGGGTCTCATCTGGGCAGTAGGAATGACACTGGACCCCCCTATTCACAGAGGAGTTGGGGACTCTGGTCAGAACTTCAGATCTAAAGCCAACCTCAGCAAGAAACCTTGGCCAGGAGGTTGAGCATCGGGTGGGCAGTGCTATGCTGGAGGCGTTGAGAACCGACTAGCTGTCAGATGGTAAGGAACACTGAGAGTCGTCATCACATGTTAAACTTAACAATCGAGTAAATTGTTGAAACAGAGGCGGTAAGTACCTAAGCTCCGGTCCCAGGACGGGACTGTGCCATCACCTGTTGCCTTGTAGGTTTCGTGTCTGTTTCCTGGGTGCTGGAGCACCAGCTGGTGCTGGGCTGTGTGCGGCTTCAGCACCGTCACCACGGTGGCTTCAGGTTTCCCAGCACAGTGCAGGCGGGGTCACCTCGGCACACCTGGACTGTGGGCCTGACTGCCCAGCAGGGGGAGGGGCTGAGCCCTGAGCACACAGCCCTCCTGTGCTGAGTGGGTGGGTGGCTGGGGCCCTGGGGCCTGGCTTTCAGGAACTCCTCCTGAGGGGGTGAGGGGGTGTGGTCCTGCTTTCTCTTCCTCTCTTTTCTGCTGAGGCTCCAGGGCCCCTGTGCTCTCAGGCCCCCTCGGCTCGTCCTAGGTCAGCAGAAGACGGATGGGGAGGGACTGGGGTTCTGAGAAGGGGGACTCTGAAGGCCTGGCAGGCATCTGGAGCAGGCCAGGATTCAAGCCCTGCTTGGCTGGACTCGAGGTCAGGGTCATCGAGGCACCTACGCTGGACTTTGAGCTGCTGAGTGGCGTTGGGTGGGAGGCATCTCTCGGGTCCAGGTCCTCAGGGCACAGCGAAGGCCCCCTAAGGCTGGCCCATTCACTCGTGGAGGGAGAGATGGGCTCCCTGGGGTGTGCCTGGCCCTTTCCTGAGTCCCCTTCCTATACATGTGTCCCTGACATCCTGCTTGGGGTCCCATGGGGCAAAACCAGTGGCGAAAGTGCCTGGCTGTGATGGCACCCTGTGGGGAGGGGTAGTGAGCAGAGCAAGGCCTGTGGATGACCCACAGTGGCAACCTCCCAGAGAGAGGGGGCAGAAGGGCCTCACCTGACCAGTCTCCCTGTGCAGGGAAAGGCAAGGCTGGGGGGCCCTTGCCACCCTGATGGGTAGGGAGGGCATGAAGGGCAGAGCTCCACTCTGGGGCAGGACCCAGGTGGGCAGCCCCAGGTCCACGGTGCAGAAGGACCTGAGTGGATGGAGGGATGAAGAGAATGTGGTCCATCCACACAATGTGATGTTATTCATCCTTGAAAAGGAGGGACATTCTGACACCTGCTACTAGGCGGATGAACCTCGAGGACATTACACCCAGGGGAAGAAGCTGGTCACAGAAAGACAAACACCCTGTGACTACACTTAGACAGGGTCCCTGCAGTCGTCACATTTCAAGGGACAGGAAGGTGGGTCCAGGGGCTGGGTTAGGGGAATGGGTTTAATAGGGACAGAGTGTCAGTTCTGCCTGATGAGGACATCCTAGGGACGGATGGTGTGATGATGGATGTCCTTGTCACTGAGCTGCACTGGAAATGGTTAAAATGGTAAATTTCATGTCATGGATATTGTACCACAATTTAAAAAATAAGTTAAAATTATGGTTTTTAAACTGCAAGGAGTTGAAGCGAAACATGGAGGTGTGAAGAGAGAATCCCCAAAGCAGAGGGCAAGGAGCTGAGTGGAAAGATTGTGGGGGTTCTCCAGGTGCAGGTTCCAGGTGTGTGGCCATGGGCATCCATCTTCTCAGTTAAGAGGGGGACCACAAGGGTCAGCAAGCCTCCAAAACCTCTGGGATGACCCCAGAGCATGCAGTGAGGACTGGCCCAGAGGTGGCCCAAGGCCTGGGAGATGCCCAGGAGGTCAAGAACAGCTCAGGAGCAGAGCAGCTGGGGCCTGGAGACTGCCCACTGCTGCCTGAGCAGCCCCGGCCTTGAGGTTACCGTGCAGCAGGGGACCTGGTGGCCTGAGGACAGAGGACAGCATGGGGGTGGGAGGAAGCCCCCTCCAGGTCAGGAGGAAAGGGCTCCTGGGTGGTACCGAAGCAGCTCCTAAAGCAGCCCGCCTGGGGCCAGCGGCTGCCCCTGATCACACAGTGTTCTCCTTCTTTTAAAACTGGAGAATAGTTGGTTTACAAATGTCATGTTAGTTTCAGGTGTACAGCACAGTGATCCAGTTACACACATACATTCATACATATATATTCTTTTTCATATCCTTTTCTATTATAAGTTGTTACAAAATATTGAGTAGAGTCCCCTGTGCTCCACAGTAGGTCCCTGTTGGTATCTGTATTATATACAGTGATGTGTACTTGTTAATCCCAAATTCCTCATTTATCACCCTCCTACCACCACCTTCCATGGGTTTCCCAGGTGGCGCAGTGGTAAAGAATCTGCCTGCCAGTGCAGGAGATGTGGGTTCAATCCCTGGGTCGGGAAGATCCCCTGGAGAAGGAAACGGCAACCCACTCCAGTACTCTTGCCTGGAGAACCCCATGGACAGAGGAGTCTGGCGGGCTACAGTGCATGGGGTCACGACGAGATGGACACAGCGGTGCACGCAAGCACCACTTTCCACAGTGTTTCATTTCGAATGCAAATTCCTAGCTTGCTCTCAGAAGGGGCCTGGAGTGATTTGTAGGGACACACAAAATACGGCAGGGGGTGTACCCAAGTTCCATTTTGGTTGACTCAACATCACTAGCACCCCCTTTACAGAGGTGGGGAACGGGGCTCAGCAGGGAGCAATGACACACCCGCAGGCTCAGGGCTAGGGTGGTCTGTACTGTTCAGGCTTCAGAGCCCCAGTTCAGTCCTGGACTCATTGCCACTCCCCTCTGCCCCACCGCACCCTGCAGGTCTAGGACCAGGCGGTGTCGGCTGATGAATGCAGTCTCCTTGCCCGGAAAAGAAATTGTTCTTGGGGCCTGACTTTGTGCTTTATTTCCGCTAGGTTTTTCAAGCACAGGTTGCCTTGTAGATTTTCTCAATGGCCCCAGGCTTCCTGAGCCTCCCTCTGGAGGTTCTGGACTCTCTCCCTCCTAACCCTTCCCTCTCTCCCTGCTTGTGTCCTGGGTCCCCACCTGGAGGAGGGGGCACTCTGATGGGGAGACACCAGGTGGGTGGGGGTTTGTGCTGGGGCTGTGGGCACAAGTGGGGGACAGCCCTGCAGGGACTGGCAATGGGCTCTCCTGTTGGGAGACAGAGAGGGGGCCCCCAAGAAGGCTGTCAGCCTGTGGTCTCACCCCATCTGGGGAGGCCACACTTGCCTCGGACCGGGTCCAGCATCCCACCTTGCCCTTGGGGCTCAGAGTCCTTTCCTTGGGTGCCTGGGAGCCGCAGTGGAGGCGCTGAGTTCAGCATTAATCTGATCTCTGCCTCGTGTTCACCACATCCTTAGGCAGAAGTTTCCCATCCAGAAAACGGGTCCAGGGCCCGCCTTGGGCAGCAGAGTCCAGGCAGACAGCAGGAGGAACCCAGACTCTGCCATGGCTTTCATGCTCTTCTTGGTTCCCGGTCTGGTCCCCCTCCCTCTCTCAGGAGCAGGGGGCAGGGAGGTGGCCCGAGGGTCCGAGGCCGCGTGGGACTCGGGGACAGGCCCTCCTCTGCCCCAAGGTGGGCCCTCACACCGGCCCTGGCGCACAGCCTCTCTTTCTCAGGAAGACCGAGTTACCAAAACAGATAAATCAACCTGTCAAGAAGAAGCCTTGGAGAAAGAATCTCTCAACTCTCCCAGCCAAGAAGCTCAAAAGGGGAATTGTTCTCGGAGATGAAGGAGGAGACAACAGACACCTTCTTCCCCAGCCCTTTGCCCGCGGGTGCTCCTCCTTCCACGTGTTCCCGGGAGCACCTGTGCCCAGCGTCCCCTCGCCGCCCACTCCATTATGAGAGCTGCCTGCCTGGGACACGAGGCCAAGAGCCACTGTTTGGCCCCGTCCCAGCCCTGACTATGACACCATCTTCTCAGAAACACAGTCTCCTGCCCAATCAAAGGAGGCCTGAGTCCTGAGCCACCCACAGGCCAGTGTGAGAGGGGCTTGGGGGTGGGCATCCCCCTAGGCAGAGCCCTGGTCAGTGTGACCAGAGGGTAGTGGAGACTGGGATGACTGACCACCAGCAGGGCGATGGGAGACCAGAACTTGTGTCTCAGAGATGTGGGGGCGACTTCCTCCTGGAGGGAAGGGGCAGATACCTGGGCTCCCAAACAGCTGTGTTTCCCTGTGCGGTTACTTGACCTCTCTGTGCAGTGATTTCTCCATCTGGAGGATGGGCGCCTTGTGGGATTTTGTGGTGCAGGTTGGATGAGTTCATCTGCATTCCGTGTGCCCCGGTGTGGTCAGCGTGTCGTGAACGTGAGCTGCGATGATGGATTGGAAACCACTCCATGGCACCTTCTCCTCCTTTAACCCTCACTGCAGCTGTGTAGGTGGGCATTAGTGTCCTTGCTCCCCGGGTAAGGAAGCAGAGGCTTGGAGCAGGGCAAAACTGCTGAGGCTTCACAGCGAAGGTCTGTAACCATTAGAAGGGCTCTTTCTGCCTCCAAACTCTGACAGGTTCTGCTCTGTAAACAGGAGAGGGTGGTGCAGCAGGAGCAGGTGAGGGACAGGAAAGGGTCAGACAGGAGCCCAGCCCCCATCACAACCCCCTCCCCATGGGGCTGATCACAGCTTTGTCAGAGGGACTGTCACCAGAAGTGGTCCCTGGAGGAGGAGGCAGGGGAAGGAGGAGGAAGGAGGAGGAGTTGGAAGGGAAGGGAAGGCAGGGGGCAGTCAGGGGGAGGGGGAGGCAGGAGAGGAGAAGGAAGTAAACATTAGCTACACTAATGAGCCCCAAACCAAAGGATAGTCTCAGGGTCCCACTGGCAAACCAGGAGTGTGTGGGCTGTGCTTCAAACCATAGCAAGAGGGTGACACCCACCTGCACCCCCTCCCAGGCCCCAAGAAGTGCTGTTGTGAGCAGAAAACGTTCACTGAAAACTGGAAAGATTGCCCAAGAGAGGCTGAATGAGGAGCCCTCTGTGAGCAGAGGACCCAGGGTTGGGGTCCTGGGGAGGCAGGAAGAGGAGGTGGCAGGGATGTGGCTCAGTGACATCTGCTCACACAGGAAAAGTGACTGAGGAGTGTCATCAGGTGGGTGTGCCACAGAACGTCACCAGGTGAGGGGGGCCATGGGGGGTGGCCATCCTTCTAACTTCCTGGGGGAAAAGCTCCTCACTGTCAGGGACATGAAAGAACTGTCAAAGGCCCATGAAACGAGCTGCCTGGATTGTGAAACAGAAAACTCACTGCTGTTTGCTTTGTGACAACATGGAAGCCACAGATGTTCCCTCCAGATGACACCCTGGCGTGACCTCCATCACCTCCTCCACATCACCTGTCCTCCTCTCCTGCTTCTACCCCCACCCTGTTCTGGGGCGGCTGCACCCATGCCTGGGGTTCATGGGTCAGGGGTCATAGGAGGAGATGGGCCAACAGGGAAATCCCACAGGGGAGGAGCAGGCTTCACAGGTCAGAGATCAAAGGTCAGATGGGCAGTTATATTGATTCAAAGACATGTGGCTACTAAAGCTGGAGGCCAAGGACTGGCCAGTCCTTGAGCAAGAAGCCAGGCTCACTGGGAGGAGAGAAGGAGGCCCTTCCACTCAGAGGGCTGACCTTGAGCCAGGCAACGTGCCTGGGCTGCCCTGCCAACAGTGCCATCAGTAGATCCTCCCCTGACCTTGCAGATGAATATCTTTATGCTGACATTGCAGGTGTGGGACTTAGAGAAGTCAGGTGATTCGCCAAAGGTCTCCCTGCTTCTGAGTGGCAGGGCTGGGACCAGCAAGAGTCTGTCTGACCACGCAGGAAGGGGCCGGGTCACAGAGGTGAGTGTGGTCTGTACAGAGTGGGCTCATCTCGGGGAAGGAGGGGCTTGCTGAGGCCTGAAGATGTTAAGGTGTTTATCAGAGGGATATGGAAGCTATTTTGTGTTCTAGACTAGGAATTTCTAAAGATGCACAAATGAGAATTGTTGATCCCAGGGACCAACATAGTTGGAGAGGGAGTAACACATTTGAAGCTCACTGCCCTAGACGGTGGTTCAGGCTGAAATTAGAGAAATGCTCCCAAATAAATCTACGGATGGGATATACTGATAGCTTACAGTGTTGGATTCATGATCTTCAAAGAAGAAGATTTAGCTTCGGGACCAGGGACCAGGCTTGATCACTCAAGAGCTTTTGTGTAGCAGAGTTTTATTAAAGTAAAAAAAAAAGGGACAGAGAAAGTCCCTGACATAGACATCAGAAGGGGGGCAGAGAATGCCCGCCCCCAGCTAGTCTTATCAAGGTCTTATATACTTGTTTCAGACCCACTCCCACAACATACATCTTAAATTAACAAGATCAGAAAGAACAGTAGAAAGATCTTACCAGACACACACCCATAATATACATTTTAAGATGACAGGATTAGTCAGAAGGTTCTTGTTAAGGCAAAACATGTCCTCAAGCAAGATATATTGTTATATTGACTGAAAAGTGAAAAGTGAAAGTGAAAGTTGCTCAGTCATGTCCAACTCTTTGCCACCCCATGGACTGTATGGAATTCTCCAGGCCAGAATACTGGAGTGGGTAGCTTTTCTCTTCTCCAGGGGATCTTCCCAACCCAGGGATCAAACCCAGGTCTCCTGCATTGCAGATGGATTCTTTATGAGCTGAGCCACAAGGGAAGCCTAAGAATACTGGAGTGGGTAGCCTATCCCTTCTCCAGCATATCTTCCTGACCCAGGATTTGAACTGGGATCTCCTGCATTGCAGGCGGATTCTTTACCAACTGAGCTATGTTTTATTGACTAAGACAAAGGAATGTAGAAAAGAATTTGTTTCTCCTTTTCTCCTTGAGAGCTCCAGGCCCCTTTCCCCTTCTCAAGGGCTCTGGACCCCTTTCTCCTGAGGAACCCTGGACTTCTTATCAACCTACTATATCTTGCTCAAGGACATGTTTCTCCTCCTTGGGAACCCTGGACTTCTTATCAACCTACCTAGGAACTGACTAGAGAAATTGTAAAGTGTCCATAGCATGATGAGGCTAGGGAGGCAGGGCATGGCAAGCCAAGCTGCTCAATGGGAATGGGATGGCTTTGGGAATTGGTGGGTTTCTCTTTGAAAAGGACAGCTCCTTTTTCCATCTGACAGCATCCGTCCCACTTCTCTGGGGGTAAGAACTCCACCATCCTTAGGGGCCACCCCTCCTCCATTCTCAGACTATGCAGCTCTGTGGGGCTGCCCCTGTCCCTGGATGTAGGGAAAGGATGTGACCCAGGCATGGCCAGACAAAGTGACCATGTTGAGTTCAGGGAAAGGCCTTGGGTCTAATCCAGCCAGAGAGATTCAGGCTCAGTGCTGCAGTGAGAACCACTGGGAAAGGAGCTTTCTGGGCTGGACTTGCGTCTACCAAGACAGGAGATGGAGCTGTTGGGCTGGGGGAGCAGTTAACTCTATGTATGTGCATGTGCGTGTATCATGTGTGTGTAAGGGCATGTGCAGAAGGCAAACTTGTGAATCAGATAAAAGTCAGACCAAATTCACTTAGTCTTTTAGCATTTACTGAAACTTACTCTCACCCAAGGGTTTCCCTGGTGGCTCAGACGGTAAAAAATCTGCCTGCAATGAAGAAGAACTGGGTTCAATTCCCAGGTCAGGGAGATCCCCTGGAGAATGAAATGGCAAGCCACTCCAGTATTCATGCCTGGAGAATTCCATGGACAGAAGAGCCTGGCGGGCTACAGTGCATCGGGTCACAAACAGCTGGACATGATTGAGTGGCTAACACACATACACACTCTCATCCACACACCACTCCTCCCAGCATCTATTATCCTGTCTTCTTCCAACAGCTCTTCCTCAATACAAGGTGGGCTCCTGGGGCTCCACCCCAGGCCAAGCTAGTCCGTGTTTCTCCTTCCTGTGACCACAGTCGTGGGTGTCGATGTGGGCACACTATCTAAGCTGGACCAACCAGAGGCAATCTTAGGACTCTGATAGGAGTTATGTGAGCAAAAGTTTTCTCTTGCTGGCCTGCTGGCAGCTCTCCTGTCACTCATGAGGAATGATATGTCTGAGAATAGAGCCGAAACAGAAGTGGGTCCAAGAAATAGAAAAAAAGAGAAATTAGCTTCAGCCCTGAGTCAAATTGTGACTAAAGCCAGGATAACCCAGACTTTTCAGTTATATGAGCCAATTAACTTACTTTTACTTAGGTCTGTTTTATGTGGGATTTTCTGTCCCTCATAGTTAAAATACTCCTGAAGAGTCAATTAAGATTCCTATTCTAAGAACTAGAAATAGCTGAATAATCTAGAATTAAACAAGGAGACTGTAAAAAAGTATGATCAAAACATTTAAAAATATAAAATAAGAAAAACAATCACAAAGTGAGACAGAGGTGAACAATAACCAAATAGATCTTGAGAAATAAAAGTGTATTAAATAATATTCACAACTCAGTATCTCTCATTTACACAGAGAGAAATAGGGAGATGGTAGAAATCTCCCTGAGATTTCTGAGAAATCTGAGAAAACTCAACAGAAAGAGATAAGAAGAAGAAAAATGTAACAGTGATGTTAAGAGATTGGGAGACAGAATGAAATGTTCCAGATACATATTCTCTCCAGGAGAAGGAAATAGTGAAGAAAGATTGAAGAAGCAAATCAAGTTCCAAAAACTGAAATAATAAGAAATCAATATAAAACTGAAAAAACAGCAGGCGAGGAGACAAAGAAATGAAACAGGAATGCTCATCAGGCTGGCAGTGGGCCACCGGGAAGAAACAAGCGATGTCAGGGGACGACGGGGCAAAGTCACCACGTAACTGGGGAAAGATGAGCTATCCATTTGATCACTGATGTCCAGGTGAACAGTCATTCATGAAAGACGATGAAATAAGACAGTTTTCAGCAAAACCCGAGTGTTTACTACTCACAGCCTCCCAGCTAATATTTAATAAAGTATCTTCTCAGTAACAAGAAAAGTGAGTCCAGAAGAAGGGGTGTATGAAAGTAGCAAACTAAGCAAAGAAATTACTAAGCATGTTGGTAAATCCAAATAAGCATTTATTGTTAAAAAGAATTAATCTGTAGAGAGGGCTTAAAAATGAAGCGGAAGTGAATCAGTATATAGCAATAACATGATAAGTCTTCATTGGCTGATTGAACTTGTGTGTGTGTGATAAGTCGCTTCAGTCACATCCAACTCTTTGCGACCCTATAGACCGTAGCCCACCAGGCTCCTCTGTCCGTGGGATTTTCCAGGCAAGAATACTAAAGTGGGTTGCCATGTCCTCCTCCAGGGTGATTGAAGTTAAATAACTGTAAACTCCATGTAATAGTTGGCTGAAGAATAAAGATGCTGATTAAGCCTTAGGTATGGGTCTTAATATATAGTGTGTTATTGAGCAGACATTTCTCCAAAGAAGACATATAGATGGCCAACACTTGAAAAGATGCTTAACATCGATCATTATCAGAGAAATACAAATCAAAACTATAATGAGATATCTCCTCACACCTGTTAGAATGGCCATTATAAAAACACCTACGGGCAATAATAAATCCCAGAGAAGATGTGGAGAAAAGGAATCTTCCTACCCTGTCGGTGGGAATGTAAATTATTATAACCACTATGGAGAACAGTATTGAAGTTCCTTTAAAAACTAAAAATAAAACTAGCATTTGACCCAGATATCCCACTACTGGGCATATACCCTGAGGAAACCATAATTCAAAGAGACACATGTACCCCAATGTTTATTGCAGCACTATTTACAATAGCCAGGACCTAGAAGCAACCTAGATGACCATCAACAGATGAATGGATAAAGAAAATATGGTACAAATACACAATGGAATATTACTCAGCCATAAAAGGAAATGGAATCGGGTCATTTGTGGTGATGTGGATGAAACTAGAGTCTGTCATACAGAGTGAAGTAAGTCAGAAAGAGAAAAACAAATTTCATATATTAATGAATATATGTGGAATCTAGAAAAATGGTACTGAAGAATGTATTTGCAGGGCAGGAATAGAGATGCAGGTACAGAGAATGGACTTGTGGACACAGTGGAGGAAGGAGAGAGTGGGACGAATTGGGAGAATAGCACTCACATATACACACTATCATGTGTAAATTAGATAGCCAAAGGGAAGCTGCCGTAAAGCACAGGAGCTCAGCTTGGTGATGACTTACAAGGGTGGCATAGGGGCGGGGGCAGGAGGGAGGCTCAAGAGGGAGGGGATATATTATACATATAGCTGATTTATACTGTTGTATAGCAGAAACTAACACAACATTGCAAAGCATTATACTCCAATTAAAAAAAATGCAGTGGATTAGCATCCAGTTCAGTTCAGTTGCTCAGTCAGGTCTGACTCTTTGTGACCCCATGGACTGCAGCATGCCAGGCTTCCCTGTCCTTCACTGTCTCCTGGAGTTTGCTCAAACTCATGTCCACTGAGTTGATGATGCATGTAAAAGATGATAAATGTAAAAGGTGCATGTAAAACATGGTAAATGTAGAAGAATAGAAATAGAATGTATAACTTTTAAACTTGGGTGAACATAAAGAAACAATGAAAATCCAATCAATATAATGAAGACAGAGAAAGAGAGGAATAAAATAAGCAAAAGAAAAGCAGATACAAAGAAAGCTTAAGATTAAGTAACGGAAGTTATTCCAAATAAAGTTGTTTGGAATAAAGTGTAGAAGTCCTAATAAGCGTAACCTGTATCTCCTTCTACAGGGCTGTCATCAGCCTTTTGGTCCAGATGTTTGCACCCTTGTTTGTCCGTCATTACTAGAGGCTCAGTCTCTCTAGGACGTAGGCCTGTCCATTTGATTCCGGGGCTCCTGCCCCACGCCCCACAGTGTTTGGCTTTCAGCTGGTAAATCGAACAGTGGAAGCAAGGGGAAAAGATGGAAATCTAAGGTCTAAGGAAGTCACAGCCACAAAGTGACAATACACAACTGAGGACATTCAAATGTTTATCAACAAAATCCACTTCACTGAAAATTAGAGCTAGGAAAGTCTGAGCTAAAGAGAAAATATTATTGTTTTGCCTGTCACAAACAGAATTCACAATGGCAATACTAAATATCGGAGTGGTTGCAAGAGACTCTTGATACACTTCAAGATAGATTTCATTTCAGATTTTCTGGAGAGTAGTTTTACTTCCAACATTTTATATCATTTTTGTAGCTTTGGTTGTAAGTGTCCACAAACTGATACAAACCTGCTTAAAAGGAATTTATTACCTAAATAATCAGACAGACGTGTGTGGCGTGTGTGTGTGCACGTTGTTGGTTTCGGGCATGCCTTAACTAAGTCATCTAATGAGGGCATAACCCACTTTCTCTATGTCTGTGGTATCATCTTCCTCCCAAGACTACTCTTTTATGCTCACAAACTATTTGCAGCAGTTCCAGATCTCACATTCTACTGTCCAGTGGAGGAAAGATCATTGTTTTTCAGAGTTCCCAGAAAATGTTGCCTCCTAATTCACTAATGCTGCATGTGGCCAATATCTGAACCATAATTCATCTCAAAAAGTAACAGTTAGGAACAATCGATGATGGGAAATAGAATAGGGAAAGTAAAGACAAAAGAATCCAGAAACTTGAATTATTTAGGATGGATTAAATGGGAAGAGTTCACATATAGGGAAATTCTCAGCTCTTCTCTTTTCAGAAGGATCTCCTCCATTTTCCTCTTCTCTGCTGTTTGAATTTCAGTGATGGGTCTGGAATCATCGCTGTATCTTAGATGTCTCCTAGGTGTTTTTTGATTTGTCCTGTCCTTTTGTTTCCTTGAGCTTTCCTCTGGATATTTTCTTTGGTTGTACTTTCCAGGTCATTAATCTTCTCTGCAGCCAGGCCTAATTAGCTCCTAAATGTATCCACTGTGTTCTCAATGTCCTTTTTTGTTTCAGTTGCAGAATTTGAATTTTTTATAGCTTATGTTTTCTGCTGAAATTTTAAACTTATCTTTCATTTCCTTGAGTGTATTAAGCAAGAATTTCAAGTCTGTGCCTGGTAACTCCAATACGTGGAACTCCTTGGGCCTGCGATTTCTATCGTATATTTTTTTCTCCAAGATCTTGGTCATGTCATCTATCCTTTTCAAGTATCTCCTTATTTTTGATTGCATGCCAAACATTGTATTTTAAACAGTGTTCATTTGAGAGTTTGGATGATGTTACAATTTTTAAAAAATACATTAGTGGTAAGAACACTTAACATCAGATATATGCTTTAAACAAATTTTTAAGTGTATGATACATTATTGTTAATTATAGGTATGGCAGATTTCTAGAGCTTTTTCATCTTGGATGATGTTACAGTTTTTAAGTTTAAAAATAAAATAAAAAAAAAAGTAAAGTCTAATTAGAAAAAAAAGAAAAGATTTATGTTTGCTTATGGCTGCCTTTGAGGCTAGGGGCTCCATCATCCCAGATCACTTTAATCCAGTCCAATCTTGGGCTTCAGATACAGTATGAGCGGTTCACTCTTACTCATAGAGTGTAGCTTTTGGGTCTCAACTGAAAGTCTGGGATGTTTACCAGGACATGCTTAGTAGGCCCTAAATTTCAAAGGTTGTCCTAGATCTCTAGGAATTGTGGTTCAGGCTCTCATTTGTGTTCTCACTTAGGATCCTCTAGAGGAAAGTGGCCCCATGCTGGGGTCACTGCTCTGGGCTCCCCTCTGCTCACAGTCTCTGCACCCCAGTTCCTCACTGCTTGGCAGCTCTCTAAGCCTTCTTACAGATGTTTATTTTCCATCTCTCTACTTCACTGGTTGTTTTCAGCAGGGTGGAGAACACTCCCAGAGTAGAGACCATGGTGGACTTCAGAGTCCAGTGAGGTATGGGTTCCAATTACACCTCCACCTTTTAAAAATGGGGTGACCTTGGCCAAGTTGTTCAATCTTTCTGAGCCCATTATCCCTCTAAAAGAAGGGGTTAATACCTGCTCTGCAGGATTGCTAGCAGGTTTGGAAATAACACACTGGATATACTTAAGATTATCCAACATTTGGCAGGGACCTGAGACACTTAGCTCTGTTGTGGTTGATATTCTCAGTGAGTCTGCCCGGCTCCTAGTGCTCAGGATGGGAATCTGTGAATCTTGTTTATGTGAGGTCCAGGAGGCTTCTAAGGAGGGGCATTATGAATGGTAGGCTGCAGTGCTGTCGGGGGAAACCAGGTTTCCTGGGCTAACATCACTTAGGGGTCTCTGGGGTTTGTCTGGGCCTGGGCAGGTGGGCAGGGAGACCCTGAGAGAGCACTCCACTCATAATCAGAGGGAGGAGGACCAGTCAGGCATGAGAAACTCGTATCAGGAGGAAGAGAGTGAGAGGAGGCTTTGAAGGGGAAGTGAGACTGGAGGTCAGACCCTGGGGTGGGGCCTAGATGGAGAACATGGGCTGAGATGCAAGTTCGGGTCTGAAGGTATGGCAGGGCAGGGTGCTGGTGGGCTTACTGGGAATGAGATAGTAAGCTGAAATCCTCAATTTTGACTCTGGCATTAAAAAAAATTTATTGGAGTATGGCTGCTTTACAATGTTGTGTTAGTTTTTACCGCACAGCAAAGTGAATCAGCTATATATATATATATATATATTCCCTCTTTTCTGGATTTCCTTCCCATTTAGTTCACTACAGAGCATTGAGTAGAGCTCCTTGTGCTATACAGTAGCTTCTCAGTGGTTATCTATTTTATACATAGTATCAGTAGTGTATGGGCTTCCCTGGTTGCTCAGATGGTAAAGAATCTGCCCACAATGTGGGAGACCTGGGTTCCATCCTTAGGTTGGGAAGATCCCCTGGAGAAGGGAATGGCAACCCACTCCTGTATTCTTGCCTGAGAATCTGATGGACAGAGAAGCCTGGTAAGCTACAAACCATCGGGTTGCAAAGACTCGGGCACGACTGAGCGACTAACGCACAAACATACATCAATAGTGTGTATATGTCAATTCCAATCTCCCAGTTCATCCCACCTCTTCTTCCCACCTTGGTATCCACACGTTTGTTCTTTACACCTGTGTCTCTATTTCTGTTTTGCAAATAAGATTATCTCTACCATTTTTCTAGATTCCACATATATGCATTAACATGCAATATTTATTTCTGACTTGCTTCACTCTGTGTGACACTCTCTAGGTCCATCCATGTCTCTGGCTCTTGCATTTTGGCTCCACCTCTTAAAGACTGAGGCTATTTGGATTCTAAAACCTTTGGAATATTTATGTTTTAATAGAATTACATTAACAGTGATAAAATCTCACTGTGAAACTAGTTTTCAGAACAAATACATGACATTTCAATTCTAGGTTTTCATACAGTCTAATTATAATTTCTGTTATTGTTTCTTCGCTACTTTATTGAAATTATATTCATCCAACACTGATAACTCAGTTGATAAAGAATCTGCCTGCAATGCAGGAGACCCTCGCTCAATTCCTGGGTCGGGAAGATCCGCTGCAGAAGGGATAGGCTACCCACCCCAGTATTCTTGGGCTTCCCTGGCGGCTCAGCTGGTAAAGAATCCGCCTGCAGTGTGGGAGATCTGGGTTTAATCCCTTGGAGAAGGGAATAGCTACTCACTCCAGTATTCTGGCCTAGAGAATTCCATGGACTGTATAGTCCATGGGGTGGCAAAGAGTCAGACACGACTGAGCGACTTTCACTTTCACGTCTTTCAACAAGTTTAAATTTTATAACAAAATTTTACAACTAATTTTTTGTCCCTTCATAATTTGCCTTCTGCTGTTGTGAGCGCCTATGTGTGTGCGCGTGCACATATGTGTGCTTTTAGCCATTGTTTCTACCAAGTCCAGTTTATTTTGAATGCATTGTGCAAATCTAGGCTTCATGAAGAAGATTTAATTCTTTCTTTAGATTTTGGCCAATTGGACATTTTCCCTCAAGGCTTACCAGTAGCTCAGTGGGTAAAGAATCTGCCTGCAATGCAGGAGACGTAGGTTTGATTCCTGGCTCCAGAAGATCCCCTGGAGAAGGACATGGCAACCGACTCCAGTATTCTTGTCTGGAGAATTCCATAGACAGAAGAGCCTGGCGGGCTACAGTCCGTGAGTTGCAGAGATTCGGACACAACTGAGTGACTGAACAGACACACACGCCTTTTTCCCTCATGGGCTGGTTTCAATATTGTGTTATGTAGTTTATGTTGACTGTTATGTCTACTGATGACATTTCTTACTCATTGTCTATAAAGCAGGAGGTTCTATTTCTTTCTTTGTTAATCTATCAGAAACTTGTGAACACTTTTGGGAAATGGAAAAACAAGAGGGAAGGAGAAAGGGGTGAGAGGTTAGTGCCAAGAGGAGACCTAAATGGTCACATGAGACACAGACCCAGAAACAGCGGGGACAGGGCTGAGGACATTTGGTTCATATCCCTTTGAATTCAAAATGTGCTGCTTCTGAATTGGACAGCAAGCATTTTAGCCAAGAGATGGACCCCAGCTTTGGCACTGACGGGGGCAAGGGTGACCCAGTCTTTGGGGAAGACCCAGTTGGTCGGGAGTTTAGGGTTGAAGTAGGAGGGTTTGGAAAAGGGTCAGACTGGGGCTGGGATCAGGATTGCCATAGGGGTGTGGAGGGATATGGCAGTATGGCTCCCTGCCATACTGGCCCCAGGGAGCTACCATTGTGGTTTCAACGGGAGATGGTCCACTCAGCAGGGACTCTAATCCTGTTTCCCCATTTACTAGTGAGTGCGTTGAACGAGCTGCTTAGCGGCCACCACTTTAGCTTCCTCAGCTGACACATGGGATGCCTTCCTCAAAGGGCTGCTCTTAGAACTATGCACAATCATGTAGATAAAGTGACTGGCTAGAGAAGCTTCTGTAAATGGTGACTCCTATTCCTAGTATCAGGGTTGCTGTGCAAAGACCAGGGCGGCAACCTGAAGCTAGTCCCCTTGACCATTCAGGGGCCAGGGGAAGGGGAGGAGGGAGCAGCTAAATCTGCCTGGAAAGGATCGCTAGACTGGTGGACCTGCTGGGAGGGAGCCTCAGAGGCATGAATATCCCACCCTCAATCTCCTCCCATTTTCTGTTGGGCTTCCCAGGACCAAATCCAATAGGAAGGCAGAGGGCCAGGGAGTCCAGATGGGTCTGCATCCCAGGGCAGAGAGCAGGGCTGACAAAGGGTGGCCGTGAGCTGCAAACTGAAGGCGTCAACACAGACGAGGGGTGAGCCTTGCCCTGTGCCTCCCTGTTTCCGGGCTCTGGGAGGGAGAGTGGGGGAGGAGGAAAGACTCTCCCATCAGACTTTCCCAGTGGACAGGCTCAGCCATTCAGCTCCTCTGAGAAAGGTCAAGGGTAATGTATTCCTCCTCCTGACTCGAGGTACAGCCAAGGCTCACTCACCCAGACCCTTCAGCATTCCAGGCTTGGAATGATTCAGATGGGAGTTGGCCTGGAATTTATCTTTGCTGTATTTACACAGAAAGACCTTAAAAAGCTAGTCGATGGTGTCAACAAAGATCATTATGATATTTCAGGAGAGATGGTTTAACATACCAAAGGAGGGGAAAAGAATTTTTTAAGCACAGCAGTGGAAACCATATTTGGACATTGAGGGAATCAAAAACTGTTCTTTTTGGTAATAATCACCCAGATGTTATCCCATATGAGCCAGAAGGTGATTCAGGGATGAGACAGAAATGATGTGGTCACGTTTGCTCAGTGCCCTTTGAGAGTGGTACCCAGCAGTGGTTAAAAGGTGGTAGCCAGGTGGTTTGACCCTCTGGAGTCAAAAGTCAAGCTCTCTCCTCACAGATGCAGCTTGAGGTTGTGGTAGGAAGGCGCACTTTGGACTCAACACGATTGACCTGATATCTGCAAGTCTTATGGGTCCTCTGACTCTGGTAAAGCCTTATTTCTCCATCTGTGAAATGGGTCAGGAAACCCACATCTCATGGGCTTTCTCTAGAGAGAACCAGGTTCCTGTGGCAATGGCCCTACTGCATAGTGGGTCTTCAGCTCCTGAATCCCTTTCTTCCATTGGATGCTCCTGAAGGACCTGCCTGGTTCTACAGCCTACATGTCTGCCTGGTGGAGGTTAGCCAGGGAATACTGGCTAGGAGGCAGGGAGGCCACCAATCCCCATTATTTGGCTCAGACTAACCCAGTTTGTCCCAGGCCTTGAGTCCATGCTTATTTCTATCTTAGATCCTGCCCTTGGAGTCACATGGGCAGTGTCTTCCAATAGGAAGAACATTGTGCTTTAGACCCAGCCAGGGGTCATTTCAAATCCCAGCTCTGCCAGTTAAGTACCAAGGAACAACTTTCTGAACTTCCCTTAGACTCTGGACAAGTGAGATGGTCAAACCTGCTTTGCAGGGAGTCTCAAATGCCCAGGACAACCTTTGGTCACTGTAATGGCTAGGTAATTGGTGACTATCACTACTGTTGTTAGTGGAGTGTGTTCAGATGTTTCTAAGTTGGTCAGAAATCTGTTTTTGCCTGTGGGATTTTTCCCGTGATGAGAAGTTGCAGACTGTTGGGAAAATCTGCTGATTTGCAGGGGGTGGTGACTGTGGTGAGGGAGAGGTCGTGTCTGTGACATCACCACAGGAGTGTGGTCTGTTCTGCCCAAGCCCTGCGTCCAGGTAAGGATGCAGAGATAGCATATCCTGAGGCCCTGCTCCCGCATCCTCTCCTCCCCAGGATGTGAGTGTGGTCCCCAGAGCGTGCATCCAGGCCAGAGAGCACAGGACATGCCGTGACCTCCCTGCGGAAGAGATGAGTAATAAAGCGCAACGGCTTGCCCAAGGCACCATGGAAAAAGGCGTCCATCATCTTAATGGTACCTTTTAGATGTCTAGCTGAGCTGCAGCCTCTTCCTCACGATCCCTGCCCCTCCCGCGAGCACTGCGGGGGAGCTATTCCTGGCATGTCCTGTGGTACAAAAGCGCGGTTCATCTTCTCAAGGAGACGTGGGGAGGTTGAAAGTCAAACTCATTGGAACAAACCTTGGCTTTGGAGACGAGTCAAGTGCTTGTTATGCAAGTGCTCGCTCTCCCCAAGGAGAAGTCAGCACGATGAGAAAAACAGAGTTAGGGGGGATTTGGCGATAAGGATGAAAAGGGAACAAGATCGATGAGGGACACACCGTGTCTGTGCGGGGGCGTGGCCAAGTGTGTGGGGGCGTGGCCATCGCCTCTAGGCGGGGAGCTGAGTCTTCAGCATCAAGTAGAACAAGCCAGGTCGGGAGGAGGGCAGGCTGGGTCCCTCTGCTCCGTGAGGTGCAGCTTGGCTTGGTTTTGGAAGAGCAAGGTGTGCGCTGCTCTCAGGCCTAGGGCCACAGCCTTCATGCTTGCAGGGATCAGGGTTAGTAAAGAGACTGGAACTGAGGCCGGAGGAATCTCCTGCTCAACTTAGAGCTTGACCATCTTTGGCCTCAGTTTCCCCATTGACACAGGAGCCTGGTGGGCTGCAGTCCATGGGGTCGCAAGAGTCGGGCACGACTGAGCGACTAACACTTACTTACTATCACTTTCCCCATTGACACAACAAGGATTATATCTGTTTACCTCTTCTCTGTCTAAAAGGTTAGCTGGAAGCAGAGTCTGATAACAACATCTCATGGCAGAAAATGTGTTCTAGCATCTCGAGGGGTACTGGTTGGACTGCTGGTGTCCTTTGGTGAAGGAAGGCAGGGTGTTGCCAGAGGACATGGGGGCTGAAAAGAGAAGATCCTGAGTATGTCACTTTCAAAGGTACAGAAGGCTGTTGCCAGGATTCAGGGTGTTGCCACGATTTCCTCTGGACCAGGGAACGTGGCTGAAGAAAAGTTGCTGTGACATTTTTCTTTGCTTGGAAAAAAGAGCAAAAGAGAGAGAGAGAGGGCTGGGAGGGCAGGTGGAGTCTCATTCATTGCCCAGGGTCAGGTGGGGAAAAGGAGAGGTTGCCCTTCCCACTTTTTAAAGAAGAGAGCTACTACCATACTTTTGTCTCTTTTACATATCAGAGTTCCAATTATGATTTCCCATAGACAAAAGATTCCTTAACTGGTTGCGTTCAAAGCTACTGATTGAAACCATTGTCCACTAGCCTGGGAAATTCCTTGCAAAGCTCTTGCTTCTCTGGGCCAGGATCTCTGTCCTGGGTTTCTGTGCTGCATTTCAAAACACTCCGAAATGTAGTGGCTTACAACAGTGAGTTCTGATTTTCTTTCATCAGCTGACTGGGCTCAGCTGGGTGGTTTTCACTTGGGGGCCTCTCTTGCAGTTGTCCTGAGGTGGTGGCCGGAGCTGGAGTTCCGAGGCTACAGTGATGGATCATCATACACTATTATGTCCGTCACTCCAGCTGGGAAGGCTGGGAGAGCTGGGGACCAGCCAGGTAGCTGTCTGCCCCCGTTGCCTCTCTATGTAGACTTCCTCCAAGCCTGGTGGTCTCGAGTGAGTCAGACTTCTTACATGGGGCCTGGCTACCTCCAGATGCATCACCCAGGAGACCCTGGCAGAAGCTTCAAGGCTTTTTAGGACTTAGCCTCAGAAGTTCAAGCATCACTGCCATCACATTCTGCTAGACAAAAGCTAGCCCCAAGGGTAGCCCGCACTAAAGGGGAAGGGACTCTGAAAGTGGGTGATACCAGGGCCAAGCTCACTGGAGGCCCTCTTTGCAGTCTGGCTAACAGTTTCAAGAGGAAGAAGGAGGGCCCGGGCCTGACCCTTCCACTCCCTGCCTCTGCAGCACTGCTGGAAGCTGGATTTGGAGGCCTCAGTCCAGAGATCTGTCCATCTCCAGAATTGGGGCTGGCAGACTGGGCAAAAGGGAGCCCACCCTCTGCTCCTTGTCTCAAGTTCTTTTAAGAGAAGATAAAGGCTTCTATTCCATAGTCACTGAGTTGAGAGACTTCACTCCCCTCTTCAGGAAAACGAAACCAAGTCCCTGACCCCAGCCGTCTGCTGGGGAAGGAAGGTCACTCTTCTGGACATGTGGGCAATATGATTAGATGGGGAAGTCTGCCCTCTGTCCACGTGGAGGGTTCCCCTCCACAGCCTCTTGTTTCTGACAGTTTCAGAAACTTCCTTCAGCAAATGGAAAAGTGGGAGTCAGCCCAAAGGGGAGCAGGAGTGAGAGGCAGGGTTTGGTCTGGTCCTCCTCAATAGATGCAGGCTAGCAGAAGACTTCTGGCTTCCTGGAATTATTGCTAAAACTCAGGCTCTCATAATGGTAAGTTTCAGACACTGTCACTTTTCCTTGGTCCTGGGAGGGCCCTGTGTTGCTTTAGCTCCGGGGATGGAGAGGCTTTACTCAGACAGCCAGGCACAACCATCATTTGGCAAAAGCAGGGTCCCAGTGAGTTGTTAGGAGTGTCAGTCACCTGAGAGGTCTTCTCTGCAGACGTACTCCAAAGCCTGGGAGCCCATCCTTGGGGGGAAGTGATTCTGCTCCTGATGAGGGAGGGGAACCGAAAACACCAGGAAGATGTTAAGATGGCTGCTTCAGTGGGGAATGCGGTTAGAGTCCAGAGGCAAAGAAGGAAGGGCTGTCTCCTCTCTTGCTTAACTGAGGGCAGCATGTCCAATGTTTCCACTTGAACTCTGGTTTCCTGGGGACCCACTCCACTGAATGTCTTCGCAGTGTAGTCGTATTTTGGAAGCAAATGCATGGAGAGTGGAGAGGGTAGGCAGGAGGGAGAGGGTCCCATGGCCCATGAAAGCAGCCGCCACTTTATCTTGGGAGGGGACCCCAGGGAGCCCTTGAACTCGATGTCACTTCTGTCATGCCTAGTGAGAGGCGCAAGTGAGCGTGTGCGGGAAAAGAGAACCGCCGAGAAAACAGTTCGCCTCTGTTAATATTTGATAGGCAGCCAAAGCACTTTTGTTCCTGAGCCCGGCGAGCTACCCGTGAAAAAATAAATTGCTTTTCAAGAACATTCATCACAGCAAGTGGCTCGTTTCCTTGTCCTCAAACAACCCCATTCCTGGGCCCTTTCTCCCACTAAAAACCCCTCCGAAGTGGTAAAACAAATAAAGAAACGAAGGGGAGGTGTGGGAGGTGGTGGCTGCTGGAGGGAAGGTGGACACTGGGGCAGAGGATGCTAGGGGCAAAGAAGCAGCAAACCCTGGGTTCCTGTTAGGCCTTGGGATATGGGTCCTGCTTGCATGATCCTTCTAACACACTTGCCCCAAACTTCAGAAATACACCTGTGGAGCCAGAGACTTTCTGCTGTCTTGTTCACTGTGTATCCCCAGATACAGAGGAAATTCTCAACAGACCCTTGTGGGATGAAGGAATAAATGAGAAAGTCCAAAATGGGATGATTGGGGTAAAAGGTCCCATCCAATCCAGGATGGATGTTGTTTTTATGAGAATTTTTTTTTCAGCCACAAATCCCATGATCAATTAACCAGCCAGATCAGAGCCCAAGGTCTGTTGTGTGATCTCCTGCTAGCTTTGGGTGTGAGCTAGCAGGTTTGAGGGGGCAGCTCACTGTAGGGGGAGGCCACCAACCTTTAGTTTTACCATGTGACTCTGAGTTCCATCACCTCATGTACTGAGACCTACTAAAGGAGATTAATCACTTACATTGTGCTATTTCTACAGAAACTGTAGTCTCTGTAGGGAATATTATGGACTGCATGTTTGTGCTTGTTGAATGTTTATACTGAAACTTTAAACTCCAATGTTATGGTATTAGAAGGTGGGATCTTTGGTAGATAACTAGGTTTCTGTGAGATCATGAGGGTGGGGACCCCACAACAGAATTAGTGACCTTATAAGAAAAGGAGAGAACAGAGCTCTTTCTCTGCCATGTGAGGACATAGCAAAGAGGTGGCCACCTGTCAGCCAAGAAGTGGGCCCTTACCAAGAACTGAACCTGCTAACGCCTTGATCTTGGACTTCCAAGTCTCTTAAACTGTGAGAAGAAGATGCCTCTTATTTAAGCCACTTAGTCTCTGGCATTTCATTATGATATCCTGAGCTGAGACAGGGAAATGTCTGGTACAGGAACACAGCAGGCACTCAGTATATAGCAGTCAGTTTTATTATTATTTTGACAAGTGTAGACTCTCTACAGTTAATAAAATATCAGAAGATATTCAGGGAGTTCTGGGCAGCTTGTCCACCACAGTTATAGAAAATTCCCAAAGTCTGAGATATTGGCAGGACCTCTCCTTCCTTTTAGTTCTGAGAGAGTCATACAGATGGGTTTGGACCATAGTGTTCCTTAATACAGGACTCCACATAGCTCCATCACCAGTGATAAGTCTCTGTTCAAGTGAATGTGGAAAAAAGGCTGTCAGTCAGGCTCATCTGTCAACAACAAGAATGGTTCCAGGAGGCCCTTCAATATTATATTTTGAATTCATTCATTCACTCATTCATCATGTATTTTAGTGTCTCCTCTGTGTCCTGGGATACACAGTGAACAAGACAGCCAGTCCCTGGCCTGGTGGAACTGCTGTCACTCTAGCTGGGGAGTAGACAGCAAACAGATGAATTAATGATTCCATACTGTGATAATTCCTGGAAAGGAGACCCAGGTGATGTGCTGGAGAGTGATGAGCAGGAGGGATCTCTTGCAGGTGTGTGGTCAGGGAAGCTAAGGCTGGAAAGAAGAGAAACAGCAGCCACTGAAGATCTTGCAAGTAACATAGGGAAGGGCTCATGTGTGAGGAGCAGAGGAATCCAGAAGCAGGGGTTATGGGGGAGGAGGACACAGAAGCAACTGGGCCCTAGCAGGGTTCAGGCTGAGGCTGAGGTCTGCTGTGAGGTCTGCAGGGGCCAATGGAAGCCCCGCCCACTTTAGACTGGTCCAGAAGTGCTGTCGGGCGAAGGCCCCGGGGACCAAGCTGGGGGAGGACTGAAGCCTCCTGTTTGCCAGCACCCCAGGAGATGCCCCATTCCCACAGATGGTCTTTTCTTCTTGCCAAAGCCCAGCAGAGCATAAACCACTTGAGTTTTGCCCAGGAGGCCCCTTTGGGCACCCAGCACCCTGGGCCTGCTCAGGCCCCATCAATGAAGAACCGGGGTTTGAGAAATAGATACTGATAAAACTTTGTCTTCCTTGTTAGCCCACATCACTGTACTATTTGAGTTGGAGAAATACATACTGACAAAACTTTGTCTTCCTTGTTAGACAGAATAGGCTCCCTTTCAGGCCTTACTAAGAATAGCTAATTTATTCGTGCTCTCCCAAGCTGGGAAGAGGGTGGAAGTCGGTGGCTGGCCCTGTGCCCTGCCCGCACCCGCCTGGACAGCGCAGCTGGGAGCCCTGCGCTGGGCATCCAGAGAGGCCGACCCCGCCCCACCTCAAACCCATTGGCTTCTTGTGGCCTCCCCGCGCTTTCATTGGCTCTCACTGGCCCTTGGCCCAGCCCCCTGAAAGCCGCTCCCTCGTTGCCAGGGAGACGGGAAAGCCGAGAGGGTGCCGTCCTTTGAGATGCTGGGCCACAAGGAGATTGGGCTGCGGAGAGTGAGTGTAGACGCTGACCCAGCGCCGAGCCAGGCACGTGGGCGCAGGAAGGGTCAGGGACCCAGGGAAAGGGACAGTTGCCGTTTGCAGGTGTCTGCCCTGTGCACCAGGCTTCCTGTTCTTTCATCCGTTGCTTACAACAGTCCTGAGAAGTAGATGCAGCCAGCCCTCCTTTTGTTGTATTGCACGGATACTGCACTTTTTACAAATTGAAGGTTTCTGGCCACTGTACCCCTGAGCAAGTCTATCAGCGCCATTTTTCCAACAACATGTGCCGGCCTTGTGTCACATTTAGTAATTTCAGAATATTTCAACCTTTTTCTTGATTCTATTTGTTATGGTGATTGGTGACCAGCAAAATTTGATGTCACTATTGTAGCTCGTTGAAGCCTCAGATGATGGTTGTGTGTGTTAGTCGCTCAGTCGTGTCTCACTCTTTGAGACTCCATGGACTGTAGCCCTCCAGGTTCCTCTGTTCATGAAATTCTCCTGGCAAGAATACTGGAATGGGTGGCCGTTCCCTTCTGCAGGGGTTTTTCCTGAACCAGGGATTGAAACTGGGTCTCCTACATTGCAGGCAGATTCTTTACAATCTGTGCCATTAGGGAAGCTCTAGATGATGGTTAGTGGGCTTTTTTTTTTTTAAAGCAGGAAAGTATTTTTAAATTAGGATATGTACATTTTTTTAAGACAATTCTATTGCACACTTAATAGGTTACAGTATAGTGTAAATAAAATTTTTATATGCATTGGGGAATCCAAAAAAATTCATGTGACTCACTTTATTGTGATATCTGCTTTATCTCAATGGTCTTGAATGGAATCTACAGTATCATAGAGGTGCCCCCTTATTGTTATATCCTTGCTTTCTAGATGAGGAAAGTGATGGCAGGAAGCTTAAGGGACTTGCCCAAAGTCACATGGCTACTAAGTTGCAGAGGTGGGCTTTGATTTGATTGATATTTTGTGTGATTCCAAGTTCTGTACCACCATGGTAACCTAATGGGTGTGGATGAGAGTATCCCAGGGATTAGATGGGTAACAATAGCCCACCAGGCTCTGAAGTATCTGCACACTAGGTACTGGCTGGATCACCTGAAGGGAGGCTTCCTATGGGAGATGGCACTTGGCTGCTCTATGAAGATGGGGGCCCTGAGGATGACACTAACAATGAAGAACCTTTAGAAACAAAAATAAAACCAGAGCAGCCTTTGGACTTTACTGTGAGATAAGTCACTTGGTACCTCAGCCACTTAGAGCACCAAGCCTTGGGCTTCCCTGGCAGTCCAGTGGTTAAGACTGTGCTTCTACTGCAGGGGGTAAGGTTTCAGTCCCTGGTTGGGGAGCTAAGATCCCACATGCTTTGTGATGCAGCCAAAGGGAAAAAAAAAAGAGACCAAGTCTTTGTGCACAGTATTTTCAATTTGCAAATCCCTTTACCTACATGGTCTCCCTGAACCAGAGAATCAAAACAACTCTGTATGGTTGTGTGCGAGTGTTCTTAGTCACTCAGTCATGTCCGACTCTTGGCGACTCCACGGACTGTAGCCCACTAGGCTCCTCTGTTCATGGGGATTCTCCAGGCAAGAATACTGGAGCAGGTTGCCATGCCCTCCTCCAGGGAATCTTCCCAACCCAAGGATTGAACCCTGGTCTCCCTGGGAATTCATATTGCAGGCAAATTCTTTACCAACTGAGCTACCAGGGAAGCCCAATGACTGAGCAACTAACACTTTACCTTGAAAGACTAGATGTCACAGATGGTAAAGAATCTGCTGGCAATGCGGGAGACCTGGATTCAATCCCTGGGTCAGGAAGATCTCCTGGAGAAGGGAATGGCTATCCACTCCAGTATTCTTCCTGGAGAATTCCATGGACAGAGGAGCCTGGCAGGCTATAGTCCATGGGTTCCAAAGAGTTGAATATGACTGTATGGTTGGCACATCTTAATTTTGTAGAAGAGTAAGCTGAGGACAAGAGAGGACAAGCTGAGGACTGATGAGGACAATGTGTAGATGTTCCCTGTGTGTGGAGGGGTGCTCCAGACCTCACACAATTCTTACAACAACCCTAGGAGGTGGGTATTGCTTGTCTTAATTTATGGAGGAAGAAACAAGAACTTAAGAGAGGTTAAGTCATTTTCTTAAGGTAACACAGGGGTTTAAAAGCAAGTCTGCCTGACTCCAAACTCACTCTCTTTCAGTTATTCTACTGTTTCTTCAGTTCCTAAGCCAGCCCGAGGAGTAACAATGGCACCCCACTCCAGTACTCTTGCCTGGAAAATCCCATGGATGGAGGAACCTGGTGGGCTGCAGTCCATGGGGTCGCTAAGAGTCGGACACGACTGAGTGACTTCCCTTTCACTTTTCACTTTCCTGCATTGGAGAAGGAAATGGCAACCCACTCCAGTGTTCTTGCCTGGAGAATCCCAGGGACAGGGGAGCCTGGTGGGCTGCCATCTATGGGGTCACAAAGAGTCAAACATGACTGAAGCGACTTAGCAGCAGCAGCAGCAGTTGCCAAGCAAGGAAGATTTAAGGATGACAAGATCGCATGCCCAAACTTTCTTTTATTCTTCAACTCACTGCAGATGAATGAATCACTGCCACTGACAGTTATTTTGCTGGGTTAAACATTACTTGACCCTTGAGAGTCTTACAATTCAAATCTTTTATGGGAGGAAGGCATTAATTTCCTAGTATGAGTGAGAAAGAAAAATATTTGGAAATTCCATTGGAGTTGTTCAACTAGGTATAACCTACACCACTATTGTCTTGACCATATTTTCACATTTGTCTACCCCCTACATAAGGGGGATAATCCCATGATAGGCAGCAGTAAAAATGGAATGGCCAGAGAGGTTCTAATATGTTGGGGGTAGAATGTGGTAGGCAGCAGCCAACATTTTCTCATGCTGCACCAACTGGGAAAAACTGGATAAATTACAGAAATCATATTTTATGGACATTGGAACTCTGTGGAAGATAAGAAGTCAGGATGAAACTAAAATTCCAGAAATGGAAAACTTCTTTCTAGGTGAGTTGGGATTCCTAGTCCTTTTCTTCCATGAAGCCATCGCTGAGTCAGTGTTCAGCCTGAGTTTTGGGCAGAGAGGTGTACTAGTGTGAGGAGAATCTGGCAGGACTTGGGACAGCCACATGGATGAGTCTGAATGCCCAGAGAACAGCAGTGATTGATGGTTTCCCAGTGGGACACTGTGTGGTAGGTAGTGTAGGATGCTCGGCATCAAGACACTGTTTTTCAGTCCTTGGGAAGCCAGACACAACTAGAGGAAAATGCCATCAAGAACATGTCAGAGCAGCACTATTCACAATAGCCAGGAAGCAACCTAAATGTTCGTCAACAGATGAATGCATAAAGAAGATGTGGTACATATACACAAAGGAATACTACTCAGCCATAAAAAAGAACAGATAGAGCCATTTGCAGGGACACTGATAGACTTAGAGATTATCATACTAAATGAAGTAAATCAAAGAAAAATACCTCGTGATATTACTTATATGTGGAATCTAAAATATAATACAATGAACCTATCTACAGAACAGAAATAGACCCTCAGACATAGAAAACAGACTTGTGGTTGCCAAGAGAATGGGGATTGGAGGAGAGATGGACTGGGCGTTTTTGATTAGCAGATGTAAACTGTTATACAGGGAATGAAAAAGCAACAAGGACCTACTGTATAGCACAGGGAGCTATATTCAATATCCTAAGATAAGCTATAAAGGAAAAGAATATAGAAAAGGATGTATGTATGTGTGTAAGTAGATCACCATGCTGTACAGCAGGAATCAACACAACTTTACTTAAATAAAGAGGAAACATGATCATTTTCCTCCTCAAGACATTTGCCGGATATTTTGCTTGCATGTGAAGGTGGGGGTGAAAGAGCTACGCTGAAAATCTCAGAGAAGCAGAACTTCTGAGGTCAAGGAGACAAAGACTGGCCAGTCTTAGAGTCAAAAATGTAGGGAGATCATGCCTGAGAAGGCAGCTTCTAGAAGGAGGAGTGGCAAGAAAAGCAGGACACGTCTCACTCTGGGGACGTCCAAGGCCAGAGGCACACTGACCAGCACTGGAACCTGGTCCAGTCCAACTCAATTTCTGGTCAGACTGAGGTGATGATACCCTCACCTTATCTGCCTAACAGAGGAGGGAATACTTTCTGAGGAAGAATAATGTCTTTAAATTCTATGATTTTTTATATACCATATCTCAAAGTCAGTTTAAAAATTATAAGACAGGGACTTTCCTGGTGGTCTAGTGTTTAGGACTCTGTGCTTTTACTGCAAGGGGGCATGGGTTCAACCCCTGGTTGGGGAACTAAGATCCCACAAGCCATGTAGCCAAAAAACAAATAAGTAAAAATAAAAATTACATGTGACTAGGTGGAAAACATGAGACCAATAGACTTGAGAAAAAATACAATAGCATCAGACTTACAGAGTGTCTCAGTCAGTTCATGCTGCCATCACAAAATACCACAGACTAGGCCCATGGGGCCTAGACAGCAGATATTCATTTCTCACAGTTCTGAAGGCTGGGAGTCCAAGATCAAGCTTTTGTTTCCAGTGAGGATTTCCTTCCTGGCTTGCAGATGGTCACCTCTCTGTGCCCTCACCTGGTGGAGAATGGGTGCTCTGTGTCTCTTCCTCTCCTTATAAAGGCACTAATCCCATCACGGGGACACCACCTTCATGAAGTCTTCCAAACGGAATTACCTCCTGAAGCTCCCACCTCCAAATACATTGAGGCTTAGGGCTTTAGTGTGTAAATTTTGAGAGGACACAAGCATTTATTCCATAACACAGATTATAACCGTGTCTGGCTCTGTTTTTGATATTTGACTGTTGACACCTTTCAAACTCCACCAATTCCCTCTTCCTTCCTGTCTTCGATATGCCAAGCTCATCAGAAAGCCTGAGTGCTGCCTGCCTTTGCCTCATCAGGAAGTTCAAATCCTGCAAGCCTGGGTCTGTGCTTTGGAACATTTACCCCAGCCCCATCCTCCAATGACCCAAGCCAATCTCCTTTCCTTGCTCCCTTAAGCCACTTTTGGGCCTGCTTGGGAAGTTTTAGGCTCTCCCCAGAAATCTTCATATCTGAGTAATGCATCTTTTCATATTCTCTTTTTCTTAGCTCTATATTCTTAAACATTTTTTAATTCAAAATTTGTATTGAAATGTAGTTGATTTACTCTTTCTTTTATATATATAGATATAGATACACATAGATATTCTTTTTAAGATTCTTTTCTATTATAGGTTATTACAAGATATTGAGTAGTTTCCTGTGCTATATGTTAGGTCCCTATTGTTATCTATTTTACATATAGCTGTGTGTATATTTTAATCCCAACTTCTAATTTTCTTTTGGAATCTCATTTTATTGTAACCATTGTTGTAGATTAATGTTAGAGCTAAATCAAGATGTCAGTGTTTAAAATTTATTTATTTTTAATTGAGGGATAATTGCTTTATAATATTGAGTTTATTTCTGCCATATGTCAGCATGAATCAGCCGTAGGTATACTTACGTCCCCTCCCTCTTGAACCTCCCTCCACCTCCCACCACATCCCACCCCTCTAGGTTGTCATTGCCAACTCCTAATGTATCCCTCCCACTCTTTCCCCTTTGGTAACCGTAAGTTTGTTTTCTATGTCTGTGAGTCTATTTCTGCTTTGGAAATAAAGTTCATCTTATCATTTTTAAAGATTCCACATATAAGGGATATCATATGATATTTCTCTTTCTCTGAAAAACAGACTAAATTTTAAAGAAATCCAATCTATTTTTCCTTTTATTACCTGTACTTTTGGTGTCAAATCCATTGAGATTGTCTCAAAATTCAATATTGAGGTCTTATCCTGTTTTCTTGGAGGAAACTTAAAGTTTTAACCCTAAGTTTAGATCTCTCTTCTGTATCAAATTAGTTTTTGTGTATGGTGTTAGGGAAGGGGCCCAAAGTTTTGCACATAGATATGTATCTAGTTTTCCCAGTGCCATTTGCTAAAAAGATTGTTCTTTCCTCCATCAAATGACCTTGGCATCCTTGTCAAAAATCAGTGGGCCACACATGGGAGGGTTTAGTTCTGGGCTGTCTATTCCACTCCATTGGTCTGGATGGCCTATGCTTTTGCCACACTGTTTTGATTACTAGAGTTTTGTAGTGAGTTTTGAAACCAGGAAGTATGAGACCCTTCCCCCTACCTTATTCTTCTTTGACAAGATTATTTTAACTATCCAAATTCCTTGCAATTCTGTATAAATCTGAAGATCAGCTTTTCCATTTCTGTGAAAAAAAAGCTGCTGACATTTTGATAGAGATTACACTGAATTTGTAGATAGCAGTGGATCATGCTTGTAATCTATTGTTTATGGAGGCATACCTATATGGAAAGAATGTGGACATACTTTTTGGACACATCCAAGTCAAGAGAGTGGTTTCCTCTAGGGATGCAAGGGTTCAGTTTAGGGGGGACGAAGGAACTCAGAAGGGTCACACAAGAGACTTCAATGATACCTATAGTGTTTCATGCCTTAAGAAAAAAAAAAAACTGGAAGCAAACTTTGTTCAAATTATCACCCCTGAGCAGGTGGCAAATGGATGTGTGCTATTTTGCTCTCTACACTGTAGTTTTGAAATTTCTCATTATAGAAGAGAGAGATGAAATGAGTGTCTTTGACACGTGGAAAGAAGAGACTCAGAAGGTGGGAGGGAGCGGAAGGGTGGACAGTGGTGATCAGAGCAGGAGAGGTGGGAATGTCAGAGTCTAGAGGGGTCTGACGCATGAGGGTGGCCCAGTCTGAGTGGGGTACCCTGCTTGGGGGCTGAGGAGCCCTCCTACTGCAAGGCTCTGCTCTTCAGCTCGCTCACATTGTCCCCTCCCTGACCTGCCTATCAGGAGCCTATTTACAGAGCTGAATTTAAGGTTCAAGATGGGGAACACATGTATACCTGTGGCGGATTCATTTTGATATATGGCAAAACCAATACAATATTGTAAAGTTAAAAAATAAAATAAAATTACATTAAATTTAAAAAAATATATAGATGCGACTTGGCTTTGATCATCTATGTCTCCCAGCTTGAGAGGGTCCATGTTACCCAAAGACTCACCAGACTTGGAGAGGGGGCTCTGTGTCATGGTGCCGGATAGATACTTGGGGCTGGGCCAGGCTTGTGAGAGGTCATGGGGCTGTGTGTTTGCTCAGAATCCCAGCAGCAGAGAGAAGGCTGATGACCAGGGAAGAAGGTGTCAGAGCTGACCCCAGTCCTGAGCTTTTATAAACCTGGGAGTGGTCTGTATGTGGTGAAGAATGCTTCTGGCTTAAGCGTAGGCACCCCAGGGATAAAGGCAAAGCTTTCTTAGGTCCACTGGATCAACCCCTCAGGACTCTGCCACCCAAGAAAGACACATGCAAGCAGCTCTGTATAAGTGAGTCCAGGGACAGAATAATGTCCCCTCTGAAGATGTCCACCTCATAGTCCCTGGATTCTGTAAAAATGGAACCTTTCATGTCCAAAGGGACTTTGCAGATGGGATGAGTACTGAATTATCCAGTTGGACCCAATGTCACCTCAAGGTTCCTTATGAGAGAGAGGTGAGGGGGTCAGAGTCTGAGAGGATATGACAGTGGGAGCAGAGATGTGCTGTGGAGGTGGAGGAAGGGGCCATCAATCAAAGGAAGCAGGAGAAGGCAAGGAGATGGGATCTCCTCAAAGCCTCCAGAGGAAGTATGGCCTTGATTCGGCCAGCTGGACTTCTGACCCATTTTGGACTTTGGCCTCCAGAACTGTAAAATAATAAATTTGTGGTTTTCAAAGCACCAAACTTGTGGTGGCAGCAATAGGGAACGAATACAGACTTTTTGAGGACATGGTCTGTTTAAATACTAGGATGTGCGTGCGTGCGTGCATGCTAAGTCACTTCAGTTGTATCTGACATTTTGTGACCCTATGGACTGTAGCCCTCCAGGCTTCTCTGTCTATGGGGTTCTCCAGGCAAGAGTACTGGAATGGGATGCCATGCCCTCCTCCAGGGGATCTTCCCCACCCAGGGATCAAACCCACGTCTCTTATATCTCCTGCATTAGCAGGCGAGTTCATCACTAGGATGAACTCAAATACTAGGATAATGTGTATCAAAAATGGCCAGCACAGTATTTCCTGCCCCACATGCTCTGTGAGAACTCTCACACTCTCCTTTCAAGAGGTGGGGGCTATTCTCCTTCCCTTAAACCTGGGTGGGCTTTGACTCCTGCTTCAAGGAGAAAAACAATGTGACTTCCGAGGTTAGGTTGTGAGAAGTGATACAACTGCTGCCCTGCCTTGTTCTTCCGCTTGGATTGGTGCTGTGGGAGTCCTGAGACAACATGTAAGAACTCTGCTTCCCCTGAAACTGTTGCGCTGGAGAGTACACAGAGAGATGGGGACCCAAAGAGCCCCAACTGTTGTAACTCCCACTTTATTGAGTCTCCCCAGCCCAGATGCCAGACGGTGAGCAAGACTTCGTGCCCCAGCCTTCAAGCATCAACCCAGGAAGGCCATTCAGGCTTGTCCACGTGGTTGGCCAAAGCTCTGCTGGGTTTCCTCCCCCAATAGACCTCTCTACTAATACTCGGTGAATACACTGACTCAGCAATGACCTTATGGAAGGAAAGGACTAGGAATCCAAGAGACTATGCAAAGAGAAGAAAATTTAACAGAACAAACAAAAAAATTTCCATAGCTCTAGTACTGATATTTTTAGAGTGAAAGAAAAGATACAGTATCCATAACATAAGAACAAGATGCTATGAAAAGGGAAATCTCAGGAAAAACAAAACAACAAAAAAGAGAACACAATAAAAAATAAAAGAAGACACTTTATTAAAAGATAAAGAAATTACCCAGAAATCAAAGGAAGAAAACCACAGAAATGGAAAATTGAGAAAAGGGGGATAATAAATCAGAAAATTAAAGATGAATCCCCAGGGTTCATAATATGAATAAAAGGAATTTTAGGAATAGAGAATAGAAAAATGTTAAGAAGGAAATTGTCAATGGAAATAATTCCAGAAAATTCCCCAGCACTGAAAGACATGAATTTTCATATTGAAATGGCCCACCAGGGGCCCACCCAATGGAAAATGTAGACCCAAACCACCGTGCAATGTCAGGACATGTGAAACAAAGAGAAGGTCTCTTAACAGAAAACTAGAACTTTAGCCTCAGAGCAAATCTTTCAAAACTGTGAAGAAACAGGATTCCCAACACTATTTGTTACTATTGACTCATAACAAGTCACTCCAAAGCTTAACAGCTTTAAATAAAACACATTATTATTTCACAATTTCTGAAGTTCAGGAATCCAGGAGTAGCTTAGCTGAGTGGTTCTGGCTCTGAGCTCTCGTGAGTTGTATCCAGCTGTGGGACAGAGTTGCAAGCAGCTCAAGGCTCAGCAGGAGCTGAAAAATTTGCTTCCGAGCTCACTCATGTGATTGTTGGCACATGGCTGCTGTCTCTTGCCACAGAGATTGCTCCATGGGGCTGCTGGTGACGTGGCTTCCCGCAGCATGCGTGATCCAGCCGACTAGAGAGCCGAAGACAATGTTATAATCTAATCCTGGAAGCAGTATTCCATCCCCTCTGCTGTATACCAGACTTGGGGCCACTCCAGTTCTGGTGAACCACATGACAGAGTAACAGTGACCCCGTCCTCATCCTCATGGGAGAGTGTCTTGCTGCAGTCCATGACACACAGGAGTCCTCAGGGATTCGGGAATCCTCTCCATTCTATCCAAGTCTACTTCCTGAAGCCATGCCAGCTCTGCAGTCCCTGAATCTGGTTGAGTGCAAAGGTCCCCCCCACCCCAGCCTGCTACATACCCCAACCCCACCCAGGAAGTGAATGGCAGGCCAGGACCCCATCATCCGGGGAAGTGATGATCAACCTTCTCTCTGAGCTAAACCTGGGAAACAGCCAGGAAATGGGACAATACCCGGGTCTCCCCATTATCCGTGGGTTCAATGTTTATGGAGCACGGGGATGACTTAGATGCAGGGATGACTGAATGTGACTAGTTCACTAGTTTTTTCATTCATTTCACATTTTGGTGCACCTGCCAAGTTCTGTTTTGCTAGAAA
The DNA here is from genome assembly GCF_027580195.1 of Bos mutus. NCBI lineage: Eukaryota > Metazoa > Chordata > Mammalia > Artiodactyla > Bovidae > Bos > Bos mutus. The sequence continues at coordinate 63,449,020 of NC_091618.1, forward strand.
TACCAAGATAAAATATGGATCCTGTCCTTGAGGCTCAATGAGAAAGGAGGTAAATTATAAGCCAATAATTCCATTACCAGACTGTGAGGGTAGCACAGATGAAAGAAAATAAAGCATTTATATCCCTAACCTAAATCAGGCTTCTGTTAATTGATAAAAAATCCAAACATGGTTCACTAATTAAAGAAAAAAATTTATTATAGTTGATTTACAGTGTTGGGTCAATTTCTGTTCTACAGCAAAGTGATTTAGTTATACATATATATATTCTTTTTAATGTTATTTTCCATTATGGTTTATCTCAGGATATTTAATATAGTTCCCTGTGTAATACACTAGGACCTTGTTGTTTATCTGTTCTATATATAATAGTTTGCATCTGCTAATCCCAAACTCCCAATCCATCCTTCCCCTTCCCCCTTGGCAACCACCAGTTTCTTCTCTATGTCTGTGAAGTGTGTTTCTGTTTCATAGATAAGTTCATTTGTGTCATATTTTAAAGTCGACATATAAGCGATATCCTATGATATGTGACTTCCCTGGTGGCTCAGAGGGTAAAGCGTCTGCCTGCAATGCTGGAGACCAGGGTTCGATCCCTGGGTTGGAAAGACCCCCTGGAGAAGGAAATGGCAGTCCACTCCATTTGTTTATTTATTGTTGCCTGGAGAATCCCATGGACGGAAGAGTCTGGTATGCTACAGCCCATGGAGTCGCAAAGAGTTGGACACGACTGCACGATTTCACTTTCTTTCTTACGATATGTGTCTTTTTCTGTCTGACTCTCTGCACACTAGGTGCATCTATGTTGCAGCAAATGGCATTCTTTCTTTTTTATATATGAGTAGTTTTACATCTTCTTTATTCAATCATCTGTTGATGGCCATTTAGGTTGTTTCTACATCTTAGCTATTGTGACTAGCACTGCTGTGAACTTAGGGGTGCATATATCTTTGAATTAGAGTTTTCTTCAGATCTATGCCCAGGAGTGGGATTGCTGGATCCTATGGCAATTCTATTTTTAGTTTTTTGAGGAACCCCCATACTGTTCTCCATAGTGGCTGCACCAATTAACATTCCCATCAACAACGTAGAAGGAGGGTTCTCTTTTCTCCACACTGTCTCCAATATTCGTTATTTGTTGCATAGTGCACTAATTTCTTATTGCTGCTCTAACAAATTATCACAAACAGTGGCTTAAAATAGCACAAGTTTATTACCTTGTAGTTCTGAAAGTCAGAAGTCCAAAAGGAATCTCACTGGGTTAAAATAAAAGTGTTAGCAGGTCTGAGCTCCTTCTAGAGGCTCTAGGGAAAATCTATTTCCTTGTCTTTCTAGCTTCCAGAGGTGGCCTGGATTCCTTGGCCTTTGGTGTCATCCTCCATCTTCAAAGCCATCGATGTCAGGCTGATTCCACATGTTGCCATCTCTCTGGGTCTCTCTATTCTGCCTCCAGTTTCAACTTTTAAGCACCCTTGTGATGACATTGGGCCCACCCTGATGATCCAAAGTGATCTTCCTCATCTCGGTGTGAGCTGATTATGTGCTATGCTATGCTGTGCTAAGTTGCTTCAATTATGTCAGACTCTTTGCAACCCCATGGACTGTAGCCCGCCAGGCTCCTCTGTCCATGGGATTCTCCAGGCAAGAACACTGGAGTGGTTGCCATGCCCTCCTCCAGGGGATCTTCCTGACCCAGGGATCGAACCCACATCTCTTATATCTCCTGCATTGACAGGTGGGTTCTTTACCACTAGTGCCACGGCTGGATCACGGCCTCGTTTCAACTTTTAAGAGCCCTTGTGATGACATTGGGCCCACCAAGATGATCCAGGGTGATCCTCCCCCATTTTCAGTGTCAGCTGACTAGCAACCTTGATTCCACCTGCAACCTTCGTCCCCCTCTACTATGTAAACTAATATATTCACAAGTCCTGGGGATTAGGACACAGACAATTTTGAGAGGGGATCTTTATTATATCTACCACACACATCAATTAAAAATGAACAAAGATATGAATAAACAATTCACAGGAAAATTGCAACAGCCCGTAAATCTATGAAAATTTCAACATCCTTCTCGATAGTCAGGAAAATGAAAGAACAGCAATGAGATTCCTTGTACACCCTCCAGATGGCAAATATGAAAAAGAGTAACACTGTCCAGAGCCAATTAGGATGTGAGAAATGAGCACCCACATGCCCTGCTAGGAGGAGGGCATTGTACAATGTTTGGGGGAAAGTAATCTGATAGTCTGTTAAAATTAACAGGCACTTACATTTTGAGTCCTCACCTCTAGGAATTTATTTCTTTCAGACATAACACACTGTCACTCCATTCCAAAAATGACAATGTGTCAGCACTGAAGGTATAGCCACGAACAGGAGAGAGAAGGCCTTGCTCTCACGGGGCTGACATTCTCACGGAAGATGCAGACCGCAAACATACACAGCAAGAAATGGAAATGTACCGGGTTGGGATTAGGGCTGTGCATTGATGTCCTAGGGACACCCTAACAGATTTCTGTGAACTGGGTGGCTCACAACAACTGGGCAATATCCCCCTACAATTCTGGAGACTAGAAGTCCAGAACTGAGGGCTGAGTCCTTACAGAGGCTCCGAGGGAGAATCTTGCCTCTGTCCTCACTCCTGGTGGCTGCCAGCATCCTTGCTGGCCTTTGGTTTGTAGATGCATCACTCCTATCTCTGTTGTCACAAAGCCTGCCCCTCTCCCCATCTCTTGGTCCAAATGACCTCTTCTTATATGGAGACCAGGAATTGAATTAAGGTTCTTCTGAGTCCAGTCTGACCTTTTCTTAACTTGACTGCATCCACAAAAACTGTTTCCAATAGTCACTTTCACAGGCACCAGGAGTTGACCTCTAACAGCACTGGGCTGAACGGTGCGGGTCCACTTACATATGTGTTATTTTCGATAGTAACTATAACAGTACTATGTGATCTGAGGTTGCTTGAACCCAGGATACAGAATCATGGATTTGGAGGAAGCATGTATACAGAAGGCTGACTATAAATTATACTCAGATTTTCAACTTCATGGAGGGTCCCTGTCTCCAGCCCCTGCATTATTCAAGGGTCAGTCAACTATATCTTTTTATTTTTATTTTTTTTACTTTTAACTTTATTGAAGTGTAGCTGATTTACAATGCTGTGTTAGTTTCAACAACTTGTTAAAGGACACAATTCAATTCTCAGAGGGCTGTACAAAGAATTAGTGTAATACAAGAGAGTGAGGGTGGCTACTTAAGCTTGAACAAGCAGGAGGGCTTCTCAGAGGAGGTGACATTTTTACCTGAGCTCTGAATGGCAAGGAAGAAGTCACTGATTATCAAGGAAGAGCCTTCCAGGAGAGGGAATAGTTGGCACAGAGGCCTCAAGGCAGAATTAGGCTTGGCAAGGTCGAGGCCTTGCAATTGGGCAGGTGTAACTGGTGCTGATGGGCACAGGGAAGTAATCCAGGGTAGACTCGGAGAAGACAGCATGGCCAGAGGAAGGGCCAGGAGGAGGAAGTGAGTGATGTGCTCTGACATGTGTGGTAGAAACCTCAGTATATGAGAATGTATGCACAAGGGTGACTGTTACATCACCGTATGCAAAAAAAAATTAAACTGGAAATAACCTGTATGTACATTAATGAAGGACTGGTTGAAAAAGCTATGCTGTATTTGTTCCGTGGATTATGAGTTTGAGCTGTCTGTACCCGTCTCCCAACCCCTGCCCGGAGGAATGTTCCTGACACTTGGCGTGAAGAAGTAAGTTGTGTGGTGAAGTGTCAAGTTTATCTGTGTGTGTGTATGTGTTTTCTTCAAGCCCTAAAAGCCATCTGCAATGCTTGACCGTGACTAGCACAGGCCACAAGGACAGGTCTGAATTTATTTGGGCTCTCCCAACCAAACCCCTGCTAGCCAGTAGGTCTTGTTGAAAGGCTCTAGTTCACAACTCCAGGCCTGATCATAAAAGTCTTCTAAAAGACCTCAGATTGGACAACGTCACTGCAGGAAGCTCACGAGGTGGTTTGTTTTGTGCATCACCTGCTTGCGGAGCCTGCTGGGTGAGAAGCTCCGTCCTGCACAGTACCCCCCTCTGGCCCCCATTGCCTTCAGGTGCAGACAGTGGGCTCCAATGTCCAGACAGGTGCGACCGGCTGCTCCTCTAGATGGGAATGGAGAGGTTTCCATGTCCACCTGCCTTGGGAAGACAAGAAGGCCAGGAGACTCAGACATTTGGAGAGGTTTCTGCACAAAAGACTGAATTAAATAATTTCTGTCTGTGTTCAGTTGCTCAGTTGTGTCTGATTCTTTGTGACCCCATGGACTGTACATAGCCCACCGGATTCCTCTGTCCATGGGATTTCCCAGAATACTGGAGTGGGTTGCCATTTCCTTCTCCAGGGGATCCTCCTAACCCAGGGATTGAACTCACATCTCTTGCATGTTCTGCATTGGTAGGAAGATTCTTTACTGCTGAGCCACCAGGGAAGGCCCAAATAATTTTCAGGTTGCTCTAAACAGAATCCTCCGTCTCAGTCCACCCCAAAGACTGCTTCCTTCCGGAAGCCTGAAGCCCTGTTCTCTGTGGCCTCCTCCCCTTCCTTTCAGACTCTACATCCTCAAGAAGTCTGTGTTGTTTTCTTGGCCTAGAAAGTGAAATGAATCTGAATTTCCATTCCCTAAGAGGTTCAGGATCGAGTTCCCCCTAAGGACTAGGATTTCTCTAGATTCTCCCATTTTCAAGTTGTTTATTGGTGGTAAAAATCAGAGATCTCCTTAGGACACTGACAGAAAACTGGGCGCTAGGACAGGAAGGGTGATTTGTCCAACAGTCTCTATCTGGAAGCAACCCCCACATCAGTCAATAAAAAGATGGAGTGCAGTCTATGAAGCCATTCACAGCCCAAAGAGTGAATGGACTAAACTACAGGAAAAACGTGACTTACTCTCAAAACCATTACAGTGAATGAAAGAAGTTGAACTCGAAAGAATACTTTGGTGCAAGTCCATTTCCATAAAGTTGAAAAGATGGCAGAATTCGACTGCAGGGTTTAAGGTTGCCTTCTTGGCTGGCTCTGTAAGACTGATACAGAAAAGCCATGAGGCTTGGTGTCGGCCATCTTTGTGGGCAGGATGGGGGTGATGAGCTGGAAGGGCTGGCAGGGGCTGCAATCTCCATTCTCCAACTGGCCTTTAATTTAGTTCACTAATCATTTGCAAGGTCAAGAAGCAACAGTTAGAACTGGACATGGAACAACTGACTGGTTCCAAATTGGGAAAGGAGTATGACAGGGTTGTATATTGTCATCCTGCTTATTTAATTTATATGCAGAATACATTATGTGAAATGCCAGGTTGGATGAATCACAAACTGGAATCAAGATTGCTGGGAGAAATATCAACAACCTCAGATATGCAGACTATGCCACTCTAATGGCAGAAAGTGAAGAGGAACTAAAGAGCCTCTTGGTGAAGGTGAAAGAGGAGAGAGAAAAAGCTGATTTGAAACTCAACATCCAAAAAACTAAGATGATGGCTTCCAGTCCCATCATTTCATGGCAAATGGAAGGGGGAAAAGTGGTTTTCTTTTCTTGGGCTCCAAAATCACTGCAGATGGGGATTGCAGCCATGAAATTCAAAGACGCCTGCTCCTTGGAAGAAAATCTATGAAAAACCAGACAGTGTATTAAAAAGCACAGATATCCCTTTGTCAACAAAGGTCCATATAGTCAAAGCTATGGTTTTTCCAGTAGTCATGTGGATGTGAGAGTTGAACCATAAAGAAGGCTGAGCACCAAAGAATCGATGCTTTCAAATTGTGGTGCTGAAAAAGACTCTTAAGAGTCTCTTGGACAGCAAGGAGATCAAACCAGTCAGTCCTATAGGAAATCAATCCTGACTATTCATTGCCGAAGTTGAAGCTCCAATACTCTGGTCACCTAATGTGAAGGGCTGACTCATTGGGAAAGACCCTTATGCTGGGAAAAAATGAAGACAAAAGGAGAAAGGGGAGGCAGAGAATAAGAAGGTTAGATAGAATCACCAACTCAATGGACATGAATCTGAGCAAACTTCAGAAGATAGTAGAGAACAGAGGAGCCTCAGGAGCTACAGTCCATGGGGTTGCAAAGAGTTGGACACAACTTAGTAACTGAACAACAGCAACATTAATTTTAATAAGAGTTATTCAAGATCAACATATGCAATAATTAGCTGTGGCCTTGGGCAAGTTAATTAACCTCTCTGAACCTTGCTTTGTTCATCCATTATCTATCAAATATAATTAACGATGTCTCCCTTACACCACACAGGTTTGATACATGGAATAAACGTAATCACGTGATGAAGTGGGATTCAAGTGTGTGGCATGGCTATTATTATTCTTACCAAGTAAATACAGCAGCATCAAAATGAGTTGGTGATGACTCAGGACTCAGATGGAGGAAGTGTTTGTAGTTACACACAGTAAAGAGGGAGGGCTAATGTCAGTTGTATTCCTATTTTAAATAACCCAACATTTGCACACTATGTGTTTAGCACAAAGTCTCCATTTGAATCAATAAAAGTGGAAAGTTTCTTGAGAGCACCAATTATTACGTTCCACAGTTTAAAAACACATCCTATCAGCGAACACAAAAGAACTAGCGACTGAACAACAATAACAAATCATTTGTTAAATGAGTTACTTTATGCCTATTTCTCTGTCATATTATTTTGCAAAACTGCCTGAAGAAATAAAGTCCATAACATGTTTAACAGGGCAAGATTTGATGTAAGGAACTGTGAGCAGGGCGTTTTAGGAAGTTGGGCTCTCTTTCTCTCTCTCTCCCCTCCTGGCCCACTTCCTCCCTCCTTCCATCAGCATCTCTCCTTCTTCCACAAAAGCTCCTGCATCCCCCTCATCCATACCACTTTGCTAAGCAGCCCCCCTCTGCACGCAGCCTTTCATCTCCTGGAAAATTCTAAGTTCTGATCCATGGAGAAGATCTGAATGTGATGGACCACTGTTGGATACCAGCCACCCATGAGTCAGTTACCCTGGGCTAGGCCCTCCCAGGTTCCATTACCTCTGTCCACCAGCCAGGGAAGGTGATGAGGAGGATAGCCCTGGCCAAACCCTGGTGGCTTTGGTGGAGGGGCTGAAGGTGGCTGGTTTCTCTGAGGCCAAGCAGCAGGACTGTCCCTCCAGCACAAGGACCGGCTGATGTGAGCTGGGCTCATGCACGGACGGATGGGCCAAAGGGAAGCCAATTATCTCAGGCCCTGCAAAGAACAAGAGGCCTAGGTACAAAGGGAGAACCTAGGACCCCTGCCTACCCAGCTCTGTTCACCTGTTTGGGCCCCTGGGGCCGTGTGGCCCCCAAGACCCCATTTTCCCCTGTTGCATGAACCTAGCCCTTGCCAAGTGTGCATCCACAAATGAAGCCAAGTTGCCCCACTCTGTTTGTGTTGGCAGCTGTCCAGTGGCCAGACCCCCAACCCTTCTGTGGGGGAACACATTCACAGGTTAGGAGACATTGGCATTTCCTCCAGAACTGCCATTATTTTGTTGTTAAAATGTCTCCCTTCCACACCTCCCCTTTATTGGGAGTCAGCTGGGGAAGAAAGGGCTTTCCTCACAAACGCTCTGCATCTCCTCCGAGGAGCTCGTCTTGGCTCCATCCTCCATGAGCCCCATGCTCTGCCACGGGAGCCTGTGCCACTTAAGCCCTTCTCTGCAGCCTGCAGCATCCACCGTAGTCCATCACAGTCTCCACTTGCATCTCTCTGATCGTTCAAACTGCAAGGGCTGGAGCCAGGCCTTCTAGACAAGGATGCTGACTGCATCACAGGGTGCTCACCTTGGTTGAGCACATACCCCACACCCAGGACCTGGTTCCATATTCACAAACCCCTGCCAAGGAGCTGCTTCCTCTCCCAGATTTGCAGCCGAGGCCTGGGGTTGGGGGGAGGTCGTACAGTGTCCTCAGGTCCAGCACTACATTAGTGGCACAGCTGGAACTGGATCCTGTGTTCATTCGAAGCCCTGGGCTTGTCTGCTCTGTAAACCTCAAACACACAGTCTTCTAGGCTTCTCCTCCTGTTTATCCTTGACAGGCAGGGCCTATCGTCACCGTTCTTTCTGTGCAAAAGAAAATGGAAGGTCAGAGAAACTCAGTGGCTAAGACCACACTGGGCCCTCGAAGTTCAAGCCCTGAGGCTTTGCTGCTGCAGTGTCTTCCTGGCTCCCTTGTTCTTCTTAGAGACGAGGACCACCTTGGATTCTGCCTTCTTTCTTGCCTTTCAGGTTACCTGAGTCCATTACCAATAAATTGCCATCCTGAGATCATAGGGGATGAATAGCTGGATCTATCTATCTATTCTTCTTCCCTCCATCCATCTACCCACCAATCCATCCACTAGCCGAGTTATCTATCATCTATTTATCTTACTATCTTTTGTCTGTCTGTCTTTCAATCCATCCTTCCATCCATCCATCCACCTACCCAGTTATCTATCTACCTATCTATCTATCTATATTTGTATCTATCTTTCATTTATCTCACAGCCCACACCGTCAAGGAACTCACAGTTCAGTAACAAGAATGGGTGTTTGAGTGCTTACACACACGAATACTCACAAATGTGCAATTATAGATAACCATTCATCTTTAAGAGAGGTGTATGCTCTGTGTCCAGAGACTTTGACCTTGTACGCAAGGGTAGGGAGTCAGAAGAGCTCCTGAAGCAGCCCTGCCCTGGCTCCTCCTCTGGCCAGATACAGCACTGGACACCAGGAGGATGGAGGAATAAGGCAGACAGGACTCCAAGGATCTCCCATCTTTAAGAGGGACTCTCAGATCTAAGCTGTTCTGGGTTTCATGGGAGGGCAGGTGGCAGGGCAGGAGAAAGGCCCTGTGTGCCCTGGTGAGAGGCTGAGAGTGTGTCTGCTCACAAGACAGTCCAAGCTCCTCGTCGCTTGCTCCATGACTTGGGAAAGGGACACTGTGTCTCTGGGCTGGTGGGGTCCCTTCTATAGAATGACATGACATAGTTTAGCAGCTACTACCATCAGAAAAGCTGGGGCTCTTGTGATGAAGGCACTCTGTCCTTGTGCTGGGGCTTCCCTGTAGCTGGGAGGTAGTCAGCCTCTCATATGGCTGGAGTTTCTTATCCAATGGGGATGGAGGCCCAGCGTGGCCCTCTGTTCCCCTCTCCAGCTCAGGGCTGGAGGCTTGTAAATTTCCCACATCCCTCGCCACTTGTCTCCACCCTTCTCCACCAGAAGAGGACCCAGGTGTTTCTCCCATGGGGGAAGGAATTCTCGTTTCCAACTCAGTTTACCAACACCAAAGACTCTGGGTTTAGAGGGAGGAACCAGGAGGTGAATGAGTAGAGGAAACCCACCAGTGGGGCCTGGCTCAGACCCAGCACCTTTGCTTCCTATGTTCACTGGTCAGAGTGAAGCTCCGGCCAGCCTGGATCAAGGGCTAGGGAGCAGACACCTCCTTCCCACCTCTTGGAGGAAGGAGGGCAGTGTCATTGCAGGGACTTAGAGATGGGGAGGAGGAAAGCTTTTGTCCTCTATTTGCGATCTGCCTATGGTCACACTGAGGGCTCTGGGCCAACAGCCACCCTTGCTCCTCTGTGCCCAGGGGGTCAGGAAGGAGAGCTGTTACATGTGGGGAAAAGGGTTGGGTGAGACTCCATTAGGTCCTGTTGGCCCTCAGACTGGGGTCAGGAGCTTCTTGAGGATTAAAAAGCGGCATGTGTTCATTTTCAAGTTAATCTAAAAAGCATGTAAAAGTGTGCTGAGCCAACTGCACGGCCCTGAGTCCCACCAGGAGCTTCAGTGTACTTCACATGTTTCTTCTCCATTCATGGTGCCAGGGTTCAAGCAGCAGCTTGGCAATGGTCTAGGGAGATTGAAGGAAGAGGGGGCCAAATGCCATCAGGGCATGCTCGTGGCATCTCAGGAGTTCAGGAGGACAAGAGCAGAGGGAAACTGACTCATGATATGGCCAAGATGAACATATAGAGGAGACTTCTCCCAGCAGCTGGGAGAGTTTCCTGTCCATAGCAGCAACTTCAGCTCCGCAAATGACATCACCACCGACTGTCTTGAAGTTGTGCCATGCATGGGGCAATGAGGCTGGGAGCTAGCTCTGAGCAGGCAGTGAAGGTATCTGCTGGGGTGAAATCAATCTGTGAAGAAGGTTGATGGTGATGGGTGGGTCTCCAGAACATTGGAGTCCCCAACAACACAAGCAGATGAAGATTTTTTACTAACAGTAGCCATCATTGCCTAGTGTGAGGTCACCACTGTTTACCCAATAACCCAGTGGGGGAAGTATTGCTATTTCTGCTTAGCAGACAGAGACAGTGATTCAGAGAAGTTGAATAAGCTGCTCAGAGCCGCACAGCATTCTGACCTGTCCTCCTCCACAGCCAGGCCCCTTCCAGCCTCACCTCAGCCTTTTCCTCTAGTCTTGGGTAGGCTAAGCCCTCCTGAGACTTCTCAGGGCCACGTGAGTAGCAGATGCATTTGCCCCACCTTGACCTTTTGCCAGCCTGCCAGGCAACTGGTTCATAATTAGGTAATTAAGTCTTCAAGTAAACACTGGAGAAGTCCAACCTGTTTTTGTCTCGTTTCAGGAAAACAAAGTCCCGGGAACTTTCCAGTAAGTTCAGAGAGTTTCTGGCTCGGTGGTGAGTAAACACGGACTAGAGGCTTCCATGCTTCCCTTCCCCCCTCCCCCTCCTGCCCTCTCCTTCCCAGCATCGGTTCCCCTCCCCACCACCCCAGCATGCTCTTTGTTCCCCAGGGAGTGGTGAGGGCAGCCTGCTCACCGGGGGCTGATGTTTCCAGGACCCCCAGGCCAGGGCTCCATCATTCAGAACAGTCTATCAGGGTGTTTATGACACTTCAGGCCAGGCTGGGGTTGGGGGTGGAGGGACTGGGGGCAGGCAAGGCCTGGGGCTTCATGAGTTTCTGGATCCCCAGTGTTGAGCATATAGAGAAGAATTTGTTAAGTAAAGAATGGTGAAGATGCCTTACAGTGTGCAGGCCTGTGAAAACCCTCTGGGGCTCAGACCCCGGGCAGAAGTGGAGAGAGACAGGAACCCTCCTCACTTGCCATTACTCATTTCATCAGAGACAGGGCCTCCCGCACCCCAGGGAGTGTGCAGAAAAGGGGTCAGGCACGGGGGCGCTGGGCCAGACAAGTGGTATGAGAGTGCTAGGTCCTGGCGTGGGAGAAGGGAGTGACATGGAGGGGGGCAGTGTCACCCACCCCTCAGGACCACTCAAGGCTGGCACTGCGAGGAGCTCTCAGCCTACAGGTTCATTCCAGGGTCCTGTTGGGAAAGAGATCTTAGGAGTGGAACTCCCTGGTGGTCCAGTGGTTAGGACGCCATGCTCTCACTGCTGAGGGCCTGGGTTCAGTCCTGATCAGGGAACTAAGATTCTGCAAGCCTTGTGGTGTGGCCAAATTTAAAAAAGAAAAAGAGATGTCAAGAATTCCCTTAGAGCAGATTGGGGCCGCCTCAACATGGCCACCTCCCCTGTCTTCTGGTGCTGCAGGCGGAGCTGGCTTCTGGCCCACATAGGCTTCTGTGCTCGCTGTCCCTCACCTGGGCACTTGCTGCCCCAGGTTAAAATTGCCTACAGACGGCCCTGTCTCCCCCACCAGACTGGGGGCATCTCTGCAGCAGGCCCACATGTGAAATGGCCCTAAATCCCTACTGTCAGACCTGGCACTTGGAATGCAGGAGGGTCTTGGAATACTCTGTGTATGAACACATGAGCATTGATGAAAGTGTCTGTGTAGAGTGGGAGCAGCACTGACAGATGAATGGATAAGAAGGTGTGGTATATATATACATACACAATGGAATACTACTTGGTCATAAAAAAGGAAACAATGCCATTTGCAGCAACACAGATATACCTAGAGATTCTCCCACTAAGTGAAGTCACACAGAAAGACAAATACCATATGATATCACTTATACGTAGAATCTAAAAAAAAATACAAATAAACTTATTTACAAAGCAGAAGTAGACTCACAGATGTAGAAAGCAAATTTATGGTTGTCAAAGGGAAAAGGGGAGGGATCAGTTAGGCCATGTGACTTCACTGTGGCCAGTGAATATTAGTGGAAATGTGCAAATTTGGATGTGTACTATAGGGAAGGGGCAAACTCCTTCTGTCAGTTCTTCCTCTATGAGAAAGAGGTTGGATGAAGCACCATGTGATAGCTGGAGGAGGAAGAAGCTATCTTGTTTAAGCTCTTGTTACTCAAGTGTTCCAAGGTCCAGGAGCACTGGCATCTCCTGGGAGCCTGTTAGAAATATGCAATCTTAGTGTGCCACCCAGATCTGCTGAATCAATATCTACACGTTAGTAAGATCCCTGTGTGATCGTATGCCCTTTAAAGTTTGAGAAGCACGCCTTTAAGCCACTTTTATTGAAAGTGAAAGTGAAGTTGTTCAGTCGTGTCCTACTCTTTGTGATCCCATGGACTGTAGACTGCCAGGCTCCTCCATCCATGGGATTTTTCCAGGCTAGAATACTGGAGTGGGTTCCCATTCCCTTCTCCAGGGGATCTTCCTGACACAGGGATTGAACCCGGGTCTCCCGCATTGCGGGCAGACTCTTTACTGTTTGTGCCATCAAGGAAGCTGAACCTAATTCTGACTGATCGTGGCTGCAGTGGCCTTGCTGATGCTGGCAACTTGAGTTCCCCATTATTTTGAGAGTGTTGAGGCAATGACTTCTGGGAAAGTCACATGACTAATGGAGCCCTGTTCTCATCCCAGTTGTGCTCTGTGTAAAGAGTGGGCCCATCCAGAGTGCCAGGAGGAATCAGAACTCCCAAGCCTGTGTGTGAATATCTGGGCATACGCGTGTGTGTAGCTTGTGAGCAGGCCCACATGCAGAGAGGCTGGCGGGGGCCAGCGGACTGTGTTGACCCATACACTGGTAGTTCATGCATCTGTCAGGAAAACAGAGGAGGACAAGAGAAAGGGTACATCCAGCTTATAGAGACTTGTGATTGAAATGAGATCAACCCCGTGATATGTGCCTTAGTGCAAGAACGTTAGGACGTCAGGCACCTGGGAAGGCAGTGTCACGAGACACAGACCTGGGCACCTGCAAAGAGGAGAAGCCAGCTGGTCCTGAGGACGCAAGGTACGTGTGCTGAGGGGCTGGTGCACGATGCTCCCTCGTCCCTAGTGTGGGACCAGCCACCTACCTGCACAGACCGTGGGTGGTGACAACTGGGTGAAGGGGGCTAACATGGGGTGAAGATTCAGAGCATGGTTCAAGAGGCCTGGCGCATGTTTCTACTGTCACTCAGTCTTGTCTACATCCTTCTTGCCTCTCCCTGGTCCCTCTCGGAAGAATTCCTTCACGCTTGATAGCCTGAAGGGCATCCGTTCCGAGAAAAGTAGGAGGTTTGTTTTCTTACTGCTGGAAGCTATGCCCTGCAATCACCCCACCCTCTCTAGGAGGGCAGGGTAGCAGCCAGGGGAGGGGAGGCAACATCACCTTACAGTCGTCACTGCTGTGGCCACCACCTGCCAGGGGTTCAGGCATGGCTGACGGTTTCGTGGGCCAGTGCACACTCTTTGCTGGACAAACATCCCCTGGACTCTGGCCCAGAAAAGCACTGTGAAGCCAGGTGGGGAATGCCTCCTGGGACCTGGACACCCTCCTGGGAAGGAATGGAGTTAGATCTGTCAAGTTACAAGAATTTTCTGCTGTAGAGGAAGCTGCTATGTGACTTTGGGCAACGTACTTAACTTCTCTGAACCTCAATGTCCTTATCTCTAAGATGAAGATGCTAATGTCTCCTTACAGATTTAGGGTGAGGATAGCATGAGTTAATATCTGATGTCCTTATTATGGTCATGTCAGGGTCTGGGAGAGATCAGAGGAGGGCCCCCGCTTGCCATCTGGTGAGGGGTGCAGGGGGAGGTGGCACTTCACAGAGAGGCTAAGTTGGGGTTTGCCAGGCAGAGATGGGAAACAGCATTTGGGGTCCATGGGATGGTACTGGCCAAGGCACCAAAGAAGGAAGTTGTGGAGGAGGAAGGATTCAGTTGAGGCTGAAAGGGATGGAGAGGGTGAAGCTGCAGCAGTGGGCACTGCCAGGTGAGTAAGGCAGGGCCTCATCCAGGCCCACCTGGGAGCCCTCTGGCACGCACTACTCCCGCTCCTGCCCACCACACACACACCACAAACACTTGGCTGGGACCACTCCCGTGGTCTGGGCTGCTCCCTCTCCTGTATTTTCCCAGATAAGAAGCTCTTGAGGGCACAGTCCTGCTGACCCCACTGTGGTCTCATCCTCAGCTGTAGCACAGGGACTGGATGCAGGAGACCTCCCTGGAATTTTGCCCCACACATCGATAAGTCTCATCCTGGGTGCTCTGCTTGCAGGCCCTGCCTGCTGCCTGCGTTGTCCAGAACCTCATCCTTCTTTGGGACTTGCTGCTCCTTGCACAAAGCCTTCGAGAGGACAGCTCCAGGCTCTCTGACCCCTCACCACCTCCTGTACCCACTCCGAGCCTGGGCTTGGACTAGACTGGTCTAGAGCCCTTGCTCATGTGGGTCCTGCAGGGAGTTGAGGGCTGGACCTGGGGTGGGGCAACCCTGAGCCTCCACTCACGCGAAGCTTAAAGACAGGAAGTGACAGAAGCTGCCGAGGACCATGTCTGGCTTTCCTGGCAGACCAAACATGCAGGCTGGCCTTATTGTGCTGAAATGAGTGAGGCTTGGTTCCCACCTCTGGGCCTTGACTACAGGTGGCTGTGGTCAAGGTGCTGGCGCTGACTGCTGGTCTCTGTGTGCAGGGCCATTGGGCCACGGAGCCTGGGCAGAGGCCAAAGGAAGGTGCAGAATCCTCCCAAGACGCCAAGGTGTAGTTTGGTTTTTTCACAGCCATCTCTAATGGAGAAACAGCCGACGAAAATGCTGAGGCTTAAAGAACCAAGCCCT